>NC_080850.1:35886578-36258421 GCF_030435755.1 Ochotona princeps
GAAAGGTTTCAACATGATTAGTTCAACCTCCAGGAGATTCCACTACACGTTCATAAGGGTGGTTCAAATGTAAAATTCTAAGTGTTAGAATATAGAGCAACTGCAAGTCTCATGCCTTGTTGGTGAGAATGTGCAGTGGTGTGACTACTTCTAGCAGTTCAGTACAAAGTTAAAAATATACTTACTTGAGTCTGGCATTGTGGGGTAGTGGGTGAAGCTGCAACCTGTGATGCCAGCATCCCATGTGGGTGCTAGTTTGTGTATATTCTAATATTCTAATCTAGCTCCCTGCTAATGGCCTGGGAAAAATAGTGGAATACGGCCCAAGAGTTTGAGCCCCTTCCAGCAAGGTGGGACTCTTGGATGAAATCTTTCTTGGATGAAATTGCTCCTGGCCATCTACTGATGCAGCTCTGGACATCTGGGGAATGAACCAGTCAGTGGAGAATCTCTGTCTCTATTTATCTCTGGCTTTAAAAAATAAATGAACATTTCTTGAGTGGCTTGTTTGTTTTGACATTTTGGTTGTTTTGTAGCTCTTTGTATATTCTGGAGATTAGCCCTCTATCACCTACGTAGTGCGCGAAGATCTTCTCCCATTCTGTGGGTTGCCTTTTTACTTTGTTGATTGTTTCTCTAGCTGTACAGAAGCTTCTTAGTTTGATGAGGTCCCACTTGTTTATTTTGGTCTTGATTTCTACTGCATTTGGAGTCTTTTTTAGGAAGTGAGGGCCTACCCCTAAGTGTTGCAGTGTGTTTCCAACATTTTCTTCCAAAAGTTTGAAGGTTTCTGGATGTAGGTTTAGATCTGTTATCCATTTAGATTTGATCTTAGTGTATGGTGAGAGATGTGGGTCTATTTTTTTGTTTCTGCAGGCTATTAACCAGTTGTCCCAACAGCATTTATTGAACAGACCTTCCCATTTGCCTGGATTGTCGTTTGTCTTTTTGTCAAAGATTATTTGGCTGTATCTGTGTGGGTTTCCTTCTGGTGTTTCTATTCTGCTCCATTGATCTTCCTCTCTATCTTTGTGCCAGTACCACGCTGTTTTGATAACCACTGCCCTATAGTATGTCCAGAGGTCCTGAACTGTGATTCCCCCTGCTAACTTCCTGTTCTTCAGGATGGTTCTAGCTATCCGTGGTTTTTTGTGCTTCCAGATGAACCTTTGGATCATTGTTTCTAGTTCCATGAAGAATGTTTTGGGCAATTTGATTGGGATTGCTTTGAATGTATATATTGCTTTTGGCAGTATAGACATTTTAATAATACAATGTAATTAATGAAGTTAAATAATAAATAAAAAAATAAATGAACAAATGTTTACACACACACAGACACACACACACATACAATAAGACTACATACAATAAGACTACAATAAGACTCATCGATTCCACTCCTGGGTATTTACCTAAATGAAATAAAAACATGTACTTTATGGGGAGGGGTGGGGGGATTCCCAGAGCCTATGAAACTGTCACATAATGCATAATAATTAATAAAAAAAAGTCAAAAAAAAAAAGAAGCAGGTGGAACTTAAACCAGTGCCTACATGGGATGCTGGCACCACAAGTGATGCATTGCCTACTATGGCATAATGCTGCACTGGCCTTGTTTATAATAACAGCAAGAAAAGGCATATACCATATAACAACTGAAAAGGATAGTAGTCTACACTTGGGGTTACAAAATGACAGCTCCGATAATAGCAAAATGACCACATGCAGGATGACACTATGTGTGATTCTGAATATCGAGAGGTGTCTAAGAGAATGTTTTTAAAAATAACTTAATAAGGGCCCGGCGTGGTGGCCTAGTGGCTAAAGTCCTCGCCTTTTATGCGCCAGGATCCCATACGATCGCCAGATCTAATCCGAGGGGCCCATTTTCCATCCAGCTCCCTGCTTGTGGCCTGGGAATGCAGTCGAGGACAGCCCAAAGCCTTAGGACCCTGCACCCACATGGGAGACCTGGAAGAGCTTCTGGCTCCTGGATTTGGATCAGCGCAGCTCCAGCCAATTCAGCCCTTGGGGAGTGAATCCTCAGACAGAAGATCTTCCTCTCTGTCTTTCTTCCTCTCTGTATATCTGACTTTGCAATAAAATAATCAGTAACAGATCTTTAAAAAAAACAAAAAAACAAAAAAAAATCATGTACTTTAAAACTTATGCAAAGGGATATGCCGAAAGTTTACGGAAAATGTGTCTTATAAGCAAAGCATGCATGGATTTCAAATTTTTTTTGTACCGAGATAAATCTCTCTCTCAATTCTACTTTCTGCAATTTTTTTAAATTCCGTTCACATATGGAATGAGAATTCAAGAACAGAATATGGTTTAGCCAATTATTACAACAGGTGTCCAGCAGTGACAAACACCTCCCTTGTCCAGTGTGGCTAAATAACTTGAGTCTATCTTCTTGTGCACTAAGTAGTCTGGTGGTCCTTTTGAGGAAAGGGAAACTCAGATTTTTGGGCTCCCATCAAGGAGGGATGGACAGTGAGATTAGGAGAGCACACAGTGTTATTTGCACCATGTGAAGTCTAGACTAACTGAAAATCGTTGCTGGAGCCCTAGTTCTGTGGATGGCCTGCAGAGAAATGAGCCTCATCTGAAAGCAGCTCCATGCCTCCTGCTGCTGTGCGTCAGAACACACGCTGCTCTGTGCTTCATGCCCTGCGGCTGTCGCTCCTTCCGTCCAGGATGTCCTCCATCAGGCGTCCTGCTGGCCCTTGCTTTGTTCTGTGTGTCTGCTGATCCTACCATCTGGGTTCCTTTCTATTTGTTTGCTGCATGAGCCAAACTTCTGGTCCATTCTTGGCCACTTGGCAAAGGCTTCCTTTTTCCAGTTATCCTTCCGTAGTTCCCAGCCTGATTCATTACACACACACTTGAACCCTTCACTGCAGTTGATCTGGGACATAGTTATCTGGTGTCTGTTAACCCATGAGCTCTTGAGGACTCATTCTTCTCCTTTATCCCTCAGAGGCCTGAACACAGCTGCTCAGTCTGTCTGTGCGTCATTGATAAACCTCAGTGAGCAAATGGGACTGGGTGGTATGCACTCTGTGCAGGTGAACAATACCAAGCAGCCCAGGGTTAGCTGGTGTGGGCTGCTGGAGCAGGGTGGGGATGAGAGGGCTCTTAGTCATCTTTTCTGAATGCTGTCCAGTTGGGGAAGACATTACAGAGCCTTCCCAGAGGTGATATGGGGGAGGGGTTCATTACCTGTCATGCCATTCCCCACTCCACTGCTACTAAGCAAAAGCAGATCTATGGGTTCTGAGAAATAAAGTCACGTGGCCTTTGGCTATGTCCCCTTTGAGAAACAGAAGAGCTCTGGGCCCTGGGCACCTTCATCAGCAGCCTAAGAGAAGTTAATCCACCCTCTTTCTCCTGAGGCTGGGCTGGAGCACAGGCAACAAAAGGTTTAATCATGCCAGGCTTGGGACATTGCTCTGTGTCTGTGCGAATGTTCTTGGGTGTGTAATGTGAACATGCTGCGCTCATTTGCAGCCATTGTTCTAGCTAAATGAGAAAATGCAAATGAAGCACTCCCGGTACCCCGCCATAACTCGCAGCATAAAATTCCTGACATCAACATGAAGCTACTTAGCATAATTTTCCTGTTAATAAACTGCCAATTTAGTCATTTAGGTCTCAGCTTCTAAAGGATGCAGCAGCAGCCGGCTGGCTCTTCTTGGCTCTCTGTACACGCCTGGGTTGATTATTCTGATGTTTACATTAAAACATAGGAAATTGGAGTTATGTGATTATTTGGAGCTCTTCTACCCTAATTTGTTTGCTTTCATAATTCAGGGAATCTTGGCTTGTTTGAAAGGCAAGCCATAATTTTTCATGGCACTTTTTTCTGTATAGGATGAGACTTCCATTTCTTGAAAAGATTGAAGGGGGTGAGAATTGTGGCAAAGCAGGTTAATGTCTGCATCCCATATCATAGTGTGAATTGGAGTTCTGCCTTCTCTTCTGATCAGGTTTCCTCCTGGTGCACCTTGGGAGACAGCAGACACTGGCCCCAGTACTTGGGGGTCTCTCACCCGAGGGAGACTTGGATTGAGTTCTTGGATCCTAGTTCTAGTGTGGTCCAGCCCAGGCTGTTGTGGGCATTTGGGGAGTGAAACAGGACAGGAGATCTCTCTCTCTCTCTCTCATTCTTGCTCTTGCTCTGTCCTTCACGCAAATGAAAATGAAGGAATAAACATAAGAAAGAGGGGAGGCACACTTTGAGGACTTGGCAAAGTGACATCTGTGCAGGAAGCATGGAGCTGGCTGCCTTGACCCCACACAGAAATCCTAGAGGCCCCCAGGAGACATAGGGCCTGAGGGGCGTCTGAGGGTCCCATGGCACAGAGGCCTTGTTTCTCACTCTGTTCCCCTGCTGCTCTCTGCCCCCTGCCAGGCTCATGGTACGCAGCTCTTCACTCACAGAGCACCAGTCATGGAGAAGGTGTTGGGGTCACACATTCTGTTGGGATGGATAGAGGACAGATGCGCTTAGCAACTTTCACAACCACAGCTGAGTGCAAAGCAGGGGATGTGCCTGGGGATGCAGTAGAGTAAAGCCAGGATCTGCCTCCTTCCCTGGCTGCCAGAGCTCAGTCAGGCTTCACTCATGCTCCACTCATGCTCTTGGTGGGAGTTGTACACAGCTTTGGTTAGTGGCCGAGGTCTTCAAGTTCCCTGGGTTAGGGTGATGCAGTGGTGGAACTGAACTAGAAGTACTGCTCTGTCTTTGAATTCCTACTTTGTACTGGACACTGTTCCAGGCTCTAAGTATGCAAAGCATGCAGCTCTGGCTGGGCTTCAGGAGCAGGCAGGTTTGATTAGGGCCTGGGACTGCACCCCTTCCTACATGTGCACATGGGCTCTCCCTTTTGTATGGAATCATTGGATGGTGGTGTGCACATGGGGCCTGACTCCTGAAGAGGGTCTGATCAGCCATGAGGCATTTATGCTGCAGGAGAGGAGGGACCGTGCTGGATGGCAGCCATGCTTGCTGGTTCTTCTCTCTCCTGTGTGGTGGGTCTGGTGGCAGCTCCTTTTCCCAGATTGTTACCATGTGCCCTGGTGTCATATCCAGCTTCCTGCTTCCTGCTTGGGTCCGTGGCAGGGGTCTTGGAGAAGCTGGCCTATCCCCCAAGGGCCTGGTGACTATGGAGAACCCAGGCAGCTGCTTTTTCTGTGTCTCCAGGGAGAGATAATCATCTGGGGATGCTTTGAGGGGCACCAGTGCACGTGTCCTGTCCCCTGTGCTGGTGTATAAAGGGGTTGCCTGCACCACCTTGACTGCTCCCCTGGTGTCAGAGCTGGAAGAAAACAGGCTACTCCCCTCTTCCGTGTTGGTTTGCTTGTTACTATTTTCTGCAGTACTTGGGCATCCCCAACCCCTCCCAGACAGCTCCTGCAGCTTGGTTCATATGCTCTGACCCAGCAGGGGTGTCCTGGGATGAAGGCAGAGTCTCCTATGGCTGTGTGGTCAGCATTGCATGCCTTGACGTGGGTATCTCTCCTACCTCCTAGGGGATGCTTTCCTCTATCCCAGGTTCTCAGCAGCCCTGCCTGTAGGTGTGCCCAGTACACAGGTGGCTCCTGTCGTGCCAAATCTGGCAAACAGAGTAGCCTTACAGCTGCATGTGCACAACTGTGCCCAGGAGGGACAGGCAGGTGTCAGGTTCCTTCGCTGTGACATCACACCCTTTACTATGCCTTGTATGTGTCTGTCTAAAGAAAACATTGGGATGATCATGCCCACCCATCATTTATTCTTTAATTGTTGTCATTTGCCAAGCTGCAATTATCATATACATTGAAGTGTATCAGCCAAAAATAAACATTTCTTGGTACTTTAAAAATTTCAAGGTGTAATGTCAAAGTTGTTTTTCACTCTTCACTGTGGATGCGGTCCCTGTTTCCCTGTTTTGAGTGGTTTCACAGAAGTTTATATTTCTGGTGTGTTTTTTTCATCCTGGCATAGCCAAGAGCTCCTTGTGTCTTCCTTTTTAAAATACTCATGGCAATGCTTGTTCAGTTGTGATGGAAGATGTACATCCGAGCTTCCAGTGAGTTTCCACTCCAGGCTCTTCTAGGCTCATCTGTCTAGAGGTGGGAAGAGGGAAGTGGTGGAGAGGCTGGAAGTGTTGGGGGAATTTTGCCCCTGTTGGTGTCCTGGAGTCCACAAGGATTTATGAGACCAGATACAATGATGAGAGGCAGGAAACACGGAAGCTTCCAGCAAGGGGAGTAGCTGGTGGCAGGAGACCAAGCCCCTAAAACTCACTGTGTGGGTCCTTCTCCAAGCGTCTGTGGGACAGCTGATCATCAGTACCTGTGGCTATTGGGCAGAGAGGGATTGTTGTGTGTGCAGCAGCTTTGCCAACACAGGACCCTCTGGGGTCTGCTCCAGCCAGGTCTTGACATCCTGTTTTGCCCAACTACTGCATGTGTGTAGACAGGGAGCTGTAAGGTAGTGGGTTCTGATTTGGTCCAAGATGGAGTTGGTCCAGTATGATGGAGTCTGTTTCAGAAGAATCAAGTGCAGCCTAGAGAGTCCCTATAGGCTAAGCTGGGTGGCAGTCACTGTCCCCCCGCCCCCACAGGTCTTCATCCTACCTACCCCGGACCCTGCAGGCACTGTGCAGTCTTCTGGGCAGTGGCCTTCTAAGTGGGCACCTGGGCACTGCAGGCCTTCTGTCCTCTGCGCTCCACTGTTACCATCTGCCTGGGAGGCCCTGGGACAAATTGGAGGGCAACCAAATGCCTGCTGCATTCAGCTTGTGCTCAAAATCAAACCATGTGTTTCTTTCACAAGTGTCTCCTCCAGGCCTTCTGTGTTCCTCAAAGTGAAACTTAACCTTGTAACAGGGCTCCCTGCTCAGGGGTTGTTTGCTGACTTGCATAAGGCCCATTTTCCAGGCGTTGAAGCTGAGCCTCAGCATGCTGCACTAGGTTGGCCAGGTCAACAACTGGCGAAAGGCAGTGCTGGGATGACATCTCTCCTCTCCATGCACTTGGCTCTGCAGTCAGGCTCCTTCCCTAGACCCCCTTTCCAAGGTTCCATCCACACTGGTGGGAGCTATAAATGCAGGCTGCGGCAGCAGGACCATCTCTGCTTCTCTTTGCAGCCCCATCAGTCATATTTATGAAGCACCACTACTGCTGTGTCAATACTAGGACATTACTATTGATTTTAGTGGCATCTGGATCACAGTTACTAGCTTGGGGCTGTGCCCCGAGATTTACACTCCCCATATCCATCAGCACTAACAGGAATGTCTGCATACTTCATGGGCGATGGGCCTGGGTGGCCGAGCTGTCCTCGGTGTGTAGGAGCCCCATGCCCTGGCCTCTGTTGCTGTCAGCTATCCCCTGGCATTGCAGCTGCTTTCTTGCAGGAGGCAAGAAAGGTCCAAAGCACTGAGCAGATATTCTGTGGTTGTATAACCTTGGGTAAGTTACCCCTCCTCTCTGATCTGTGATTAGCTCTGGTACAACATGCAGCCAATAGCTCCTGGTGCTGCCAGTATAGTTGAAGCTCTGTGTGCATAATGTCAGCCCCCTTTTCTTTCTACTAGGTGTCCTTTCTAACAGGTTCTTCAGCTGGCACCTCTTGGTTGGCTTGGGGAGTTAGGAAGCCTCTGAAATGCAAGGCAGCAGGAGGTGGGTATTACACAGGAGCGTTTTGTTTTGGGGGCAGAGTTCATGGTTTTATGAGCTTTCCTACAGGGTTCACGATCCAGAAAACTCAGCCAGAAGGGGGTTTTGTGCATATCAGACGTTTCCTCTCTGAATTGGCGTGTTCCTCTGTCAGCCCTTGGAGGTGTGGGTGAAGGGAGCAAATGAACTGTCCTTTCTTTGTGGGGCTGTGTACTCCAGGCGCTTCCAGACAGAGATGCACAAGGGCTTTTCCCGATGGGAGCTTCTGCCTGGCAACTCTACCACACAGATCATTAGGAACAGTCCAGGTTGCCTAGGGACTGTGACTCTGGGTGTCCCTCCCAGAAAGTTGCACTGTTTTCATGCTGAGTCCCAGGCAAAATGCCTTCTCCCTTCCCCAGGGATGCAGTTCCCTGCGAACCTGGGCCTTCATCTTCCCAGCTCTGAGACCCCAGAGAGGCTATTCTGTTCTTCGATGCCTGAATTCCCTGACTGTGCAGTCTGCCAGGTGTGCCGGCTGACCCAGACCCTTAGAGGCACCGGCTCATCATTGGTGAACACAGAGCACAGAGGCGATTTATTCTGTGTGCATGTTTGTTTGTGCATTCATTCACTTATCCATTTTGCAAGCTTCTATGGCTGGCAAGAGTATTCATCTAAGTGTTGAAAGATGTGAGGTGGTAGGAGCATTTGGTTGTTGTGTTCCAATCTATTGAGACTGCCCTAAGTCACTCAACTGCTTTGTAACCCACTGAGGGAGAACTGGCCCTGGAAGGTTGGTTCTTAGTCTATTTGCTTGTGATTTTAGCATGTTATATATGATGCCCAGGTAGCATGTCTAAGTGTTCTGTGGGCACTTCTGCATGACTGGGCAGGGGCCAAGGGCTGGGCACCTGGCAAGTCCTGGAAAGGTGGACTGTGCACCTGCAGCAGCGCAGGAATGTGTGAGCATGAGCAGGCATCCCCCAAGGGTTGTGAGACGGAGTGATATCTTCTGACTCGGGGCTCTGGTCTGAGGGGTGCACGACAGGTATAACCCAGGATGGACTGTGGCAACATAGGGACCAGCTAGTTTCCTTGCCATATTGAGTCCAGGAGGTGGGGAGCTATGGCTGAGCCCCCATGGGGGTCAGGATGTGGTTTTTGTATTGCAACCTCCCTCACTCATGTTCCATTCCTCTCCATGCACCCCCAGAAGGGATACTTGGCTTGCATGTAACAAGTTGTCCTGGTGAGCATGCTGGCCAGGCCCTTTCTTTCGGTAAGGCTCAGGCATGTTGGAGGGCTGCTGGTGCCATCTGAGGCCAGAGGAGCATTTCCTCCTGTGAGGAGCTGCAGAGTTGCCCTGCCTCCCTCTAGTCACCAGAATGCAGCAATGCCAGCCTCAGTGCCACCTCAGAACCTGGCACAGGAAAGGGACAGCACGTATTTATTGCAGTTGTTTCCAAGATCAGACGCATTCAGGGTGGTATGGCCATAGATGTCAACCTATTGCAATTGTTTCCATCAACAAGGGGCCTTCTTGTCTTCCTGCAGAACATGCCCCCGAGAGAGAGCACACTGTCACAGGTGCATGTCACAGTCCCTCCCTCCCAGGGCCTTGGGGACAGCAATTGCCGGCTTTGTAGTCGGTGCTGTCGGAGTTGCCTAGGACATGAGCTGTTTTGCCTGGGATCCATTCAGGGTGGGTGGGTGGAGTGGAGCCCTCTGTCTTCCTGGCATCCGGGCAGTGAGGGAGGAGCAGGCATAAGAAGAACAAGGTCCTGTCAGCTGAAGGTGGACATGGGAGCTTCAGCCTGTTCCAGACTACCTCTGCATGGCCCAAGCCACTGGTCAGTGTACCAGGGCAGCCATGGCTGGCTGGCTGTACTTCACCATGAAAACCAAGGGCTCTGAGAGCTCTGAATGCTGCCGTGGAGGGAGGGCCATGTGAGTTCATCCTTCAAGAAGTCACATGGAGTTTGTATACTGAGACAGTCATCGGCTGCCGCTTCAGCCCCAGGCAGTCTCCAGGGCTCTTGCTGGGGGCACATCCAGCCCAATTGCTGCAAACCACAACCCCCTTCTCCTCTCCTGTCTTCTTGGCTTCTGGAAATGGTTGAAATAAGTTTGCCACAGGTGGCCTGCCACCTGGAAGGACCTCCCGCCTTCCTGCTTGTACTGGCTCTGTTTCCCGTGACAGTGGGTACTTGTGCAAAATCAGCACACAGGACAATTTGCTGGTTGAATTGCTTCTCTCCTCTGGGGACATTTGCTGTGGCTCGATGACACACAGAGCCAGCAACAGGAGGGTGCAGGGAACACGTGCCTCCCACGTGCTGCCACCCCCTGCGATGAGCATGGTGGTAGATGTGGCCAGCCAGGGCCTTGTTCCCAAGAACCTGGCTTCCTAGGGGAAGGAGAACCTTCACCTGCTTTCCTGCCCTCTTGCAGGGGAGGCAGGCTCTGGTTTTGCTCTAGTGCCAGCTCAGGGAGATCCAGAACAATGTGGCAGTCCCATGTCGTGGGTGAGCTTCCCTTCCCTGCCCACACTTGCGCCTGGCTGACTGACCAGTTCTCAGGTGCATAGTGGATGCAAATCATCAGATTAGGGAAGGTCAGGAAACAGCTGCAGCTGCTTCCTGGTGTGCTGGGTTCTGGTCCCTGCTGTCCAATGGTCTCAACCCTGTGCCTAGGGGGCTGCTTGTAGCTGTGGAGCCAGGTGTGTGAACTGTTGTGGAGCAGGGTTTGGAGGAGCAGGCTCAGTGGGTCTGGTGTGATGTTGCTGGTATGGCTGGAGGACAAGCAGGGCAGGAGCCAGCTGGGAAGAGGCCCTAGTGGTGCATCACTGTCTACCCCAGTAAGGCCCCAGGAGAAGCACAGAGTGGAGGGAAGGGATATTGCCAGGAAACCCCTTCACCCTCACTGCTGCCCCATCTTAAAATGGCTTGGCTCCTACCCCTCCTCCCACCTGATTCCCTTTCCCTCCCTTCCCTTCCCTATTCTGTCTCATTCCTGCTGACAGACAATGTCTTAAACTAGGCTATGCAACAGATCTGCCTAGGGACTCAAATGCCCAGCTTCCAGAGTACACAGTCTAGCTTCCAACCTGACTCTTAAGCACAGATGTATAGGCCAAAGATGCATTACTTCAAACCCAGAGACCTCGCAGGGGGCTAAGGTTAGGGAAGACAGGGTGGAAGCTGGCTGGCCCCTTTCTGTAACTAAACAAGCAAGTGGCTGCAAACTCTGGTCAGAGCTGATATGGCTTGGCTGTCCCTATTGTATAGGTCATCTGGGGACTTCATGGATGGTCTGGTTCGTGGTCTGAGACCTGGGAGTTTTAAGAGCTTTTTAGGTAAAAACCTCAGATGTGGGAAGGCAGAGAAGCCAGTATGTAGCTTTTCAGACCCAAGGGTCCCCAGGGCTTGGGTACCTCAGGGCAGGAAAGAAGGCAGATCCAGTTCCTGATCCCAGGGTGCTCAGCTGAACAAGGAGGAGTGAGCATGTGTGTGAGACCTAGAGCGACAGGGAATACACAGGAGGGACTGGTGAGTGCTTTGGGCAATGAGCAGGTGGTAAGCATGGCCAGCGGTCACTTGTGTGTCTCCAGTCCCGAAACCGGAGGGAGACCGCAGGCAGAATCCAATGCCTTCTCCACCTGTCCTGGCTTCCCTAAGTCCTGGGGAGTGAACCACAGCCCGGTCTCTCTGATGCTGGCGTGTCTATACTGGCTGGCTTTATACCAGCTCCAGGTAACTGTTTTCTCTCCCTCTTTACCCTGAGACCCCAAGACAGGAGAACAGCTTTCTTAAGGCTCACAGCTGAAGCAGGCTTCAAACCCAGCCCTCGAACTGGGTTTTCTAAGGTGACAGTACCTTCATGTGCATTGTTTATCTCCCGTGGTTGTTTGGCACTGTTTGGTTTCATTGCTGCCTGAAAGTCCTGGGAGATGATCGTGGGCCGTGAAATGGAGTGATTGATTGACCTTTTGAAATGTCATCAGCCATTCCCTAGCTACGGGGGGCTCTGGGGAAGGGGGGCACCACTAGGGGAGGGAGAAGGTTTGTCAGCATGGGCTACTTTGCTCTGTGAGTCTGCTGTCCTTGGCCAGACATCAGCAAGAGAAGAGTTCTCTGTGGGCCTTGGCAGTCGTCAGCAGCAACACAAAATCATTGTTGTGATTTGTACAGACCCTGCCACAGGAGGTGATGAGGGCCAGGGAGAGAGATTGCAGGAGCAGGGAAGCAAGGGTCTGGTCTTAAGCTGGGCGATGCTTTGGTGCCCTGACATGTTCCCTGCCTTGCTCAAGAGGGAAGCTCTCTAAAGCCTGCCAGTCATTGTAGGTGCTCAACACCTGTTCAAGCAATGACATTGTATGTATGTCCTGGTGTGAGGTAGCACCTTGCACTGCCTGACCAGATGAGGGCTGGGGCTTCACCAGAGCCCAAGGGGGCACCTTGAGGGGCTGTGCAGGTTCCTGTTAGGCACTGTTAGGTAGGAGCCTCCGCACTACTTCGTACTGCATCCTGCAAGCCACCCTTGCCCACAGCAGCAAATGCTTCCTTTTCAGACTCATCTAGCGATGGCATGGTTGGTTTTATGCTGGTTGGTTGCAGGTGTGCAAGGGGATGACCGGAAGCACACACTTGTGAGTGTGTCCATGCAGCCTGTCACCCTCACTGTACAGGACCGATGAAATACCCTTCTCGTGGGCAGAAAGTTCAGTGAAGGGGCATTTATGAAATTTCCCAGCACAGCACGTGGCCAGGATTCTCCCTGAGGACTGACAGCCTTCAGAGAGCCCTATGCACCTTTGGATTTGCCAGTTGCTGTGTGACAGTGGACTATTTTATTTTATTCCTTGAACAATTGGTCATCTTAGCATTGCGACTCCGGTGACTTTGAACAAGACAATCAACAAACCAGGACATCCTTTGACTAATCACACATAGTGAAAATGACAGTGTATTTTCCAGTGTTAATTCTAACAGTGATGTTCAGTAATTGTGAGCATAACTGTAGGCATCATTTCTTGTGTGCTGTCAGCCAGGCCCTATGCGATGAACACTTGGGATCTGGTTTAATTAAAAAACAAAGTCAAGACCATGTGGACAGAGGGTTAGGGCTGTAACAACTCCATTTCTGTGGTTGTAACCACTGTGCCATCACATCCTGTTTTCCTACTGCACTCGCTGTTGGATGTCTATTCAGTTTGGAGAGTTTATGGGCTTAGCTGGGACAAAGAGTACACAGACCCTGGCTACTGGACTACTTGGAGGAGGGTACCATGCCATTTGAGTGAGTCAAACAGCTGAGATGTGTGTAGGTGGTGGTAGGAGGTGAGGAGTAGCTTTATGGATTAAAAGTGACTTAACTATTTACTTGAATAATGCAAGGGAGGTGGTGTGGGGGCCAGAGGCTATCAAAGGTGGGGAGAGGTAGATAGAATGGCTGCTCTGACAAGCATCAGGTTTCTGGTGTTGCCAGCCTCCTAGGATGAGTTGGGAACTAGGCTGCCCTCATGAGCCTCCCAGCAGGGTCCCTGCATGAGCAGAGGACTGCACAAGGTGAGTGTAGACTTGGTGGTAGGTAGAGGGCCCTGGGAGAGGTTCTGTCTTCCAGCCCTGGAACAGAAGGGGAGATGGTAGCCAGGACTTGGGAGAGATAGGGTCCCACTGTCCCAGGGGGAGGTATGGGGAGCCACTTCGCTGCTGTCTTCCAAGCAGAGTGAGACCTCACCTTCCCTCTATTCATTTCATCCTACCTCTAAGTTTCGGGCACTTTAACCAGTGTTCACATGCTGTGCTCTTCCACTGCAGGGCACTCTGAGATCTTCCCTTCCTTCCTCCCTTCCTTTCTTTAATTTTTTTGAAAGGCAAAATTACAGAGAGGGATCCTGAAGGGAATTATTGGGAGAGAGTGAGTGAGTAAGAGAGGGCAAGAGAGAGACTTTCCATCTGCTGATTCACTCCACAAGTGGCCGCCATGGCTAGAACTGGGCTAGGTCAGTCAGGGGCCTGGAGATCCATTTGCATCTCTCACATAATGGACTTCTTCCCCCAGCACATTAACAGGGAGTTGGATCAGAAGGGGTGCGGTTGGAACTAGAACTGGTGCTGATGTGTGATGCAACATTGCAGGCAGCTCCTCAACCTGCGGCATGACCGTGCCAGCCCCAGAGCTTCATCTCTTCTCTGCGTGTTTCCCTGCTGTCTCCCTCTCTGTCTAGGGCTGGCTACAGGTATTTGCATGTATGGCATAATGTTCCTGCGAAGTGTCTGTCACGGAGTGGTAGCCAGGCCTGCTGCATTTGGCCCAGCTGGGCATGTGTTGGTCAGAGAGCATCCTGGGGTCTGGTATGAGCTCTTGCCTAACGAGAGGCAGAACCCTGGGGACTTGTGGCTGAGCTGGACCTCGCTTTCCAACACTTCTTCTTGGCCTCTCACTGCTGACATGTACCTGGGAGCCCCTTGACAGCGACCAGCTTGGAGGGACAATGGCTATAGCCTTCTGCTGTGGCTGATGTGGTCTAAGGAGCCATATAAGCAAAGTGCCTTTGGGTTATTTTTTTTTTTTTTTGCAGTTGTTAAGTGTATTTTACTGCGTAACCATCTTTCATTCCCGCTGCAGGCCGATTTGCATACTGCTCTGCAATTTATCTCCTGTCATTTGCCAGATATTATCCATCTCCTGTTAATAAGCCAAGACAAGTCTTGTTAAGCCTTCCATGTGGCAGCCCAGCTCCTGTGCCCACAGGTCCTCTGTGTCGTGGGAGCACCCAGCATGTGACAGGGGAAGCTTGGCTGTCTCAAGGCCTTCTCCAGGTCGAGAAATGACAGTGGATGGCTGGGTACCTGGTAACTTTGGGGAAGAAGTGCCTGTACATGAACCAATGCACTTGGTTAATAATCCACTTATTTGGAGTAGACTTCAAAGCTCCCCAGTTCCCAGACTCGGAATCCTACTGCGCAGGAAACTGCTGAGTGCTACTGAGAGTTGAGTGTAGGATGCTTGGGAATGTGTGTTCCTGCCTTTGCCCCTAACCCCTTTGGCTATCCTGCATGTAGGGTCCCAAGGTGCCTGCTGATCCCTGGCCACATGGGACATGGTGTGACCATGCCTGGGGGATGTACTTCGTCCTTCTCCTGCCCTGTCTAAGGCTTTGGGGTTATCAGCGCATTGGCCTCAGGCCTGTCTTTCACTTGGCCCTAGGCTTGGTCTGTACTTATTCTCCTTGCCAGCGCTTAATTAAAATGCCAGCTGCTTAACTTCACATCACAGACTGCTGGTAGGTCCTGTTGGCCGGTGGTAGATGAGTTTTTGAGATGAAGGAAACATGGTTTGATGTGGAATGCATGATTGGATGCATAATTGAATTGAGATAGAATTAAGGGGTTGGGTGTTTACACAACAAAGCCTAAAATCAGACGGCAGTGATGTGTGTTCAGTCCAAGATGGGGCCCTTAGGGACTGATGGGTTTCTGGTTCCCAGACCCTGTGCAGAGTTGGACAACAGCCTGCACGGCTGCCTCCTGGGGACATCTGTTGAAGCAGAGCTCTCCTCATAGTAGTGCTTGCTGGGGTTCACCAAGGGAGCCATGAGCTAGGCGACTTACATGAATTTCATCATTGTCTCTTATTTAGCTTTATTTATTTCAAAGGTGGAGTTAGAGAGGGTAGACAGAGAGGAAAGGAGAGAGAGAGAGAGAGAGAGAGAGAGAGAGAGATCCTCCATCCACTGGCTCATCCCCAAATGGCCATAACATCTGGAACTGAGCTGATCTGAAGCCAGGAGCCAGGAGCTTCTTCCAGGTCTCCCACATGGGTGCAGGGTACATGGGTACAGATTGCATGAATGCAGGGTCCCAAGATTTTGGGCTATTCTCTACTGCTTTCCCAGGCCACAAGCAGGGAAGTAGAGAGGCAGGGAAATGAACCAGCATCCATATGAGATCCCAGTGTATGTGAGGATTTAGACATTGAGCTGTTGTACTGGGCCCGCTGCAGGAATTTGCAATGAGGGCTGGGAATGGCTTCCTCTGAATGTAGAACTGGACCCTTTTGTGAGAGATGTCTTCATGCATCCCATCACCTTGCTAGCTTGAGCTCAAGTCGGTAGGTCATGATGGACCCAGCACGTGGATGAGAGGGTCTTGGTGGGCAGTGGAGCAATGAGAATGGATTGCATGGGGCCACTTCTTGCCCCTGGGAGTTGCTTTCCTGTGGCGGGCTCCTGGGTCTCTGTTCCCTCCTGACATGCTGCTACCCATCGCATCCCTGATGTTGGCAGAACCCCTGCCCATGTCACATGTGCTTGCCTTGGCTGTGGAAATGTCAGCTGGCTCTGCATGAGCAGGGGCCTCAGGACATTGGGAGAGCTCATCTCAGGTGACTGCTGGTCCTGAAGTGGGGGCTGCAGTGTGAAAATGGAGGCATCTGGGGTCTAATCAGACCTGGCCACACCCAGGCCACATGAGCTAAACAGAGGCCAGCTTGAAGACCTGAGAAGAAAATGTCACACAGGTCACTGAGAGCATTTAAAAAATTTGTTTATCTGAAAAAACAGTTACAGAGAAGGAGAGAGAGAGCTCTGGCTTGCACCCACTAAATCAGGTCCTAAATGACTACAGTGGCCGTGGACGGGCCAAGTCAGAGATAGGAGCTAGCAGAGGCTCAGGTACCTGGAACATCTTCTACTGCTTTCCCTAGTGCTGAATTGGAAGTGGAGCAGCTGAGATTTGAATCGGTCCTTATGGGGGATGCTAGTGGATGCTAGTGGCTTAACGTGCTATGCTATGAGGCCCAGGCACTTGGCAAGAACAGAGTGGCGCCAGTTCTTGGGCAAGTAGCTAACTCTTCTGAACCTCTGCACCTTCTTATTAGGTAAGAACATGAGTGCCAGCCTAGAAGAGGAGTTGGGAGGGTGAGGTAAGGCACGCACAACTGTGGGCCTGCGGTAGGTCCTGATTTCTGAGCAGGCAAGCTTTTCTCGGCACAGTTTTGATGCCAGTATTGTTGGTGGCCTGAGTTTTGGCCAAAGGCTCATTCTGGAAGGGCTTGCTTCCTGCTGGATTCTCAGCTTCAAACGAGTCTGGCTTTCCCACAACAGGCAGGATCTGGTGTAAATTCCACAGGCCCTGCCAGATACTCTACTTGGCCTAAGTACTTACACGGCTGTCCCATGGGACCATGGGTGGTTTTAACGACAAACGGTGCCCTGTTGAGAGGGCCAGGGTGGTGATGGGTTCCAGGCTTCTGGAACTCTCTTGTCTGCCTTTCTTCCTAGCTGCACTGAGAGAGCATCCCCGAAGGTGCTGGCCTTATCATGGCCATCCTGGGGGGGGGGGGGGGCCCTGCAATTCTTGCTGTTGTCCTGGCTTCTGGAGGATGCTTGCCTCTTTACCCCGTGCCCACATGCTGGGGGTTTGTCTTCCTCAGGGGAACCTGCCAGGTCTCCCGGGACCCTAGCCTGAGAACCCTGCAGCTCATTCTTTGCATTCTTGACTGTGCAGCCTTGGCAGAGGCTTCAGCCAGCCTCATGGGCAGCTCAAGGAACTCCACATTCTTGAGAGCTTTACAGCACAGCACTGGGACCTCCTCTAGCTTCACAGGAGATCATTGTCTCTATGTGGGGTATTGCATCTGCTGGGGCTGTGCCAAGTGCACTGCACATGTCCTCGTGTGGGCCAGCCATGACCACCCTGTCCTGTGTCATACCAGAGCTGGGGGGCTGAGGATAGTGACATGGACAGGCTCTGGGAGGGTAGGAGAAGTCAACTGAGATTGGCAACTTGTCCTTGTGCCTTGGTGACTAGACAGGGCCCGGGTGCGGGATCATCTCAAGGTGGCAATTCTGTTTTTCAGCCTCCTAACCAAGCGTCGGAGTGCCAGAGCCTGCTGTCCACTCGCAACATCTATTAGTGCAGGGGTGCCCATTTCACACTAAGTTTGTAGCTCCAGCCTCTTTTTAAAAAGATTTATTTATTTATTTAAATAAAAAAATTACACAGAGAGATCTTCCCTCCACTGGTCACTCCCCCAAATGACCACAGTGGCTGGGGCTAGGCCAGGCTGAAGTCAGTAGTCTGGAGCCTCTTTTGGGTCTCCCAAGTGGGTATAAGGGCCCAAACACATGGGCCATCCTCTGTTGTCTTGCCAAGTACATTATCAGGGAGCTGGATCTGCGGTGGAGTGGGCAGGGCCCAAACCAGTGCCACCCTAATGAGATGCCTGTGTTGCAGACAGCAGCTTTACCTGCTACATTACAGCACTAGCCACTTAACATCAGGCTCTTAAGCGAAAATAAGTGGAGCCTTCATTTTCAGTTCTCAGGAACTGTTCATGGGCCTGGGAAAAATCACACAAACAGGAAAGGAGTGCAGTCTGTCATGCCCATTGCTTCAGAGGCAGAGGGGGTGGGCGTGGTGTGGGGTTGGGGAGGAACACCAGTGTCATGCTCTAGCTGTCACCCAGTGTGGCAGCTGGGGTGAATGCTGGCCTGGACGCTCTGCTTTACTCGGGCTGGCTGGAGTGGACCATGGCTTTGGGCTGTGCATGGCAGTAGAGAGGGAGGGCGAGCCTCTCATGTGGCTCCACCTGCCCTGCAGGCTGGGTACCCACAGGAACACTGCAAAGACGAAGGGGAGAGTGGTACATAAGAGGTTCCCGCAGGGGCCACAGTGGATCTCAAACCCCACCCCTCTTGTCATTGTCCTATGTTCCAGGCACTGCCACTGGGATAGTCCTGTCACCTGCCCTGGGACCTGGCATTGGGTTGTTGGGGCATCTCTCCCACAGAGGCCCCTTGAGGCAAATGCAGGATCCAGCTGGATGCTGGGGCTCCTGCCTGCAGCCTAGGAAGGGCTGCCTATCAGCTTTACTCTTTGAGAACTTACATAGGATCTTTCAAATGCTTTCTACATGCATGTGTACACACACATGTGCATACATGTGCACAAGGACTCACAGGCACCTCATGCAGAGACTCTCAGGAAGTGGTAGTTCTAGAGGAGCTGCCCAGCTGGGATTTTCTGTTCTTCCTTCCCTGTAGCCTTTCCCTAAGACAGACAGAATGATGGAGAGATGGGAAAAAGAGAGAGAGGAAAAAGAAAGCATGCAACAGAGTGCACATCCACTGTTTTGCTTCCCTGTGCAATAGCCAGGACTGGACTGAGGTCAAAGCTGGGAGCTGCAGACTCAATCCAAGTCTCTCATGCGGATGGCAAAGACCCCAGTACTTGCACAGTGATGACAGCCATGTAGGGTCTACCTGAGCAGGAAGCTGGGATGTAAGCCCAACCACCCTGGTGTAGGATGCAGGATGTTCACTGGCATCTTAGCCGCTAGCCTCCATACACACTTTCTGTAGCCTTTTGTGCCTAATACAGATGAGTTAGAAGCACAATGATGTCTATCCATTCATTTGTTGCCCATCTGGGTTTGGTTATTCATTCCAGGTGTGCACAGATGTTTCCCTGAGGACCAGCCACAGGTCTGAGTGGTCAACAGCCCAGATGCCACCAGACATGATGGTGTGTTTGGAAATAGGGACCTGACTGTTGAAAGCCAGGGCTAGGACACCATGAAGGGGAACCCAGGTAGAGATACGAGGGCTTAGAAAGGAGGAGGATCTGCTTAGGAGGGTGGAGGAGAGGTGCAGAGTGCAGGCCCTGGGATTGGCCCTCAGGGCCTTTAAAGGGGGTCCATGGATGGAGCACCTCCCCAGATAGCAGTCATAGGACCCCTGCTAGACCCTAAGGCAGAGTGCAGAGCCCCATGCCAGGCTTGTCCCAAGAGGTCCCAGAAAAAGTCAGAGCAGTCAAAGACCAAAGGCCAGACCCTCTATGTTCTCCAGACATCAGTGAGCCAAAAATGCAGGAAGCTGGTGGGCGTCAGTGGGTGGGATTAGGCTGCAGCTGGGGATGCCTGTACTCCACCCCACAGTGCTTGGGTGTGAGTGCTGGTTCTGCTTCCAGTACCAGCTTCCTGAAAGTGCCTATTTTAAGAGGCAGCACTTAATGGCTCAACTAGCTGGGTGCATGCCACCTTGCTGAGTCTCATCTGGGCTTAAGACGAATTCCTGGCTCCTTGCTTCAGCCTGTCTCAGCCTTGGCTACTGTGAATGTTTGGTGGGTGAACCAACAGATGGGAGGTCTCTCTTGAATTCTCTATCTGCTTTTTGAATGTGACAAATAAATTTGAAAATGGAATGATGTGGGAAGAGAAGGAGGGACACATGGCAGCAAGGAGCGAAGCCTCAGGCACTAGTCAGCTTGGGCTCAGCAACGGGCGCCCCCGTCCCAGCTGTTCCTGGCCCATGGCTTTGCTGCACCCCAGAATCCTCACAGGGGCGGGTCAGAGTCACCCATTGGGGTTGTGGGAGGGAAGATCAATTTAAATGATGGGTATGCAGCTTCCAGCCCAGAGACTGCTCCCATGTTGCAGTGGAGAGGCGACCCTGGGAGAGGTGTGGCTTCATCTTAGAAGGAATGGGAGGTAGGCTCGGTCAGCCTCCCTAGAGGCACCTCCCATAAGCCCTCGTCATGTTCCATCTGCCTCCCACGTTCTCTCCTTGCTCCTGGCTGGAACATAGTGGTTGTCTTCTCCGTGACGGGGGCCTCTGAGGACAGGAGGGATGCTGAGCTCTAAGTTTTGTCTTAAGATTGTGTGGATTTGAGGCTTAATGGAGTTCAGCCAGGGCAGGAGCTGGGTCAGTGGCATCCTGGCTATCTTCATTCCTGTGGCCACCATCATGTAAGTCCTGGGTGGGTGGGAGGGAAGATTACCTGGATGGAAGCTGGGTTTGTGCAAAACCCTCTTTGAGTGCAAATGATGAGTTCAGGGAAGTACAAGTTCTGCCTTGGTGACATTTGGGTAGCCTGCCTGCCTTCCTGACATTTGACAGCATGGAGCTGAGCAGCCATGTGCTCTGAGTTAGTCGTGTGGGATGAAGGTGCTAACTGCTGTGCTGGGACCTCAGACTGGGAGTGCAAGCCAGGGCCTGACAACAATGCTGAAGGGACGCGGAGAATGTGCCAGCAAGGCTGGCTGCTGTTGGGTGTTCAGAGTTGGCGGCTCTTCACAATGCTGTTGAGGAGGAAGAGGCTGAGTGAAGAGGGCTGCAGTGGCCTGTGGGGGCATGGTTGGCCTGGCAGGTTCATCATATTTGGGCCCCAAAGTCCCAGAGATCAGAATCCTCTGTGTTTCATTTTAGTCCCAGCACCCAGGCAAGTGCTTGGCACACAGAACATGGCTCAGTTAATGTGTTGTGGATGGATGGTGCTGAGCGAGAGGGGATCAGGGAGCTTTTGTCGCTGGGCTGGGGCACAGCCAGTCTGGGGCTCTCGGGAGCATCTGGGTCTGTTTTGGACAGTGGGGGACAATATGGCATGGATGGGACCCTCTGCTTCTCCCAGCACAAGTGGTATCAGTGGATGCTTTTCTTGGCTTTGCTGGGGTTAGAAGGGATTTGGAGCTTTTGGGCTCCATGTGGATTCTGGTAGGGCTCCAGAGTGGTGGTGGAGAGAGCGTGTATCCATAACCAAGGTTTCAGTCAGAGCTGGTGCCTCTGTCAGATATGGC
The DNA here is from genome assembly GCF_030435755.1 of Ochotona princeps. Lineage (NCBI taxonomy): Eukaryota > Metazoa > Chordata > Mammalia > Lagomorpha > Ochotonidae > Ochotona > Ochotona princeps. Next base: position 35,907,819 of record NC_080850.1, read on the forward strand.
TGCCGATGCTGACTTGGTGCCCACGCCCCTCAGAATGTCAGCTCAGGACCTCCTTTTCTATCTGCACTGAACCTGAGTTGTGATTTTCCTTGGGAGATGCATAGGGTGTTACCTTTGGAAGAGTGCAACAAATTTTTTATAATTGCATGATTTGGGTATAATTCCGTGTAATAATGGGTGATGATTATAGTTCTGTTCCCATCTCAGGCTCCCTAATCTTCTCATTTTGAGAGGCTGTGTTCTGAACTTCAGAAATGCCCTGTCTTGAACAGTTTTATTTTTTAAAATTTTCGTGGGAGTCAGCATGCACTTTGGATCCCTCTGGCTCATGGTTTTTCCCTGGGTCTGCATCTTCCTGGCCCAGAGGAAGCAGCAGCCTTGTCCCGACTCTGAGGGCACAGCAGAGGGGACCAGGAGCCGGATGTGCAGGAAACAGTAATAGAGCCTCCTCTGGGTGCTGGGCACTGCCCTGGACCTGTCCTCATTGGTGAGAGAGACATGAAGGAGCCTACCTGGCCTAGAAGGCTGGGCTTGCAGCTGTGGCCAGGAGGTGCATGATGCAGGTGTGGTGGATGATGGTGGTCCTGACTTAGCCAGGGTGGCCAGAGGGGCTGTAAAGGAGGAGAAGGAAGTCTGTAGATATCAGGGAAGGAAGCCCTAAGCCAGGGGGATTGCCTAGAGCAGAAGGATGTCTGACCCCTCTCTGCTCATGCCTGCAAGACATCTCTTCTTACCCGTGGCCCTGCCTGTGCACCTGCTGGAGGGGTCCCAGCCATTGGCAGCCTACCACAGCCTACTCACAGATCCTTCCAGCAGCTTCCTTCCTATGGGGCTCCCACACCTGGCAAGCTGAGGCTCTGGGAACTGACCCCAGCCCTCACTGCATGTGCCCAGCCTCTGCTATCACTGTCCACACCTCCCCTGAACTGCAGGACAGTCTCCATGCCACCCACTCAGCCAGAGGGACCTTCCTGTGCACATGTCATACCCCCTTCTTGATCCCCCAGGCAGTCCTAGCAGCAAAGGAAGAGGTGGGAGCCCCAGCTGGGTGCTGCCAGTCTTGGTGCACCCTCAGCTCTGGATGTAACCAGAAACAGGCTTGTCTTGGATCATGTATGTGCCCAGCTGTGCAAGCACTTCAGGATCTCTGCCTGAGCCATTGACTCTTGCTGGAAAGCTCATCTTCCCTTGGCCACCTGGCAAAATCCTCCCCTCCTTGGTTCTCAGCTTACAAGTCACCCTGCTGGCAGGCGCCCTCCTGTTTATTCACTGCATATTGCTCCCTGCACTTGTTCAGTCTCAGCTTTTGCCTTCTGGACTGTGGATTCTGGGATGCCAGGCACATGCCTGTCCTCTTTAAGCTCTTACACATTGTTAGAGTCTGTGCATCCCTGGCACATGCTCAGATGAGGTGTGAGTAGTGAATGTACAACTCCAGGTGCTGGTCCTGCTCCTTGCACTCATTGTGGATGTGTCCAGCCACTTCAGAATGATTTTCCTCCCAGGCAGCTCCTGTGACCTCATCCTTACCCTTGCACAGGCCTTGTCTTCTTATTGATGTTAATGGCACCTGTGTCCTGGGGACCACTTCTCTGCTTACTGAGTGAGTGGGTGTGGACCACCAACAGCCCTCTCTGCTCTTGGCCCAGCCTCAGAGTTCAGCCCTGCAGGAGCCCATTTCTGTGAGAGATTTGGAGGAGTTTCAATTGTGACTCAGCCTTGACATCTTGGACAGAGGTGAGCGAGTGAGGAGTAAGATGTGAGGGGGCCATGTCCCCAAGCTTATGGTTCTTGGCTGTGATTTGGATGTGCATTAGAGATACATCCACAGTCCTCAGTGACTGGATGGCAGGATTGGGCATCTGGCTGGTGGGAGCCAGGCCTGCGTGCTGCCAGCCACACAGAACCCCGGGAGAAGACATTTGGGACACATTGCTTTCTGGAGGCTGCAGTGAGAATGTGGCTGGCGATTACGTGTTTCTGATCCATTAAAGAATGCTTTGGCATAGGAAACACAGATTAGAAATGAAATTGCAATATAATCTAATTGCGTTTTTATGGAAAGTACTACATTTTCTCTAAGTAAAATTCAGTAACAAAATTTTATTTGCTTTTTCCCCCAAAAAATGCTTCTTTCCAAATTGATTTCCTCATAGAAGCCATAGAAAGAGATGTGGTGATGAGGAAGGAAAGTCCATGTCCATGGCTGTGGCTTGGATGGGCAAGTTCAGGATCCTTGAGCTCAGGGCTGCTCCCCCAAGTGCCCCAAGCCCTCTAGGCTGGGAGCTCACCCTGCAGGGAGTGGTGGGAAGTGGGGTGACCTGAGACCCCCCTATCAGGATGGAGGGGCTGACATTGCAGGGGATGGCTTGTTCTTGCCCGGTCATCTCTTACAGATGGAACAGCTGGGGTGGGGAGCTTGGGGGACAGAAGGAAATTCCAAGAAACAGCAGGTGTTCAGTCTCCATGGGCAAAGAGATACAGAGAGGATTTGAGGCTGTGCCTGTATAGCCTGCAAACACTTGTAAGAAAAGTGGCAGATATAGAGCGTCCAGCAGTGTCTAAATGTTTCTATTTAGAAACATCTGGAACATCCTTGGAATTCCTCCTCCTCCCAGCTGCTGGCTGCCCCCTACATGGGGCCATCCATGTGCGTGCAGGCACCAAAGAAGAATGATTGATTCTTGATCTAATAACTGTTGCCAGCCAGCAGGTTGGTAGTACCTGTCATCAGCCCTCAGGTGTTGGTTGATCTCTTACGCTAGGCCTGTGTGAGACACGAGGGATACACATCAGGATCTGTGATGTAAGGAAGGTGGCCTCTTGTTTGAGAGGCTACATCAGTTAGCGTGGCATAATTTATACCTGGTTCTTGCTTGCAGCAATCCTGAGGTCCTTCCTGGTGTGTGATAGGAAAGTTACGCAGCCAGGCTGCTACAGTCTGGGTAAATAACATTGGTGGTGACAAAAGAGCCAGTGACCATGGTCCTACTATGCCCTGAGCTCTGTGTGAGATGTCTACCTCACCCCTGAGGCCTCAGTCCGTTTGTGTGTGAGATTAGGGCAGCAGTACTGCTGCCCAGCTCAGCTGGGCTTTGTAAATGCTACAGGACAGTGCTTCATCAGGAGTCCCTTTTGCACAGACAGGTGAGTGTGCATGTCCTTCTGTCAGTCAGGCCGAGTTGTGGGGATGGCTCCTGAGCCACGTCTGACAGACACCATTGATTGTCACCCTCAACCAATGGACTACCTAAGGCTGGGCTTCAAGTGTTTGCACCCGAGCTTTATAATGCAGTTTCTGTGTGCCAGGGAATTGACTGCCCTCTGAAGTGGGCACTTTTCTTATCCCCATTTCACAGAGGGAAGAGCTGAGGTCAGTTTGGAAACACTGCAGAAGGGGCAGAGCTAATGAGGGCAGAGATCTGGGCTGTGAAGTTCTGTATGTGACACCTTCCCAAGGTGAGCCAGGAATGCAGTGCTGCTGGCCGTGCATGCCCTGAAAAACATGTGATGCTTAGAACTGGAACTTTATTCAGGCATCAGGGGAGAAAACAGAAATTGCTGAAGAGACTTCTGTGGACTGTCCACTGGGCTTGCTGCTGACGGGGTGCTGGGCGATCTCACAGCAGTGAATGCAGACCTCTTAATCAGGTGATCTGACAGCTGAGCCATTTACCAGGGAAATTATACCCCTCTTACAAGTGATTGTGGGGAAAATAAGAAAAACAAACGAGTTAGGAGTGTGTCAGAGCTGATAAACATCAGGGCCTTGGCTGGGGACACAGTCAGCACCAGCATTGCAAGGCTGTTGGGCAGAGCAGGTGAGGGGATTCATGGTGTCCACCACTGGGGGCCTGGGGCCCATGTTCCTTCCTCCTTCCCGTGCTGGTTGTGGGTCCATGCACTTTGGCTCAGATCTGGCTAATTGTCCCAGACACTTGTTACTATCATGACTTACATGGAGTAGGTGCCTTGGAAAATCCCCCTGAGGGTCCTCTGGGGGAAGGAACTGGTGGGGGTGACGGATCACTTCTGGGTAGTGCTCGTGGAAGCTCCAGAAAACTGCAGAGGTGTTAGTGAGGGGAATATGAGTCTGACTTCTCACTGTTTGCATGCATAGGTGTCCTGGCATGCGTGCACACACATCCACACACACGTGCACTGAAACTGATGTGCATACACACACAGTCAGGCATGCATACACACATGCACACACATACACAAGTGCACACACACATCTCTGGCTTCCTCTGCCGTAGCCTGTACTTCTGATTTTTGCTCTCTGTAGATACCTTGTGTGCCAAAACCTTGGTGGTCAATGCAGGGTGGGCAGAGATTGTCTCTTCTATTTTAGCTGCCCCTCCCAAGTCAGTCAGCCAGGGGCCTCACCTTTGGGGTTACCACTTTGCTCTTTAATACACACATGTTGGGAACTGCATGGGGAAGGGACCCCCTCTAAGTACAGAGTAGCAGGTGGGCCTCAACCCAGAAGAATACTGAGGCCCCAGGGGAGGGTCTTTAGCGTTCAAGGCTGCTGCGCCCCATCCTTTGGGAACTACAGCTGTATGTTTCCATTAGCCCTGATTGCCTGACCCTACTGGGGCTCTTCAGGCCTCATGAACATGGTCTAGAGACGAATGCTACTAGCAGGCTATTAGAGTCGTGTTTCTAGGCTCTGTGGAGCAGGTCCTCTGAGTGACTCCAGGAATGAGGCTGCCATTTAAATCTTGTCACCAATATGCCTGATCCCTGGGGCTTCTGTGTGAGAAGAAGCCTCATGAAACAATGAATAATAATTTGGGGATATTCATTATTTACAGTGGCCCCAGATCATCTGTAAATTATGCAACCCTCAGTGATGACCATTTCTTCCTCACACATGTGGAGCCCTGTCCCTGGGCTGCTGACCCCATGGGTAATGCCCATGCACCAGGCAGTTGTGCCATGGGAACAGTCCCCCAATGGGTGAACATGTCAAGTGCCCTGATTGAATACTGTGTGCTACAAACTCTCTCCTCTGGGATGGGTGCCCCAGCACTTGCAGGTGCAAAGACCAAGGATTAAGTTTGTTGGAGACAAACTTAAGTTTATTGCCTTCCCTGCTGAGCATCCAATGGGTACCAAGGGGGAGAGGATTGTGAAGTCCATTGTAGAAGTGGGTGAAGGACAAGGTCAGTGGTAGCTTGACTACAAGTGGGACATATGGACCAGGAAAGTGGGGAACTGTATTAGGTGCAGGTGCTGAGAAGCAACAAGTTGGGGGTGGCAGGCAGGTCGTGCCATTCTCCCAGAGGCACACAGCCAGAAAGTGGGGATGCTCAGGGTACTGTCTCTGGCAACTGCCCTGGGTTGAGGATGTTAAGGGTTTGAGGCAGCAGCTGGCTGGGCAAGGTGAGCCCAGCTCTTAGCTTTTGCTTACCCATCACTTTCAGCCCACACTGGGCATGTAGCTGAAAACAAGACCTTTGCCTAACGCAGCGTTTAATGAGCGCTTTAATGCCCAAGCACTGGCATCACTTCTCTCGTGTGCCTGTTCCCTGTCAGCCATGGGGCATTAAACCGGTGATAAAAATGCCTTTTTGGTATGGTCCACAAACTCACCAAGAGGCTCCAGGCAGCAGTATAGCCATCCAGCATGAAATCAAGAGGCAATCACTGCGGACGAGGCGAGATGAGGCGCTTGCAGGGGAGATGAGCAGAGCCACGTCCGGGGGCCCGTCCTTCACCATCTCCTTGTGCCCGCACCACCTGCCTTCACCCCAGCAGGGAGGATTCCCGCCCACAGTTCTGTGCTCAGGACCATGTTTGCTCTGGAGGCAGGTACTGCTCCTTGCTGTGTTGGGGGCTGAGCAGGAAGCCTCATCACGTCTTTAATCTTCTTGAACGCTGCATTGCTGACCCATAGGGCCCCTGGGAACAGATGTCCTTGGTTATGCTTTCAACCCAGCAAATACAAACTCAAAAAAGAGAGGAGGAGAGGAAGGAGAGAGAGGCAAGAAATGCCCAGTTATGAGTATGCATTAGCATGATGCTGCATGTGGAACTGCAGGCAGGAGCCATTTATTTTGAGCAAATCGGATCTTGATGCATGGCCCGTGAAAGTGCCGACTTCTCTATCAGGCAAACACGCCGGGCAAGTTTGATTTATATGGTGTGACTGTGAGGTGCTTTGTTCCCCCCAATTAAAAACAAACTGAGAAAAATCATTAATTTAACTACTGTATATTAAATTTGCGTTAAAGCATCCGTTTGTCTATATTTATACATGAGCTAGTGAAAATGTGAGCTCATGAATTCTCATTTTTAAGATCACATGCCAAATATAGAAGATAAATTTTATTTATTTCTGCAATTAATCCTCTGAGAACAAATAGCTCTAATTTAGGGGATGGCAGATGTGTCTGCTGGTGCCCTCCCTGGGTAATGAACGCAGCATTCACTCGTCCTCATCGGGCTTTTCCTGGACCCTGGGCTGGGCCCCACAGAGGCGAGCCTGAACCAGCTCTCTGTTCCATGTTCTCCTGTCCTACCTTGGTTGTCTGGGCCTGGCGTGTCAGGTATGACAGGCACCGGTCACTGGCTGTGGTGACACACAGTGCTTCAGTTGGGTTGTTTGCAAGATGGCCTGAGTGTATGTGTGTGCCTTCATCCAGGTGCCTAGATATGTGTCTTCTTCCAGACTGGCTCTGGTTGCCCCTGCTGCCAGTGCTGGGGGTAAGCAAGGAAGTCTTCCCCACATACCCAGGTCACAGGTGGTGGCCCTAGCGGGTTGTACTATTCCCAGCCCTTCATGCAAGGCAGTCCCTACCTCAAGGAGCACAATAGGCAGTGACAGTGCCATATTCAGGGTCACAAGGCAGGGTCTCCTGCTCACATTGGGTCCTGAAGGGTTTTTCCTGCATTCCAGAGCCCTCTCCATCCCGCTTTGCTGGCAGTCAGGTGTGAGCAGGACTGGGCTGCATCTCCCCCCTGCAGATGCAGAGGGCTGTGGGGTGGCTGTCCTCATGCCAGGGAAGACTGGTGGCCCCAGCAGGACTGTGCTACCTCAGGACTGTCAGGCAGTGCTGAGAGCCCCCTCCTGCTGCCAAGCAGCCCCTACTCTGCACACTAGGCTCATCCATTTTCCAAGGTTTCTTCTATGCCAGGGAACTCCTTTCCTGACCGTGGCTTGCTGGGCTCCTCCTCTGGCTCTGGTTCTCCTAGGGTGGCCCTTACCTTGTTGCAGAGTGCTGGCTGGTGACTGCCTTCCCAAGGTAGGAAGCTTAGAGCAGCAGGAGCTTGCCCTGGCTTTGCTCCTCTCCCAGGCTTCCTGCACACCTTGCCCACCTCTGCTGGATTCTTCCTGATGAGCAACATTTCTGAACTCACATTTTGTAATAATCATCCCAGGAATGTACATGTTGAGTCCCTTGTGTGATCCATGACAATTATCACTGTGACATCTGTTTTGTTTGTTTGCTCCCAGGGCTGGGATGATGAGACATTTTTCCCCTTTGATTTCTAGGGTGTAGATCACTTCTTTGGGGCTTCAGGATATATCTACACAGGTAGGAATGGATCATGGCCTCCATGAGGGTCCTGGCCATGTCCTCCTGGTGGCTCCAGGAAATGTCTGACTTGGGGACACTGGGAGTGAGGAAGGGGTTTGCCCATCCCCTTCTGAGAGTTTAGCTCCTATAGCCCTGGGCTAGAGGTTTGCCCAGCTTCCCTGGTCACTCTAGGCCCCATTCCTTATGTCATTTAGGAGAGGTTTTGGGGCAAACAGAGTAGTATGACTGCCTGCCAAGGCCTGCCCAGGGCCTGCTTGTCCTGCACACCTGGGCATGGGGCCAACGCTGGGATTGGTGCCGGCCTGCCTGGCTGCCTGACCCTGGCCCTGGCCCTCGCCCCCTCTGGGATGCTGCTGCTGTGTCACTAAGTATTCAGAACAAAGACTTCCTGCAGGGCTTGAGCTGTGCCCTCTCTGCCAGCTCTGGCTGCCCATGGGCCACCAAGCCTACATAGAGGCCACAGGACACAGCGGGAGAAGACCCTAGCTCTACAGCCTCACCGATATGGGTTTGGTTCTACACTGAGCAAGCAGGCCCCTGTCAGCTCCCTCTTCTCCCTACTGTAGCAGGCAACAGTGTGTGTAGAGGTATCACACAGGACCTGCTTCTCTGCCTTGCTGGTGGTGGCTATCCTGATTTGGGAGCTTATGCTGTTGTTACTAAATACCTGCAGAAGCTTCTGTCTACCCACAAATGGAGAAGCGGTTCCCAAAGGAGGGGCTTTCTCTTGGGTGCCTGAGAGGGTGTTTTCCCTGAGCACATGTGTGATGAGGTTAGATCAAGTGGGCATCAAACCTGTGCATTTGCCATCTGTGAGTTCCTGCTGGAAAGAGACAATTGCAGGCTGAGGCATGGTTGTTTCTAAAGGGTGAGGGTGATGCGTTTTGGGGATCCTGGACAGATGCTTGCTTCCATTCTGAGGACTGTACAAGAGGAGTAACTTGCTCCATGGAGTACACTGTGTTAGGATCTTTGTCTGTAAAAGACAAAGGCCCAGAGTTGAATCTCAGCTTCTATCTGGGGTGACCTCTAAGTGGCCTTTGATAACATAGTTACAACCTCCTTTTTGAATTGCAGGAGAAATTAAGAAGTTGATGGGAGGGCCCAATGCAGTAGCCTAGCAGCTAAAGTCCTCGCCTTGCATGTGCCGGGATTCCGTATGGTTGCTGGTTCATGTCCTGGTGGTCCTGCTTCCCATCCAGCTCCCTACTTGTGGCCTGGAAAAACAGTCAAGGATGGCCCAAAGCCTTGAGACCCTGTACTGGTGTGGGAGACCTGGAAGAAGTTCCTGACTCCTGGCTTCAGACTGGCTCAGCTCTGGCCATTGTGGTCACTTGGGGAGTGAATCAGTGAATGGAATGGTCTTTCTCTCTGTCTTTCCTCCTCTATGTGTATCTGACTTTGCAATTAAAAAAAAATCTTTAAAAAAAAGAGGTTGACAGGAAATGGAATAAAAAAGCGACATTATTTTGCTACAAAATGACTTTGAACTCTGTGCACAATTGTCTAAATTTGCATTTTCCACAAACTTTTTGAAGAATCCCCTACCCCACATCACCCCACCCTACCCCATCCCACCTACTTTCTCTTCTGAGCCACTGGGTTTGCATTGTGACAGCTGAGCCAAGATCAGGTCAGGGATGTTCAGGCAGCAGGGCCAGCTTGAGGTTGGGGAGCAAAGGGATGGAGACTGAAGTTGTCGGGGCTGTGACTGCAGTCTAAAGAGGGAGCGTGGCTCACCTGGCCAAGGTGACATCAGCAGGAACAAGGAAGTCCTACCTTCCTTTTGCTTTCTCTCGGGTGTCTGACACCTAAAGTCCTTACTCTGACCTCGCAGAATCAAACCATTGAATAATGGATTGGGCGCTGGGGCTGGCAGTTGATAGCTTACTGCCCGGTGCAGTCTACCCCCTGGGAGCTTGGCATCCACCCGTCCCCTGTCACACACACATAAACTTGCACATGACAAGCTTGCCTGTTCCTTGATACAATGCAATCATCCATTACACAAGTGAACTTTTGCTCTCTTCCCCAAAAGGGCAGACACCAAATCCCAATAGTCACTCTCCCTCCATCTCTGGTAAAGTGATTTATTTTTCTAATTCAGTTCTGGCTCCATAGAAATATCTGCAACATAAAAAAACCTAAACTTCAGAGCTGATCACTACCAATAATCACTCGTAAAATAAAGGGGAAGAGGAGAGAGGAGGTATGAAATTGGTTCATAAATCCGTCAGCAGAGCCACAGAGCTGTGACTGCCACTTAGGGTCCTTGTCTCCTGCCCTTTCTGTGTTCTTTCACTTTCATTTGGTTGGGGTTCCTTACTGGTGAGGCTCCCTGAAACATTCCACAGCTTTTCTTTCCTGTTTGCTTGTAGCTTTCTGTTCATTTGGGAATGGGCATGGAAATATTAAGAGTTCCTTCAGGGGATCCCCACCAGGTGTCAGATTTCATGTTTCCTGCTGCTGCTATGGAGCTGTGGCCCAGCACCCCAGTAATCCCAGCACATCACTCTGTTGAGTCAGTTGCAGTCCAAGTACCCTTGAACAGAGATGTCACTGCTCCCAATTTGGTGGCATCCTCCTTACGCCTCTCCCTGGACCCATGTTGCCAGCACAGACCACAGGTGCAAGGATGGGGAAACACCGGTGACTGAGTATGGTAACAAGAAGAGTCCCTCCCTTTCCAACCCAGGAATTCTGGGGACAGGAGCATATTTGTGGCTTGGCTGCTGTACACTGCTGCACCCTCTGTGCTGGAGTTCTGAGTGTGCTCCCCTCTCTGAGGCTGTGACTGAGTTCTGGGGATGCCGTGTCCGTATTGGCTCTGACTGGCTGCTTCTCATGGGGTTTGTGGTGAGGCCAGAGAAGGCCTTGTGGCTGAGCCTGTGTATACCCCTCTTTGGATGTGAAATGAGGTCCCTGATGAGAAGCCAAGTGATATAGAATACCAGACTGATGTCCTGTCTCGTGGTTTTCCTGTCTGTCTCCTCTATCACTCAGCCCTCTTGCTGGCTCTTCCTCTTCTTACTAACCTCTAGGCACTGATTTGCCCAAGCCACCATTCTGGATTCTATTGTGATGACACCCTCCCTTGTGTGTTCTTGTCTTGTCTCAGGCTCTTGATACTATCTAAAGGATAGTGGTTCTTGTATTGCTATCTCCATTCCTCAGGTCTACACTTACCCAACAGGCTACTCCGTGTCACCACGAAGCTGCCTAATCGACATCTCAAAATGAGCATGTCCCAAACTGGACTCTTGTTTTACTTTTCTGGACACATACATGTGTATACACTTGACTTAACTAGGTGTCCCCATCTTTGTTTTAATGATCTGGATGCACATTTCATGTCTTGCATCCAGCAATCTTGGGATAATCCTCGCTCACTTGTTTTATCTTATGCCCCACCTTCAGTCCATCAGCATATTCAATCATCTTCACCTTCAAAACAAGTCTAAACTCTGACTAGTTCTTGCAGTTCAACCGCCAACCCTCATGTAAAAGCCATCATTATCTTTTGCTTGAATGGCATGTGACAGTCTTCCACCTGCTCTCCTTCCTCCTGCAGCTTTCTTGCAGCACCACAGCCAATGTGATGCTTATCAGATGTTTCTTGTCGATACTTGGCATTGCCTCCATATATTTGTTGGTTGTCTCTCTCCTTGCATTAAAACTAACCATTGTCACCATTCAAATACGGTGAATGTTTGGAAACTTCATGTCCCACATAATTATATGTGATTTTATTTGTTTGAAGAAGTGAGCTCTGGGAGACTAAGGGCTTTGTTGGTTTGTTTAGTGCTGCCTTCCTGGAATAGGCCCAGCACCCTGAGACTGTCGAATAGCTGAATAATGACATACATGAGATCTACTCCACACTGTAATTCTGTTACAGCTCAGTGGGGCTGACTCAGGCCTCTCCTGAGTCTGAAGTTGTAGTTCTGAATGCTCCATGAGACTCTTGTACATCTGTTTCTGCCTTTAAGGCTGATGGGAGCCTGCAGACAGTGCTTTCTGAAGACCATAAAATGAACATGCAGCTCCCCATTTGTGCGAGTCTTTTCCCCAGCAGGCATAGTTTGCAACCCTGTGGTCAGGGTCTCCAGTGGATCTGCTCAAGGTTCTTCTATGACATTGAAAGAAAGAAAGGTCTTGCTGCCTGGGGTCTTCCTGGCACCTGCGCTGGCCCCTTGTGCTGAAGGTTAGACCAGATCATTGGTGTGCTGCCCTGCAGACAGGGACAGCCAGAAGTCCTCCTGACTCCATATCTGAACCCATGTAGGGGCCAAGTCAAGAATCGGGCTGTCCCAATTACAGAGAATCCATCAAGTAACCTGCAGGCTCAGGCCGGGGGTGGGGGGGGAGGGTTCTGGAGTTGCCTCTATGCGTAAGACTTCACAGCAAGCGTTTCTTCCAGGGCAAAAGTGATGTTCTATGGATGCAAAGCTGACATGTGTGAGGGCGAGGATTCCAACTTTTGAGCAGAGGCACAATTTGTCATTTTTGGTTTCAGTTTTCCAAGCACTTTCTGTTCTGAAGACTAAATTTGTGTGAGCACGATTGTACTAATGAAACATGACATTTCTGTCTATTAAATGCGTCTTCTCCTGGGAAGGGCTCTAAAGGAGTTCATCCAACCCCTCCTGGCCTTCGGGGAAGCTCATCAATGCATCTGTAGATGTTTGAAAAAAAAACTGAAACCCTCGCGGTAGAAGGAACCCAGACTAATTTAGACTATTAACATCAAAAGATTACCCAGAATACAGAATTAGACCAGAGAAGAAGGCTGCAACTATCACTTTTTTTCTGTTCCTGTTGCTGCAGGGACTGGCTTCCAAACAGAAAACATTTCTATGATGACAACACTCACAATTCAATTTCTGGACTGACACAAACTTGACTCCATTGTATCCTAAGACGCCTAGAAGAATAATTGTTTTTTTCAAACATCTGGGCCTATAAGGTTTAGTCAAAGGCAAAAGCTTGTGGTATTCTTGGATCTTCATGAGACAGACAATTTGAAATATTAGCCCTAATGTTTGCTGCTTCTGAGCTCCAAATGGGTTATTATCAGGCTCTTTCCATAGTGAAAAAAAAAAGGCTGTCCTTAGAAAAAGAAAAATGCAAGGAGAACAGTTACATTTCAAAGCAGGCTTTTTTTTAAAATGAGAATTACAATTTTGAAAGAATAACCTAATTAATAACAAATCTTGCTCAAAGCAGGATTACTTTCAGGAGCTAAGAAGACGTGGAAGTTGAAGTGTTCTTAGCCAAAGGTGTTGTTTCCAGATTTTCCTTCTGAAAGGCAAGTCTGGAGGTGGTGTTAGTCTGAGGGTTTAAGGGCTATAGGGACCAGTTGGCCTCACTGTCCCATGCCAATTCCATCACTGGTATCTTCTGTCAAAAAGTCCTGGGGTTTGGATCCTTCACAGAAAATACATGCAATGAGCAAAGTTTCATGCCGACCGCACCTGCCAGGTTGTGTGCTCCTTAATCATGCCTCCTAGCTGAGAGCAGGATGCCTCCTTGGTTTTGATCCCACTATGATGTTCCAGGGTCTTCCAGCCTGTGGGACTTCGTCATGGGGTCTGCATTGGGGTGAGTCAGAATCCCCAAGGCAGGGTCCCTGGACCTGTCACACTTTGGGGTCTGTCCTCACAATCCTTCCAGGCCTTAGACAAGGACACCAGGGCTTTCGCTGCTGAGACCGAGGAGACCAAGGGACCCCTTCCTGTCCCTCCCCAGGCCCTTGAAGTGTCACTAAGCTCCTCTGGTGGTGGTGAGGGGGAAACAAGCTCTTCTTGCCATTGCCCTGTTTTTGTTTTTGTGTTTGGTAATTCTGCAAGCCAGGTTGAAGAGTTCAAGCTCAGTTTTCGCGTGTGGCCTTGTCCAGCAGGTACCCTGACTTGGTCCTTCCACGATCAGATTCACACCACGTTGGACACTGATGGCCACTAAGGTCAGTACAGATGGTGATGTCCTTAGTCCCTCATCAGCATTCTTGTGTGCAGGTGGGGGTAGAGTACACTGATGCATAGTTGTATGATGGCCTTGGCATCTGGTTCCCACCTTTTGACCACCCACCATGCCCCCTGCCCAGCAGCTGTTCCACCCCTCCCCCCGTGCAATAAAGGATAAGCTGCTATTATTATTATTATTATTATTATTACTACTACTTTACTCCTTCAAATTTAGTTGGAGACACATTGGTGGCCAATCTTTTTCTCTCTCCATTTGTATACATGCTTCCCAACATCTGCGTTACCCAAAGTTCTTGTTCCCAGTCCTTTCTCACATTAGATCCTTTGTGCTGGCTCTTCCTTCCACCCCAGTGCTTCTCCTGAGGCTGGAAGGAAAGAAGCGAGTGACCATGCAGGTCTGTGCTCCAGAACTCTTTGCAGTCATTGCTGCCCACCACTCTTCACTCGCTCCCCCTGACCCTACCCTTCCATCTCCTCTATTGCACAAACCACAGGCTCATTCTCAAGCAGGTTTGCTGCCTGATTGTCTGTCTCAGGCTCAGAACTGCCTTTCCCTGCCATGAGTCTGGCACTTTGGTTAGTGCCTGAAACAGAGCAGGAACTCAGGAGATGTGCATGGAAGAGATTTCTTGTCTAAATTAATGAATACGTGATCATAATGAGAAACCTGCCAGCTGATGTCAAGAAGAATATTCAATTTTCTACCCTCACGCATGTGAGCAATTCCTCTTTCAGTAGCCACCGGGCTCAGGTTATTGCTCTAATTGCATTTGATTGGCATTTCCTTAACACCACCCATGTGCCAGGCCTGGTACGCTGATGCATGCCATTTGTGGGTCTGCATGGCTTTTAAGATATGATCATGCATGCCAAACTACATGGATGGCCCTTGGCTGTCTCTTCCTTCTCCATGTGGTCAGCCTTGGTCTCTCTTTGTCTTAAATGGGATCTGAATTAGCCAAGTTTCCTTACTTGCTGCAGGCTGTGTAGATGACCACCTGTCACCGCTACCCTGTGAAGGGCATGTCCACGTGGTCGCCAGCATGCCGAGTGATGGCTATGTCTGCATCCTCACTTACCTGCAGGGTCAGCCCTGTGCTGACCCCACTGTTAGGAAGTCTGCCAGAATTTTGAAGTAGGTGAAGTATCCGGGAGGGGTCAGTTGTTCCTGTGCTGTTTCCTTACTGGGAGCACAGGCTGTGTGTGCTCTAAGTGGAGTAAATGCAGGGGTCCCCAGACAGGGGTGGCACGGAAGGGTCCTTCACCCTGGGGCATGGTGGCAGGAGGGAATCCAAGTGCTCTCACAATACACAGCCTGGGGCTGGGTGTCAGTCACCACCCTCTAACCGTGGGACCTTTGTCACCTTGTTTCCTGTCCTCATGGTTACCAGTCATCATAGACATTTAATTATGTTCTAAAGACTCCTCATGAAGTAAGAACTGCACTGTAAAAAAGCCACATTTAAAAAAAGACCAGGGCCTGGTGTGGTAGCCTAGTGGCTAAAATCCTTGCCTAGCATCTGCCAGGATCCCATATGGTGCTGGTTGGTGTCCCGGCTGCTCCACTTCCAGCTTCCTTCCAGCTTCCTTCCAGCTCCCTGCTTGTGGCCTGGGAAAGCAGTCAAGGATGGCCCAAAGCCTTGGGACCCTGCGCCCACGCAGAAGACCTAGAAGAAGCTCTTGGATCCTGGCTTCATATCAGCTCAGCTCTGGCCATTGTGGCCACTTGGGGAGTAAACAAGTGGACGGAAGATCTTTCTGTATCTCCTTCTCTGTTTATCTGCCTTTCCAATAAAAGTGAATCAATCTTAAAAAGGAAAAGAAAAAAAAAGTCTAACCAACCAAACAAGCAGGCAAAAACCATGAGTGCTCTGACCTTTGGAGAGATTGGAAAGTTTGTGTCTTGTCCCCATTCTTACCTTTTCTTGGGCACCTGGTGGCATTCCTGCCCCCCATCACAGCCCTGATCAAACTCTGCTTTGAGTTCGATCCTTTTTGCTTGTGTTTTCTCCCTGACTTGCTTGGGAGTCCCTGGAGGCAGAGAGGATGTTTTATTTATTTCCTGGCTTTGCTCTGCACCAGTAGTAGACCTGAGATAAGCATTTGTTGATTTGCATAGAATTAAAGTTTGAGATCTAGAAAAGTCTCTTAAATTGGAGAATCCCCAGTGGAGAAAGATGAATTGAATTTGAATCCCTGACTGCTTGTGAGCATCAGGGTGATGGTGGAAGTGAGGTAGATGGTCCAGTCGTTTCTGAGTTGAAGACAGTTTAAGGGGCAGGACTGTTGAGAAAACGTGCTTTTCTGTCTTATCTGGGGGAGTCCCCATGGTGAGCAGTGGTAGCAGGGCAGAGCCTGGAGGAGTCCCCCTACCATTGGAGATGGCCCTGGTGGGAGGCTTCTGCTACCCACACCCTGTGGCCTCTCTGAACTGATTTCTGCAGACTCCTGGGTCTGGAAGGCGGAGGTCAGCCCTGGTCACCTCAGCATGCAGCTCTGAGCGGCTGCAGCATCTCCACTTGTCCCGAGCTGCTCTGAACCCTGGGCAGAACTTCTGCACTCTGACCTCTGCTCTCTGAGTCTCATTGATTTCTCATCTTTAATCTTTTTTTGTAACTCCTTTTTTTCTTATTTGTTTATTTCCAGCAGCACTGTTGATTTTGTTCTTGCAATACTAAGTTATCTATTGGCCCATTCATGTGTAAGAAATTATGGGTTGTGGGGTCAGATGGATGCAAGGAGTAGCTCTGGCTCAGCCAAATGGCCTGTCACATGGTTACAGGCCATACTGCCACCAAACCCCTAGTACTCAGAGACTTCAACCTGGTTTTTTTCATTCCCACATTTCCCATCCACAGTGGGCTGACTGGGAGCTGAGTTCCCATCCGGTGACCCGGACTGAGCAGCCTTTACCTCATGGTGCAGCCTCAGGTGCCAGAGCAACAAGAAGAAACTCCAGTGGACCCTGTGCTTCTTGTGGAGTCTTTTCTCCTGCAGATGACCCACATGGCTTCCATGGAGCTTTCCCAGAACAGGTGCAAGCCTCGTTTCAACTTGAATGTCACTAAGCTCCTGGGAAGAGGCTCACCAGGACATTGGCACACTGATGACTGAGAGACCCTCAACCAGCAGTCATGTGACCTTTGCTCTCAACATTGGTTTTAGCTATGAAACAGGGACAGTAACAGCACCTGTCCCTGGTGGACATGAGGATAGGAGGTTACTCAATGCTCTGGGAGAAAGCATCCCGACATTAATGGTGTGAACAATGCCTGTTTACTCTGCTCATTGCTGACTGCTGGTGACTTTGGCGGAACTCATCAGGACAATTTCTTCGGTCTTCCCTGGGCTCTCTGTGGTCAGCTCCAGGTTCTGCCAGGTGGCTCTGCCCCTGGAGATTGTTGGCTGTCACTGGGGCCTCTCTCCGCATGGGCCACTTTCTGATCTGGAAACCTAATGATCTAAAAAGAGAAGTGCTTTGTCTCCCTCACACTCCACATGTGTTTGTGAAACAGGGGTGGGATAACAGCCACAAACACTCCCATTGGAAATAGATGAATCACTAATCCAGAATAATCCTGCTAAGCAGAAATGTCACTGGGGCTCTGCACGCTGCAGTGGCTGCTGTTCCTTGATGCCAAAGCAACTTCTCTCCCTACAAAAGATGTTCAGAAAGGTAGCTCAGTGTTCCTCTGGCTCTGGGATCTTCCTCCTGTGCTCTTGGTCTTACTCAAGCCTTCTGTTCTGTCCTCTACTCCATGGCTGCTTCTGAGGAGAGGGTCCCGTGGTGGCAGCTCAGCAGTTTTCTCAGCTGGCGTATTAACCATCAAACCATCAACTTGCAGGTTGAGCCGCCTCGGTTGCTTGTAGCCCAGGCTGACAGCACTCTGGCCACCATGAGAAGTTTCTGTGTGTTATGTGGCAGCCCCTCCAGCTCACACAGCCACATGAACATGTGATCTCAGTGTGTATTCTTTCTGTGTGGGCTGCCTGCTCAAGATGAGGCTTCGCTAGCAGCTTTGGCTAACGCTTCTCAAGGCACATCTTCTTGTGTGGACAGTTCCCCAGGGCAACACACTCTCGCTCTGTGACACCTTAACCAGAGAGCTAACTGCTGCACAGTCATCTTGTCCAGGGATCCAGGCTTGATTATTTGTAGTAACTTTGTTGGGGAAACACTGACACTCAGTGACATGTGTACCTTTAAAATCTATGTTTTGAATGTGTGTACGACACCTGTGACATCATCACCATGATCAGGGCAGTGCACGTAGTCTTCAGAATCAGAGCATTCTGAGGTACCCTTTGCTATCTCCTGTCCTGCTCGTTGTAGCCCTTCCTTCATTCTAGGCAATGACAAATCTGTCATCTGCTATTAGAGGGGAATGTGTACCGAGTAATTGGAATACAATCATATGTTGTAGGACTTGATGCAAATAGAACCATACAGTATGTGCTGTTTCTTAATTCAATGTGTTTGTTTTGACATCATCTCCATTGCTGTGTTTATCAGTGCTTTCTCTTTTTTTTGCGGTACATATGTGTCCCCAAGAAGTTTATCCATGTACTTATGGCTGGATATTTGGGTTGCATTCTTCCAGTTGTGGGCTCAGGGTAATGAAGCTGCAAGGAGTATTCATGTTCTCATTTTTGTGTGAATGTGTGCTGTTTCTCCTGCGTAAATACTGAGGGGTTTAGGAAACTTCCAGCTTGTTTACTTTGCCTTTGAGCAGCAGCCTGTGAGATCTCCATGGTTTTCCGTGTTCTCCTGCACTTGGTAGGACAGACTGCTAAACTGTAGTCATTCTGCAGCTATGCAGTATTACCACATTGCAATTTGCATTTGCCCTGTGTAGCAACTAAAGTTGCTGAATGTTCAGTCATGTGTTCAGTTGCTATCCACATATCCTCTTTTACAAAGTGTTTGATCAAAATCTCCTCCCATTTTTGAATTTGATCATTTGAGATTTCTTTCTTTTTGGTTTAAGATTTGTTTATTTTGAAAGTCAGAGAAAGGTAGAGACAAATCTACAAAGGAAGAGAAAAATCTTCCATCTACTGGCTCACTCTTCTAATGACCAGAACAGGCAGTGCTGGGACAGGCTGAAGCCAGGAGCATCTTCTTGTCTCCCACATGGTGGCAGGAGTCTAAATACTTGAGCTCTCCTCCACTGCTTCCTCAGGCAGGGAGTTAGATTGGAAATGGAGCTACCCAGACTTGAAGTATTGCCCAAACTGGACAACAGAATTACGGGTGACAGCTATACCTGCTGCACCACCATGCTGGCCCCAAGGTTTCTTTATACATTATGGATTCAAGTTGTTTATTGGTTATGGCTTGCAATATTTTGTCCCAGTCTGTGATTTATCTTTTTATTCTATCTTTTTAAAAAATTTATTTGAAAGATAGAGTGACAGAAAGAGAGGGAGATCTTCCATCAGCAGCTGAAAGTGGGCCTAGTAGAAGTCAGGAGGCAAGAGCTTCATCTGAGTCTCTTACATGAGTGCAGAACCCAAGCACTTGGGCCATCCTCCGCTGCTTGCCCAGACACTTCAGCAGGGAGCTAGAACGAAAGTGGAGCCGTCTCAGGATTCAAACTGCTGCCCATATGGGTGCTCGTGTCACAGCTGGTGAGTTAACCTGTGTCACAAACTGGCCCCAATGTTATTATTCTCTTGATAGTCATTAAGAAGGTGAGAAATTCTGTTTTGATGCAGTATAATTTACCTGGTTTTAAAGGATCATGTTTAACAATGTACATAAGAACTTTATCTAAGTTCATGGAGATTTTCTGTGATGTTTTCTGATAGATATTTTACAGCATTCAGCTATACATTTAGGTCTGTGATCCAGCTGGCTTATTTTTTAAAAAAAAAGATTTATTTTTATTTATTTGGAAGAGTTACAGAGAGAGAGGGAGAGACCAAGAGAGATCTTTCTTCCACTGAATCAGTCCTCACCTGGCTGCAGTGGATCAGCAGCTGCAGCCACTGGCACTTGAACCAGCAGCACATGGGATGCCTGCCAGCCCTGCTGGCAGAGGCTCATTCTCCTATGCTATATTACCAGCCTCTGATTTTTTAACTATGGTTCAAAGTAGGGATTAGAGTTCTTTCTCCCTCTCTCCTCTTTCCTTCTCCTTGCTTCCTCCTCCATTCCTCTCTCCCCCCTCCTTACTGCATGTGGACTTCCGATTGTCCAGCTCATTGGCTGAGGAGACCGTCCTTTATCCTCTGCATTGCCTTTGTCCCTTGTCAGAGATCATTCACTCACAAGGGCCCTTTTGTACTGCCAGAGTAAGGACCTGTGAGTACCTGCCTCTTCTCAAAGCAGTGAGAGCACCACACGGATGGTCAATGTTGCCCTGTTCAGAACTCAAGACATCAGCCCATGACCAACGTCCACGTGATGAATACCTGTTATCCAGCATCACCTGGGTGAACATCAGACCTTGTGGCATTTGAACCCTTCCTCTGGAAGTTGAGCCCCAGCTCCCATACCTGGGGGCTGGGAGAAGAAGGTGGGCTTAGCGGTGACGCAGACCCTGCAGCAGCTCCACCCAGTCCTTGAGACACTGAGGTGACATCATCATGAGAATAAGCTCATCTGCTCTGAGCTGGGCTGCTAGAGGCCCTGGGTTCTGAGACATGTCCCTTTGGTATGTACCTGGTTCTCTATTGTATGAGAGTGGATGTTTGCTCCAGCACAGCATGTTCCTGCATGTGTTCTGGAGGGAGGCAGGAAGGTGGTCATTGATTCTCTAGACCAGCCCTGCCAGGCCAAGCTGTATGTGCATGTGGGATGGGGGTATCTAGGGCATGGCCAGAACTCCCAGGCTCCCCCTGTGGCAGGCAGGCTCTGTGGGTACAGGATACTGCTCTGCATGGGTCCTGTCCTCTGGCCCACAAGTTCCCTCATTTTTGAATCTTTACTATAGAAACACTACACATGTCATATTCAGGAGCCTCGCTGCTGCCTAGACAGGGAATTCCAGCCTCTGGGGCAGGAGGTCAGCTTCAAACTGCCCTTCCCACCTCATGCTCATCCTAGTCTGGGGATTTGAGGCCTTGTCTGTCCCACCTGACTCCTTAGGTGTCAGAGGGGATTTCAGAGGGGGATTTCAGAGGGGGATCCAGAGAAGACCAAGGTATAGGCAGTTCTGGTGGGGGGCTGGGGTTGTTGAAGAAATGATTTTTAATGAAGGGATTTTTCTGGCGCTCCTTAAATCCTATCAGCGAGGCGTCCAATTATGCCCCTTATGTGAGGCTGTAATTATTAAAATATCCCAAATTGTGATGCTAATAGCGAATTTGCTAAATGGAAATGAATTTTTAATATCATAATTTGCCTTTTCGTTTTATCTGATTCACTTTCTTTCTTGCTGTCACCTCATGAGAGCAAATTAAAGACAGAAGGCTTTCTGGCCCTCTCTGCTGCTGCACAGCTGGGGGGATCACCCCACCTCCCACCCCACAAGTGCACCAAACATGACACATGGAGCCCCTAGAGGCCTGTGCTCTTTTGTGTCAGTGACAGTAACACAGGAGTCACTTCTGGGCAGCCTTTCCTGCAGCCTGATGATGTCACCGCCAGGGTACCCAGGGCACCAGGAGGGCTGGAGATGACATCCATCAGGGACCCAAGTGTCCCCAGACCCAGCCAGCTATGGCTGTCGCCAGGTGATGTCATAGTCCGACTGTCTCACCCCCTTGGCCCTTCCTGAATGTTCTGGAATCCAGCCAGGCATGTCTGGATGTGTCTGGGTGTCTTGGGTAGACATTCAGTTCTCTCCTATAGTTCTCTGAGCCTATAGAAGACAGAGCCATATTGCAGCCACGATGGAAAGGGCAAGTAGCTTTCTGTACATGGCATATGGCCACAGAGAGACCAGCATTTGGTGAGACACCTGCAATTTTGTTTCTATTCCTCTCTTAAGAGAAGCAAAACAGAGTTCCTAGCACCCATGTGGCTCTGCTCCTAATCCCCCCTACGTGCTGAGCCCTTGGGCCCTCTGCCCTTCCCTGCAGTTCGGCCCTCTCTGCCCTTCCCTGCAGTTCCCAATGGGGCAGACCTGTGCTTCCTTTCCCACCTTTGCCCTTGAATGTCCTTGTGGTGTCAGGACCCTGGGACCCAGCTTATAAGCTGCTCCAGGGTACAGTATATGACAGATGGCAAACCATCCTTGATGTTAGATTACAGTCCTGTATCTGCTAGTGCTATTACAAGGAGCCACTTGGCCAGCCACTGGTTTCCTCACTATAAACAGACTTGTGAATGTTGGACACAAAAAGCGAGCATGAGTTTCTGATCCAGCCAGATTCCTTGATTACCAGGGAATGCAACTTGTTCTGTCAGTGAATGTTTTCTGAGCATTTGCTGTGTGCCAGGCACTGCTGTAATCAGGCACAGTGGTGAACACAACAGCTGAGAGTCTCAGCCCCAGTGGAGTTTACACTGTAACGGGAAGGCAATGGGTAATACACAAATGTATCCAGTGTGAAATGTGTGCCCTGATGATGCATGCTATGAAACTAAATGCTGTGGGAAGGGAGGGGCTGGGGTGAGGGCACTGCATTTTCATGGAGTCAGGGTGCAGTGGAGCAGACGTTGCTGATAGCTGGGAGAGAACATTTCAGTGCAGAATAGGGCAGAATCAGATTTGGGTTTGAGCAAGGAACTCAGCTGGAGCTGAATGAGACAGATCTAAAATGTAATGAATTCACTTTAATGATAGGTGAGATGGAAGGAGGGGATGGGGATGAGGATTTGGACATCATCTAGTACCCTTGTGGGATTCAGCCTGTGGAGATGAGGGGGTCGTGTGATCTGAGCATCAGCGTGGTCCTGGTCCTGTAGCACCCCATCCAGCACCATGTTTTTCACAAGGGAAGGACGGCACTTGGGAGCCCTTCCCCCAGCCAGGAGCAGCTTTATCCGGTTGTGTAGTTCAGTTCTGAATAAGAGGAGTGGGGAATCATTAGTGAAGAAAGGCAGATGAACAAAAAATTGCTTCCAAATCAGATTGAAGCCATGCTTCCCATTTGAAGGGCCCAGAAAACAGCCTGGTAGGAGAAGGCTCTTGTGGGCACTTGGCAAGGGGAGGGCCACTGTGAGGCTTGGGGAGAGTGGAGGAGCTGGAAATAGACTTTTCTGCAAAGAATGGGCAACAGTTGAGCAAAAGCTTTTAACGTTTTAAAGGTTCTTTAACTGTGGATATTTATTTCCATAAGCTGATTTACATATAATTAGAATACCTACAGATTCTAAGGGGGAAAACACATCCATTTTCCCAACTAGAGAAATACAATATGGGACGCTTTTCAGGGAATTGGGAACAATAAAATGGGTGGAAAAATATCAGAGTTCAACTTCTGTTATAATTCGCCAATAGTTTCAGGGCTTCCAAATAATTTTTTTAAGGTAGCTGTGGGGTGATGGTGGTATATATTCCATCAATTTTCTAATTAAAATGGGATTTGGGAAAGAAAAAAGTGGTTTGCTCACTGAAATGGTTCTTTCTGTGGAAAATGCTCTAACATGAATTCTGTAATAGTGCCTGGTGCTGTGGCAGGTGCCAGTGCAGATGGGATGAGATGGGGGCTTAGCAGCTGTTGCTTGGGTGATGATGATGATTTATGTTATGGGACAGTGATCAGATTGGGGTGGGGGCATGCCCACTTTTGACTTCCCACAGGAGACTTGGACTGGCATGAATCCAGTGAGGTCAGGGCCAGGAGCACACCTTGCCATTCAGCTGTTGGTTGACCCATGTCTGTGACAGGGCAGAGCCTGATGGTCCAGTTCTCTGGCACATATGCCTCTGAGACAGGTCAGATATGGATGTATAACTGCAAGCAGCAGGTGACCAGGAATTTTGGCCCAGGCATTTTATAGTGGGTAGGGTTCTACCAGGCTGTCTCATGGCATACACCAGCCTGGAGCGGGTGGAGGGTCCCTTCTGGCTTCATGTTTATTATTGAAAATCTTGTTCATAAAAAAGGAGCTTATTACTTTTATTTGAAAGGCAGAGAGGGATAGACATAGATCCCCCCATCCACTGATTCACTCACTATATGACTGCAGCCGGCCAAGGCTGGACTGGGCTGAGACCAGGAGCTCAGCAGTCCATCAAGGTCTTGTGTGTGGGTGATAGGAACCCAACTACCTGAGTTGTCACTGCTGTCACTCACAGTATTCATTGGCAGAAAGCTGGAATTGGGAACAGAGCTGGAACTTGAATCCTGGCATGGTGCTATGTGGTGTAGGCATCCCAAGCCATGTCTTAAGTCACAGCACCAAATGCGACCTCCCATTCTGGCTCTGTATGTTTCATTGCTCGAATGCTCTGTCCTCCAGTGAGGTCATGGTGGAAGGAACCCCTTTCAGAATCACTCCTTCGTCGGTGCTGGTAGGAACCACATACAGGGCAGTTAAGCACCATTGTCTTTGAGTTGTCCGTCACATGACCAGGCCTGTGCCAGAGCCTCTGTTCCTCATGGGGTACCTGCAGCTGTTCTCAGGTGCCCAGGCCAAGGCACTGGTGAAGAGTGGCTCCTTCATGTCTATAAAGCTTCCTTCCTGTCTTCCTGCTATGGTGAGAGGAAGAGAACCAGACTGACTGCTTAGTCACCACGTAGTATGGCCGGACTAAGCCTCATTGAACGAATGAGAAATGGGCTTTATTTGGGTGAAACCACTAGGATTTAAGGAATTGGGTGGTACTGGAGCACTGTAGAGCTCAACCTTCCTCAAAGCCATATTCCTGCTTCCTGGAGCCTTAGTGACTGGTGTAGGTGTGCCCGAGGGAACAAGCTTCAGAGAGGGGCCTTGTGCCATGGTGTTGGGGGCCACTACATCCCCATATGTTGATGAAGGAAGATTTTCTGAGCAGCAATAACCAGCTTCTAAACTCCAGTCTAGATGTGTGTGTGTGTGTGTGTGTGTGTGAATGAATATAACTGATCGGATTCTGTTTTCCATAATTTGTATGAAATTAAATTGATCTCACCTTCTAATGAAGGAGATACAATCTTCAGTAGCGCAACATCCCCTATAAACTTGTATGTGGTGGGTCATCTTTCATCTGCCTTTGAAGTGATTCATGGCTCTCTAGGCTAATAAAACACCTTGCTGAAATAAAACGGCCCATCCAAGCAAATAAAAACCCTGACAGAGTTACAGTATGGCATTTTCCAGGGAGCTATAACTATGATAGCTGGTTCATTGAGAACTAAGTAGAAAACCCAAACACTGACAAAGCTGCAAAGGAGAAATGAATCACCTGCGGGGGGAGATGGGGAAGTCTCTGCCAGGAAATTCTATGGGGTCATAAAGTAAACGGACTCTGGAGGTGAGAGGACTCTGAGTGGGCAGCTGGGCCGGCTTCCTGCCTTGTGTGTGCCAACATTGGAGTTCACCTGCCTCAGACAGGCTGTCCTCCAGCCCCGCCCTTCTGCCAGCCTCTGCTGGGGAAGAAGGAAAAGCAGAGGCCGTGTCTTTTTATGTGACTTGTGGATCTGCTGGGGGCTGAAGTTTTTAGGGAGAGACCTCATAAACTGTTGAAAAATTGATGTGCTTGGGAAATACTAATGGAATTTAGAAAAAAAAAAACGAAAAGAAAAGCAACAGCAGAGAGACTGTGCTGAACCAACTCTTCAGATGAGCACCCCAGTCCCTTGTGTCCTTGTTGAGGTCATCCTTAGGATAGGGCAGGTGACCCTGGAGGGAGGTTCCAGCAATGCTTTGCATGGAGTCATTTAGCCCCTGTTTGACTATGTCCAGTGTCTGGGGACCGATGACCTGCGGAAGAAGGCCTGTTGCATGTTGCACAACTCTATGTTGAACTGAAACCTGCTTGCATTTAGGTTCTGCATACAGATAGAAGACCTGCCCTTTAGCGATGCAGGCCTCTTCTCTCCTCTCTACCAGCAGCTTTAAGTGCTGTTCAGAGCATCCAGGCTGCATGTCCCACTGCTGGGTGTGGCTCCCTGTACCTTCTGGCCTGCTGAAACGTCCCCATATTATTCAGAAGCAAAGCACGGCCTCAAGCACCTCCCTCTTGATAGCCTCCGAGGTTTTCTTTTTTAAATTAAGGTTTTTAATTTAAAAGTTACAGAGTTACAGAGTTACAGGGAGAGGGAGAGACAGAGATCTTTCATCAACCTTTTAACTTCCCAAATGGCTGCAGCAGCTGGTGCTGGGTCAGGTGAAAGCTAGGAGCCTGAAACTTCATCCTGATATTTCGCAAGCCTGGCAGGGTCCCAAGCCTTTGAGCCATCCTCTGCTGCCTTCCCAGATGCATTAGCAGGGAACAGGATCAGAAGTGGAGCAGTCAGTACTCAAACTAGCACTGCGGTATTGGGTGCTAGCATTGTAGGTAGCAACTGAACCAGCTGTGCCAGGATGCCAGGCCTCTCTCGCTGGCTTTCTGTAGTTGTCACAGTTCCAGATCTGAGGCCCTTACTGCTGACACTGGTTCTGGCTGCCCAGAGAAGGTAGTGGAGCACTTCTGTTTTTACAAATCTTTTTGTTCAATCATCTCTGTACTACAGTGAAGCCAAGGGAACCCCTTTCCTTCCATTACTCACCCACCATCTCCTGGGACCTCATTCCTACATCATTCACTGGTGGCAGAAAGGTGGGTTATGGTCACAGGCCCTTGCACATGGCAGTTAACCCTCTGTTCCCTGTGTTGCCAGGAATACCAACATGTCTGCTCTCAATGGAAAATGGCTTAGTTGGCTCATTGTTATGTTTTAAAATAGTTTAAAGCTCATGACTATATTTTAAACTACGTTAAAGCTCACAACAAGTTGAGACATAGTACATGGATCATTAAGTTTTTCCATGAAGCTTCCTCCTGCTGTAGTATCCTTTGTGACCATAGGATGAACAGTCAAAATCTAAACACTGAAGTTAGTAGAATACTCTTATCTCACCCACAGACCTTATTTGTTTTTTTCATTAATTTTTCTTCAAACATTAATTGAAAGGTGGAGTGATTGGGGTAAAGTATTGGGGGATAGAAAGAGAAAGAGAAAAAAAAAGAAAAAGAGGGAGGGACAGAGAGAAAGAGAGAAAACAAGAGAATCTTTCGTTCTCTTTGAATCCTCAAATGGCTCCAGTGGCTGAGGTTGATCCAGATCCAAGCCAGGAGCTACCAGTCAAACTCAGTTATCCCAATATGGATGCTGGCATTTACCTAGCATCTAAACAGTTAGGCTAAAGGTATACCCTGATTTTCAGCAATTTTAAAAGGCAGGAATAGAAATCAACCCTAATTAAATTTGTCAGTCTTGTACTTCCTTTCCCTCCCCCACCCCCCAGGAAAGTGTTCTGTCAGGTATAACAAGCTGTCATCTTCCAACCTGCCCCTGTGACATACAGCTCCAAAAGCTGTTTGGCTTCTATGACTGATCTGGAGAAAAGTTGATGTACACATTCATTTTCCATCCCAACTTTGGTAAACTCAGAAGTGATTAGCTGTAGTGAGAAATTCTACTATAACTTAACAAATTTTAATACCTGTGTTGAGCACTTTGGCAGTAAGTGGAATTGTGAAATATGTATCAGATAGGAGTTGCTCAGGTTTAGGAATGTAAGTGGTTAGTTATGAGCTTTGCTACTGCCAGTATTACTGCTACATGAAGGGTTTGGGCTTTTAGAATCTGTTTATAAATCTCAGAAGTTTAATGGAATGAAAATTTTCTAAAACAATCCTTAAGAAGTTAAATCATTATTAGCTATAGGTCAGCTTATTTTTGCAGAGTTTAAGTAAAGCAAAATTTATAAATGTAACCTGACACATGTGTGTTATTGGAATCTGAAAATACAATGAATTTTTAAATTCAGTAAACAGTGACTGCCTACTTGAGGAATGTGCTCCTCTGATAGGCATCTAACAAATAGATCTTAAATAAACTATGGATGAATTAATGAGTGAAAAAGTACAAGTTAATAAAAATGTGGCCAGATATCTTGAATTTTTAAACGAAATAAACCTTAGGATAACATAGAAATTCATAAAGATGCTATTGTAATCTCTTAATTACAAAATTATCTTTATGAACAAGAGCTTTGAATACTATTTAAACCAGTTGTAGAAGTGATGATTAAATACCATAGACTTGGTATTATTCATCCATTGGAAATCATTTTCCATGCTTTGATTAACTGTAGATAACATCTATCAAAATATACTTCTAACTGGAGAAAAGAGTGACACTATCTCTTTCATTTTTTATCTCTTTCATTAACACAACCCATTTAGTCTATACCACAGTAATACTGTTGGCAATCCTAATGTTCATGCTAATACTAACCGCAACACTAAGCAATGGCCTTTTTTGAGCCCTTATGAAGTGCCGGGCTCTGTTTGGCATGCTCTTTGCGTGGTGCTATGGAATCCACAACCCCTCCTATTACAGTCACTTTACAAATGAGGAAACTGAAGCTTTGAGAATGTCATTGATTTTCCCAAGGTCACAGTGACCATAACATAAAATCCAAATTGGAACATAGATGGTTATCTCTGAAGCCAGGGTCCGTGATCTCCTCTACTGGTTCCCACAGTTATGTTGTTATTTTATTTTATGACAGCCAGTGTGGATGGCATCTGACTGACATGGGTCTTGCTGGATTTACTTTAGTTTCATGGAAACAATGATGACAGCTTTATCTCCTATGAAAGATTTACTAATTGATTCCTTTCTCAATTCATCTAAATTAGTGAATATGATCATGCATAAGAGGAAATTAAGACACTGAGCAAATCTGTAGGCCTTGAGAAACAAGCGGCTGTGCTACTGTTGGTAGATGCAGTGATGATGGTGCCTTGTGAGTGCTGGCCGATGCCCTGAGAGACAATTGGCTGGCCTAGACATGCTGTTCAGTGCTGAGTGCAAGCACTGTGGCTTAATCAGATCTGTGGTGCTCTGTGCATTGCCCATTGAATGCTGTGCCTAAAAAGCAGACAGTGTAGGGCCGGTCCTTGCTGTTGTTGGCACCATTGCTAAAGTCTTAGCCTGGAGCTCTGTTTCAATAGTAGGGCTCCCTTATTCCCCCAGATGGGGCTGAAGATCTCTGCTAGGTACTCCCAGGGTACCATGTCCTTTCCTACTCCATGGTAATTGCTTTTTACACTGATTGTCTTATTTTTAAGATGTTTATTTATCTATTTGAAAAGCAGACAGACAGAAACACAAACAGCGAGGGAGTTTCCATCAACTGGCTCACTCCTTCAAATGACCACAAACGTTGGGGGTAGGCTAGGCTAAAGAAAGGATCTTGGAACTCAATCCAGGTCTCCCACATGGATGACAAAGACCCAAGTGGTGGATGCTTGAGTTGTCACTGTTGCCTCCCAGAGTGTTCATCAGAAGGAAGCTGGGATGTAGAAGTAGAGTGAGGACTTGAATCCAGGTGCTCCAGTGTGGGATGCATGAATCCCAAGTAATATCTCAACTATGGTGCCAAATGTTTGTCCCTAAAATTGCCCTGCAAGATCTGGGAGATCAAAGAGAGAATTTGCTCTCCATTGCTTTGTCCAGAGGACCAGAGAGAGCTGGGAACACAGAGCGCTCAGTGAATAATTATGAAATAATTTTACATGATTCCCCAACCAAGAGAAGGAAAAAATGTCTTGGAAACATGAGAAGAAAGGAGCTAAGGAAGCTTATAGTTTTCTCACACTCTGCACATCGGGTGTGCAGGACTTAGGGTTGCTGTCATTCCATCACTGCTCTTTGTCTTGTCCACTTTCTTTTCTTGTTTCTTGCTGGCGTCTCATTTGCCCTTCTCTACTTCCTTATTTTTATCTTTTCTCTGTCATTTTTATTGGACTTTGTCTATTTTTCTGAAATTCATTTTCTGGAGGAAAAAATGCATCCTGCTAGCAAAATTAGAGAGAGGAAAAAACCATATGATTCTTAATAGGTTAGGGAGAAGACCTGGAAGAATGAAAATAGGATGTTTAACTTTCAAACCAATAGAGGAGAGGAAAATTCCATCTGCCCCACAGAATATAAGAAAGGAAGGAGGAGGGAGAAGCTATTGAAAAGAGAAGACATAGAAGGCAAAAAAAAAAGTAATATAAAGGGAGTTATAATAATTGTTAATAGCTTAAACTCATTAGTGCTATTGCAAAAATTCTCATTGAATTTAAAAGAAAAAACAATGTACTATTTCAAGATACATATTGGAAAGTATAGGACAGGTAAAGATTTTTTTTTACCAGAAATAAACCAGGATAGGAATTTTAATGTCAGAGAAGAAGTAATGTAAAGTATGGCATTTGAAAGGGGTAGCTGGTGTTTTGGCACAGTGGGTCAGGATACTATCTGTGATGCCACTGTCCCATATGGATGCTGGTTTGGTCCCGGCTGCTTCATTTTCAATCCAGTTCCATGCTAGTACAACTGGGAAAGCAGTGGAAGGGTGGTCCAAGTGCTGGGGTCATTGTCACACATGTGGGAGGCATGGATGGAATTCCAGGCTCCTGGCCTCAACTTAGTTCAAACATGGCCATCGGCAGCCATCTAGGGATTAAATGAGTAAATGAGTAAATAAAGACTCTTTCTCTCTTTGTAACTCTTTCAAATAAATAAATAAATACATCTTTCAAAAAAGAGAATGAGGGAAAATGAGGAGATTATATGGTAGTAAAGCAAACAATCAGGAAATAGCTTGACTGCGTGTATGTTCCTACAATACAGCTTCAAAAATACATAAATACTAGGTACCAGAGTAAGAAATAAGTCAAAAAGCATATCTGAAGATTTCACTACTCCCAAAAACCAGTAGGTGAAGAAAATATATGGAAAATAACAGTGATAGGGGCCCAGCACGGTGACCTAGAGGCTAAAGTCCTCGCCTTGAACGCTCTGGGATGCCGTATGGGCGCTGGTTCTAATTCCAGCAGCCCCGCTTCCCATCCAGCTCCCTGCTTGTGGCCTGGGAAAGCAGTCAAGGACGGCCCAAAACCTTGGGACCCTGCACCCATGTGGGAGACCCAGAGGAAGTTCCTGGCTCCTGACTCCAGTTCGGCACAGCACCGGCCGTTGTGCTCACTTGGGGGGTAAATCATTGAATGGAAGATCTTCCTCTCTGTCTGTCTCACCTCCTCTCTATCTGTATGTAACTTTGTAATAAAAATAAATACATCTTTAAGAAGAAAAGAAAATAACAGTGACAGGATTTATCTGTCGCTGCCTTGATAAACAGACTCTGCCTTTTCAGGTAGGAGGACCTACTTCTGTCAGAACTTGGCAGAGGTCATGCAAAAGTTGAAGGTGCCCTCGTAAGACAGAGGAGAAAATCAGGCTGAACACAGCACTTTATTGAAACCAAATTTTTCTGAAAAAAGCCCATTTCTTTGCTAACAGCATTCGTCCATTCATGGGGGTACAGCCCACGTGACTCATTCACCATTTATAGACTCCTTGTCTAACTGCTATTAATAGGGTCATTAAACTTCAGCATAAATGTTGGAGGGGAAATATAAACCAGAGTAGCCACAGAATCTTTAAGTTTAAAATGTTTACAAGTTTAAAAGAATTAACATCCTACAATGTCCTTACCAGGATGCAGCTGAAGCAAGTGATAAAAACTACATCAGGAGTTTAGCCTGATGGCTACCCACACTGGCATTGTCTGGTTTTGGTTCCTGACTGCACTTCCTGCCAGAGTGGACCCTAGCAATAGTGATGATGGTTCAAGGTGTTGGGTCCCTGCCACCTGTTTGAGAGACCTGCAGCCTCAGCCTGGACTAGCTGTGGCCCTTATGGACATTGGTGATTTGAACCACTAGATGGGATCTCTTCTCATTATTTGCTCCTCAAAAATAAAAGCCTTACATGTCTATAAGTTTTTTTTTTTTTAACAATAACAAGTATCATTGGGCTCTGAAAGAAGTTAAGGGGAACTGTGAAGTACCTGGAGATGAAAAGCAGTGAACGCATGTATGTCAAATGTGGGGAAGCGTGTTCAAGAGGTGATTACACAGTGGTAACCAGACTTAGAAGGAATGCAAGCAAATAACTCTCAGACTTACGAGTTCCAAAAAAGACACAAAGTAAGGCCAAATAAACATCAGAGGGGGTGAGGGGGCAGATTTGTAAAGCTAGGATCGAAATCAGTCAATTCAAACAAAACTAAATGAACATATTCCTTAGGAAAACGAAGAAAATAGATGAGGTAATCCTCTAGCAAGATGGATAGGAGATGAGAAAGTGCAAATAAAATATGAGAGAAGAGGAGAACCCTAAAAAGGTTCTAGTATATAAGTGTAAAATGCTGAAAGTACCAGAGAATGTGGTATAATCACAATTCATAGAGAAACTGAAATGAATCACCATTACATCTTTAAAAAAAGAAAAAGAAAAAAAGCAGAGTGCCGCATAGTTTTATAGCTACGTTCAACAATACCACCAAGGAAAATTTAATCAAAATGAGGAAATATTGCTCAGAAAAATACAAAATAGTAGAAGGCAGTTTATGTAATTTTAGTAGGTTAGTATACTGAGTAAAGGCAATTCAGGAAAAACAATTCTCTTTTCCTTCTTTTCTTTTTTCTTGGTTTTGGTTATGTACCTGTCCAGTTAGCCCAATATTGTTTGTTGGAAAGATATTCTTTGCTCCACGAGGTTATCTTTGTTCTTCTAGCAACCATCAGTTGGCTCTTCACATGAATCTATTTCTGGGGTTTTGTTCTGTTGCATTAATCTATCAGTTTTTTCACAACTACCCACTGATTAATGTTGCTTTGCAGGAAGTATTGTTTCTCCTTTTAAAAAATGATTTATTTTATTTTTATTGGAAAGTCAGCTACAGAGAGAAGGAGAGACAGAGGAAAAGATCCTCCATCCACTGGTTCATTCCCTAAATGGCTGCAATGACTGCAGCTGAGCTGATCCGAAGCCAGGAGCTTCTTCTGGGTCTCCCACATGGGTGCAGGTCCCAAGGCTTTGGGTCATCCTCTACTGCTTTCCCAGGCCACAAGCAGGGAACTGGATGGGAAGTAGAGCAGACTGGCGCCTGTAGGGGATCCTGGTGATTGTGAGGATTTAGCCACCAGGCCAGGCCCTTGCAGGAAGACTTTTTAAAAATCTATGTAT
Source organism: Ochotona princeps (assembly GCF_030435755.1). NCBI lineage: Eukaryota > Metazoa > Chordata > Mammalia > Lagomorpha > Ochotonidae > Ochotona > Ochotona princeps. Next base: position 35,940,466 of record NC_080850.1, read on the forward strand.
ATTTCAAAAAAAAAAAAAGTCTATGTGTATTTCAACTGAAAATCAGAGTTGCAGGAAAGAAAAGGAGAGACAGAGACATCCTACATGTGCTGGTTCAATCCGCATATGGCTGCAGCAGCCAGAGATGGCCAGTCCAAGGCTGGGAGCCAGGACCTTCTTCCGGGTCTTCCACATGGATGAGGGGCCTAAAGACATGGGCTGCAAGGCTGTTTTCCCAGGCCTTTACCAGGGAGCTGTATGCAGAAATGGAGCCACTGTGACTAAATCAGCACCCTTTAGGGATGTCGGCCTTGTAAGTATAGGATTAGTCTCTAAGACCCTGAGCCAGCCCCCTGAAAAAAATCTTCAAGGGAGGCAATGTCATAACTCCAACATTGATCTAGACCTTCATATGCTGCTTTTTTGGATACTTTGCCTCTCCATATAAACTTCTGAATCAGTTTACTAATGTTCACAAGATAAGCTGCTGGGATTGTGAATTGAAAGAAATGACATGCTGAAAACACTTAACCATGAACATGGAATATCTCTCCGTGGAGTATTTCTTTGATCTCTTTCCTAGCTTTACTCAAATAGATCTTGAACATTTTTGCTTTGACATATCAAGGTGTTTCATTTTGGTTGGGGTACAATTGCAACTGGTAGTATGTTTTAATTCTGTATGTTCTTAACTAGTCTACAGGAAAATTATAATTGACATTCTGATTTTAACCTTGAGTCCTATTACCTTGCTATAATTGCATATTAGCATCAGGAAATTTTTGTCAGTTCTTTTGGACTTTGTATATACACACTAATGCCATTGGAAACAAGACTGTATTATTTTTTCCTTTCCGAACTGGTCTTACTACATTAACTAAGACTCCCAGCAAAATGTAGAAACTAGTTCTTGCTGTGTTACCATCAGCAGTGGGAAAGATTCCAGTTACTCACAGTTTAAGCATGATCTCAGATGCAGGATTGTTGCAGCCAGGGGCCAGCAGTGTGGCTCACAGCTTAAGAGGCTGCCATCAATGCCAGCATCCATATGAGCACTGTTCTGAGTCCAGCTGCTCCACTGCTGAGCCAGTTCTCTGCTGTTGTGCTGGAGAAGGCAGAAGAAGATGGCTCCAGCGATGACTCACCTGCCACCCATGGGGGAGAACTAAGGAAGACCCAGGCTTCTGGCTTCAGCCTGTCTCAGCTCCAGTCACTGGTCAAATGGAACACAGGACAGCAGATAAACAGCCATCTCGCCCACTCCACAACTCTGCCTGTCAATTTTTTTTTCAAGAAAACAGTGATATTTTTATAGATAGTCTTATCTAATTGAAGAAGTTATCTTCTATTCCTGATTCACTAACCTTACCAAAAGTGAATATGAGAATTTTATCTAATGATTTTTTCTGTTATAACACTTAAGACAAAATTATTTATCTTCCTTTCACAATTGTTGCAGTGGATTACATGGCTACTGTAATACATGCATTTTTATTTATATACTGCAGAGAAAGTGACAGCATTGCTAAGTTGCATATAAATGAACATATGTGTAAGCTGGCCACAATGAATTCACATATATTCAATGATAAAAAAATTCCTAGATCACAAAAGCAGTTGAATCAAGTTATGACATTATAGCAACTGCATAGCTCAACTTCAAGAAGTTCATAGAAACAGAATTGCCATTATCCCATATCTGAGTACCAGACTGAGTCCTCTTCTGATCCAGATAAATGCTAATATGCATGAGAAAGCAAGGGAGGATGGACCTAGTACTGGAGACCCAGCCTCCCAGCTGGGAGACCCTAAACCTAAGCCCTGTCATTGCTGACATTGCACAATGTATCAGCAGAAGCCCCTCTCTCTCGCTCTCGCTCTCGCTCTCGCTCTCGCTTTCTCTGTACTGTCTCTCATCATGCTAGCTGTCAAGCAAATCAATCTTAAACAAAACAAAACAACCAAACTGAAACAAATGCCTATTTTCTCACAGTAAGCCTGTTCCATGAACTTTGTGAAGAACTGGCTTTGCAAGGATGTCAACAGTTTCACACCCATAGTAATATTTTTTAAATCCCATTTCCACACACAGTTAGAAAACTTGCACTGCTACATCCATGGTACCCCGAACACCCCTGACACAGTCCCTTAGAAATTCTTCACGGGTAAATATCAGAAAGTCCCTGGGTGCTAACTAACTGCAAGAGCTGTTAGGCTAAATAAACACGGCGTCACCCGCATGCTTTCAGGAACTCAGCTTTATCCACAAGTCTGACAGCCTGAACCCCGTCCACCGCCTCTCCTGCAGCGTCCTGGGCAAGGTGCCGGGGGTGTCGCCCTCACAGCCTGAGCTCCTTCTGGATGTCCCAAAGCGTGTTCGCACTCCTCTTCAGGCGCGCCTCCTCCCCGGGGGTCAGCTTTATCTTCACCACATCTGAGATGCCACTTCCTCCCAGGACGCAAGGGACACTGAGGAACACTTCCTTGTCTATCCCGTACAGGCCCTTAATTCTGGTGGAAACCGGATGCGTTCTCCTCAGGTTCTTCAAAATGCTTTCGGTCAGGTCGGCTACAGAGAGGCCGATGGCCCACGAGGTGTAGCCTTTCATTTTGATGATCTCATAGGCGCTGGCCACCACTTCCTTGTGGACATTTTTCCACTGCTCGGGGTCCCGATCCGTCCCTATTTCGGAGTTCAGGTGCTGCAGAGGGACGCCAGCAACATTCACTCCGCTCCACACCGGAACACTCGAGTCTCCGTGCTCCCCAAGAACCCACCCGTGGCAGCTTTCAGAGTGGATGCCCAGCTTCTGTCCGATCAGGAAACGGAAGCGAGCCGTGTCCAGGTTGCAGCCGCTTCCGATCACGTGGCTGTGGGGAAGCGCACTCAGCTTCCAGGCCACATAGGTCAAGATATCCACCGGGTTGGACACAACGATCAGCTTGCAGCTGGGGCTGTGCTGGATAATATCGGAAATCATCAGCTTGAAGATGGCCACGTTGCGCTGCACCAGGTTCAGGCGCGTTTCCCCTCGCTCCTGACGTGCACCTGCCGTGATAATCACCAGGCTGGAGTTGGCCGTGACCAGATAGTCTTTGCTGCAGACAATGCTCGGCATTTTCAGGAAGGAGCTGCCATGTTGCAGATCCATGGTCTCCCCCTTCAGCTTGCTTTCGTTGGCATCCACGAGGGCCAGCTCATCACTCAAGCCTTTTAGCAGGATGCTGACGGCACACGCCATGCCCACCGATCCAGCCCCGATGATGGAGACCTTGTTGTGGCACACGGGCTTCTCGCAGTGGAAATTCTGCAGCAGTTTGCGCTTCACGGTTGCCACGTTGGATGCGGAGGTGCAGAGCCAGGCGGCCGTGAGCCGAGGGCCCTGTGCCTGGCAGGCACACGCAGCCATTGCCCGGCCCAGCCAGCTCGCTCTTGCTGCTGGCTGGCTGGCCCGCACCACTCCCATGGCCCAGCTCATGGCTGCTCATCCAAAGGGACCAGTAGTAGGAACCCTGGGTGGCTTGAAGGAAGGCAGGGGTGACCTTTGATGTTGACCGTTGGCTGCCTTCTTTGCTGCGCCTGCGCAGTCCCCGCCCCCAGCCTCTTGTACTTGCGTTAGCCTTCGGTGTAATTACTCAATTGAGAAGTAATACCTCTTCAGAGTTCTCTTCAATTCCAGTGTTATTTTGATGCTGCTATTTAATCTTTGTTTTTTTTCTAATTAAATCCGACATGTATTTTTCTATTTAATTTTTAACGATTTGCTTTTAATTTTTGAAATTTAGAATTAGAGAAATTATGTAGGATTTGTATGTGCCTTCTCAATGATCTAAATGACTGTCACACCCAGGTCTGGACGAGGCAGAAGCCAGGAGCCTCATCCGGGTCTCCCGTGTCATTGCAGGGGAAAATACTTGGACCATCTTTCCCTGATTCTCCCAGATGCTTTAGTAGGCTGCTGGATCTAACGGAACCAACGCCAATGTTTTTCAGCACTGTAAGCAGGGGCTTAAGCCTACATGTCACAGTAGTGGCTTCATGTTTTAAATGTTCAAGCCTTTTTTATGACTCCTGATGTCGTCTATGTAGGTGACTGTTCCATGTGATCTTGAGAAGACTGGTGTTCCTCTTGAGAAGAGTGGTTAACACCACTCTCCAGACAATATCCCAAGCCACAGATGTCTTAGGTTAACATGAATACAAAACAAATGTGCAGAAAGTAGAAGGATGAATAGTTATCACAATGACCATAGTGAACACATGCATACCTCATCTTTGAGCCATTTAATTTTTATTATTTAATTATTCAGTGTCAAGATCCATGCCCATATCTGAAGTATTTATTTCTTGTGTCAGCCAAAGTCTGTGGGCTTTAGACAAAATGAATCACACACTCAGACATCATGATATCCTGTAGACCGGATATAGGCTGACCCTACTGAAAGGACCTTCCATGATATTAGCTCTGCCTTATCCCCAGTTGAAACTCAAGTGGGGTTGGGTAAAGATTCTAAAATTCAACCTCTCCTGTGCCTCCCCGCATTTTTGTTGCCATCATCCTGACCAATGGATCTATGAGGCTCCTACAGCATTTTTTCCTTGGGGCCTCATCCTGGACAAATGACTGGCTGAGGCACAAGGAGGCCAGTCTGGAATCCTAAACACTCTGGACCCCAGGAATACCAGCTTGACTGTTTGCTTTGGAAATCAGGATTACAGGAATGAGCCCTCCTTGCTCCATCTCAGACACCTGCCTAACAATGAACTGTTCTGTATCTTGGGCAGGAAATGATTTCCTTGCTGTTTATTATGGTCATATCCTAAAATGAAGAAAACACAGCAGTAAAAGCTGGAAAAGCTGATGTCTCTTTACTAATTCATGAAACACTTTGTAGTCCACCACTGTCCATGCTGAGATTGATGGAAGCTAAAAGTGAATCGCAAGTTCAATTACGTTTTTGATAGCTGCTGTTTAACTTGTATGTCTGAATTTAAGAATATTAAACATGTCACTTATTCCCTAATTAATTTCAATAAGCACACTCGCAAGTACTCACACTCACAAACATGCACAAATACTAGCTAATGAGAGACTGGCCCATAGTGCTTTCACAGTACAACTCAAAACCATTTACATTGTGGAATCGTACAAAGGCCAATGTTTACAGGTCATTTCAGACAGCTCATTACTCCTTATTTATTCCTTCATTAATCTTTTCCTCATCATCTTTGGGACTTGTTATAAAGAGAAAGATTCCAGAGAGCACACAGTTTGTAAAGTATCTGTGTGAAAAGCTTTGCAACAATTAAGTTAAATATACAATTTGAAGCAACTCTTAAATGCTCCAGCTCTGCTTCTCACAGAACAAAGAGGGAGCCAAGACAAGGTTCTGCTTGTAGAGGTGAAGAAGTGAATGGGCTAGAAACAGAGAGTGCTAGAAACCAGGCCTTGTGGGTACCAGTGATTCTTGAGAAGGGCTAGATGTGTTGTTCTTTATGAATGTTACAGGGAAGCCTGGGAGGTCTAACCACAGGGGAGTTTGACTTCAGTCCACATCTTGAAAACACCGTTCTGAATGTAGAGTAGAGGATAGATTTGGAGGGCATAGAATAGAAACAAACAAACAAACAAAAACCAGGAAGCCATGACAATAGTACAGTGACAAACAGGTCATCTTGATCTGATGTGATATTGTAGTCACTGGTAAGTTCAGGCTTTAGTTAAAATTTATAGGCAGTAGGAATGAGGGAATGGTCATTTATTTAGATGGTGAAGATCAGAGGAAATAAAAGTTGAGAAAAATTTTGGGGCAATTCAGAAGGTGGCTCATGAAAGTGGGTCACTTCTTTCTCCATTAGAGGTGACTCAAGCATTCACTTGTGGGCCACTGGGGGCAGCCAAACTATTGTCCAATACCAAACATTGTGAATATAGTGCTTTGCCGGAGATGTATACAGTTGACTGACTCTGTGCAAAGAAAGGAGACTCCATGAGTTGAGAAATTTAGAAATACCTTCTATCAACTATGTAAGCCTCCACTTCAGAAAATGAGAAAAAGAAGAGCAAGATAAACCCAATAGAAGAAATACAGCACAATTAATGAAAATTTCAACGAAATCCTATTAATTTGTAGAAAAAAATCATTAAGTCCAAAGCTGTTTCTTTACAAGATCAACAAAATAATTAGCCTCTGGCCATGCCAACAAAACCAAACCATACACATTATGAATGTCAACAAGACATTCATAAAAGGGTACATAACTACAGATTCAATGGACATTGGAAAGGATTATCAAGGAATATAAAGAACAAGGATAAACACACAGATTTGATAAACTAAATGGAATAGCTCATTTCTTTTATAAATACAATATTTCACAACTCACACAAGAGGATTTAGAGGACAGACTTGTGTCTCTTAAGGAGTATGGCCCAATATTAATAATCTTCCAACACAGAGAGCATCAGGACCAGATGAGTCAACAGGTAAATTCTACCAGACCTTTAAGAAGGAAATTATGTTAGTTCTGCACAATCTCTTTCCAAGATAGAAAGAGGAAATATTTCCTATGGGTGGCCAGCATTATACTAACACAAAAGCAGAATAAGACATTCCAGGGAAAGAGAATATCAGATCAGCATTTCTCATAAATATGGATAGAAAATTCCTGAACCACACACTGGAAAACTGAATCCTATAACCTATAATATAACACCAGCACCAAGGTATATTTATCCCACGTGTGCAAGGCTAGATCAACACAGAGGGAGCTATCCTAAAGTGGGTCAGGCCACAATCTTTGCAATGCCCTTTACCATTATCACAATACTCCTTTAATCTTGTCCCTGTTGCCAGATTGAACTCTGTGGAGTGCTGTGGATAGGCCTTGCGCAAGTGCAAGAAGCTGGGGGCGGGGACTGCGCAGGCGCAGCAAAGAAGGCAGCCAACGGTCAACATCAAAGGTCACCCCTGCCTTCCTTCAAGCCACCCAGGGTTCCTACTACTGGTCCCTTTGGATGAGCAGCCATGAGCTGGGCCATGGGAGTGGTGCGGGCCAGCCAGCCAGCAGGTACGGCAGCAGCAAGAGCGAGCTGGCTGGGCCGGGCAATGGCTGCGTGTGCCTGCCAGGCACAGGGCCCTCGGCTCACGGCCGCCTGGCTCTGCACCTCCGCATCCAACGTGGCAACCGTGAAGCGCAAACTGCTGCAGAATTTCCACTGCGAGAAGCCCGTGTGCCACAACAAGGTCTCCATCATCGGGGCTGGATCGGTGGGCATGGCGTGTGCCGTCAGCATCCTGCTAAAAGGCTTGAGTGATGAGCTGGCCCTCGTGGATGCCAACGAAAGCAAGCTGAAGGGGGAGACCATGGATCTGCAACATGGCAGCTCCTTCCTGAAAATGCCGAGCATTGTCTGCAGCAAAGACTATCTGGTCACGGCCAACTCCAGCCTGGTGATTATCACGGCAGGTGCACGTCAGGAGCGAGGGGAAACGCGCCTGAACCTGGTGCAGCGCAACGTGGCCATCTTCAAGCTGATGATTTCCGATATTATCCAGCACAGCCCCAGCTGCAAGCTGATCGTTGTGTCCAACCCGGTGGATATCTTGACCTATGTGGCCTGGAAGCTGAGTGCGCTTCCCCACAGCCACGTGATCGGAAGCGGCTGCAACCTGGACACGGCTCGCTTCCGTTTCCTGATCGGACAGAAGCTGGGCATCCACTCTGAAAGCTGCCACGGGTGGGTTCTTGGGGAGCACGGAGACTCGAGTGTTCCGGTGTGGAGCGGAGTGAATGTTGCTGGCGTCCCTCTGCAGCACCTGAACTCCGAAATAGGGACGGATCGGGACCCCGAGCAGTGGAAAAATGTCCACAAGGAAGTGGTGGCCAGCGCCTATGAGATCATCAAAATGAAAGGCTACACCTCGTGGGCCATCGGCCTCTCTGTAGCCGACCTGACCGAAAGCATTTTGAAGAACCTGAGGAGAACGCATCCGGTTTCCACCAGAATTAAGGGCCTGTACGGGATAGACAAGGAAGTGTTCCTCAGTGTCCCTTGCGTCCTGGGAGGAAGTGGCATCTCAGATGTGGTGAAGATAAAGCTGACCCCCGGGGAGGAGGCGCGCCTGAAGAGGAGTGCGAACACGCTTTGGGACATCCAGAAGGAGCTCAGGCTGTGAGGGCGACACCCCCGGCACCTTGCCCAGGACGCTGCAGGAGAGGCGGTGGACGGGGTTCAGGCTGTCAGACTTGTGGATAAAGCTGAGTTCCTGAAAGCATGCGGATGACGCCGTGTTTATTTAGCCTAACAGCTCTTGCAGTTAGTTAGCACCCAGGGACTTTCTGATATTTACCCGTGAAGAATTTCTAAGGGACTGTGTCAGGGGTGTTCGGGGTACCATGGATGTAGCAGTGCAAGTTTTCTAACTGTGTGTGGAAATGGGATTTAAAAAATATTACTATGGGTGTGAAACTGTTGACATCCTTGCAAAGCCAGTTCTTCACAAAGTTCATGGAACAGGCTTACTGTGAGAAAATAGGCATTTGTTTCAGTTTGGTTGTTTTGTTTTGTTTAAGATTGATTTGCTTGACAGCTAGCATGATGAGAGACAGTACAGAGAAAGCGAGAGCGAGAGCGAGAGCGAGAGCGAGAGCGAGAGAGAGGGGCTTCTGCTGATACATTGTGCAATGTCAGCAATGACAGGGCTTAGGTTTAGGGTCTCCCAGCTGGGAGGCTGGGTCTCCAGTACTAGGTCCATCCTCCCTTGCTTTCTCATGCATATTAGCATTTATCTGGATCAGAAGAGGACCAGGACTCCACAGGGCTCCACGTGGTACTCAGATATGGGATGTTCACATCACAAGCTGTGGTTCAATCTCTTTCCCCACAATGCTGCTGCTGCCTGTGGTTTTTTTTTTTTTGCATCAACTTTTAATTGCCTTCCATGAACTTTGTGTAGTAGCCCTGTGCAATTGCCATTTTATTAGAAATATGATTCAGCTGTTTATCATTGCAGCTTTATAAATTCTTTATTCTTTTCATTGAATATGGCTGCTGATTTGTTGTTGCAGGCTTATCCTATGTTCATTCATATGCTACCTAGCAAAGTTGTCACTTTCTCTGCAGTATATAAATAAAAATGCATGTACTCACAGAAGCCATATAATCCATTGCATAAGTCAAAAAAGATAAAGTACATAGTCATACCAGTAAGAAGAGAAAAAAGCACTTAAGAAAAATATAACAGCTGTTTTTTGATAATATTTTAATGTAGCAGGAATAGGGAAACTTTAATTAGATAAGACTATCTATAAAAATATCACTGTTTTCTTGAAAAAAAAAATTGACAGGCAGAGTTGTGGAGTGGGCGAGATGGCTGTTTATCTGCTGTTCTGTGTTCCATTTGACCAGTGACTGGAGCTGAGACAGGCTGAAGCCAGAAGCCTGGGTCTTCCTTAGTTCTCCCCCATGGGTGGCAGGTGAGTCATCACTGGAGCCATCTTCTTCTGCCTTCTCCAGCACAACAGCAGAGAACTGGCTCAGCAGTGGAGCAGCTGGACTCAGAACAGTGCTCATATGGATGCTGGCATTGATGGCAGCCTCTTAAGCTGTGAGCCACACTGCTGGCCCCTGGCTGCAACAATCCTGCATCTGAGATCATGCTTAAACTGTGAGTAACTGGAATCTTTCCCACTGCTGATGGTAACACAGCAAGAATGTCCTCACTCACAACTAGTTTCTACATTTTGCTGGGAGTCTTAGATAGTACAAGTCTGAGATAAGACATAGTTATTAGAAAAGCAGAAACAAGGCTGTCCTTTTTCTTTTTGCAAAGGCATTAGTGTATATGTAGAATGTTCAGTAGAACTGACAAAATCTTCCTCTTGCTAATATGCAGATTTATCAAGATAATAGGACTCAAGGTTTAAATAAAAATGTGAATCACATTCATGTAGACCAGCAATGAACTTATGGAAATTTATATTAAAAGTACACAAGTAATTGCAATGGCACCCCACCCAAAATGAAATACCTTGATATGTAAAAAATGCAAGATTTTTGGGAGGAAAGCAAAGAAATGTTAATAAAAACAAAGAAGGGGGGGAGGCATTCCATGTTCATGGATGAGAAGGCTCTATGTTGTCAACATGTCACTTTTTTCAGCTTAATGTGTAGACTCAGTGTAACCCCAGTCAAAATCCCAGCAAATTATTTTGTGCATATTGGTAAACTGATTCTGAAATACATATGACAAGGCAATGGATCCCCAAAAGCAGAATATTGTCACTGCCTCACTTTAAGACTCCCTGCAAAGCAACATTATTCAAAGCAGTTTGTACTGGTGAAAGAATAGGCTCAGTAATGGAACAGAAGAGGAAGCCCAAAAGTAAATGCACCTACAGACAGTCAAATGATTGTTGACAGAAGAGCAAAGTCAGCTAGTGAAGCAAAAGGAATCTTTCCAACAAGTGGTACTAGGATAATTAGACCCCCACTATCCTTCCTTCTTCTCCAATACACACAAAAAATGTAGACATAGATCTTTTTACTCTAAACAAAAATTAGGATTGATTACAAAAAATAAATGCAGAATTAGAACATTCACAGGACAGAGCAATGGGGGGAAGTCTAGATTACCTTGGGTTTGGATTTAGTGTCTCTTTTTAGATAACACCAAAGGCATGATCAGTGAAATATATACTTGATGAAGTAGACATCATTAGAATGAAATTTTTATGCTCTGCAAACACTGACAAGAGCATGAAAAGCTCACTACAAATACTGGGAGAAAATATTTGTAAAAGACACCTGATGAACAAGTTATCCAAATACGTGAAGAACTCCTACAATTCAACAATAAGAAAGCAAACATGCTAATAAAGCGAGCGGAAGACCTTAACAGATATTTCAGGAGAGAAGACACACATAGAGAAAATACACAAATGCAAAGATTTTCCACCTTGGATGTCACCAGGGTTGTACAAATGAAAACGATAAGTTCCCATTGTACACTTATTAGAATGTCCAAAATGCAGTCCACTGAGAGCATTAAATCACATATGACTGTATGAAGAACTATACTTTAGTAATGATATAGGGGAACTTGGTGGAGGGGAATTGGAGAGGGGATAAGGAAAATCTCAGGGGCCTATGATCTGTATCACAAAATGATAATAATAAATACATTTTTTAAAGAAATGTAAAAAAGAATCTTAGTGAGGATGTGATGCACTATGAACTCCCACTCATTGCTTACCAGCATGTAAAATGCTACAGCCACTTTGGCAAACCTTTTCATAGTCTTTTACAAAGTTAGAAATATTCTTCTGTTTCCAACAAACAATACTTTTACCGTGTGAACCTCAGCTGCATTCCCAAGTATTTACTCAAAGGACTTGAATACTTAGGTCTATACAAAAACCTACACAGAGATGTTTAAAGCAGCTTTATTCATTATTTCCAAAACTTGAAGGTATTCTTGATTTGGTGATTGCATGAACTGTGGTACATCCAGACAATGAGACTATCCTTGAAAAGACATTGAGGAGACTTCAGGGCAGGTTGTTTCCTCCCCCCAACCCCTCTCCAAATGCACTTGGCTGGGGATGCATCTTATGCGTACCACTGTTCCTCTGCTCATCGAAGTCTGGGCTCTGCAGTCACATTCTAGAAGGCTTCCCTGGCCCCAGGCTAAGGTAGACTGTCTTCTGCATTTTTCTCTGTTAAGAACAGCCTTGTGCTTACTTGAGTTTGTAATGACATGTTTTTGTTCCTCTGTTCAGGATCTGTTGGCTTCCAGATGATAGATTCTAGGAGGTCAGAGCGTGTGTCTCTTTTTCTCCTTTCTGTTGTATTCCCAATTCCTAGAGTGTGTATTTCCTGCAGCTGCCTTAACAGTATGCACACATCAGGAGTTTCACTCAACACGTGTCTCTGAACCAGATGATTCCTCCAAGAGCTTTAGGGAGTAAGCTTTCTTGTTCCCTCCTCCTTCTGATGGGCCCAGGTGTTCCTAAACTTGTGGCTGCATCTCTCCAGTGTCTGCCTCAGTAGTCCCCAGTGTCATCTCCTTGTTTGTTACATCTTCTCTTGCAAGGAAATTGAACTTTAGATAAAGAGCCCATTTATATAATTCAGAATGAACTTTCCTTACCATATATTTAATCATACCTGTTTTCCATGTAAGGTAATATCCACGGGTTCTGGGTATAAAAGACAGTGACATGGCTTTCTTGGATCCACTAGTCTGTCCGATTGGCTTGGTGAAGTTTCTGGCACTTGTTAATTGCTCAGAGAACCTTTGTTAAATGCATGGTGACAACAGCTAGGATTTCTGTGACCGGAGACACCAGCCAGTTTTCTTTGGTGACCCTTGCTCTTGATTAGAAACATTTGCCTTTGGCATCTTTCCAGCTGGGTGCCCCCACACCAAAATTGTGTGCTTCATTTCCCATCCTGGCATCATGGATCTCAATTGGGATTTTTTTAGTTCAACAGCAGTGGGTGAGGGACACACAGTTTTGGGGACCCTTGCCATTACCCACTATTATTTTTGATAACCACTTGGATTTAGGATTTTTTTAAAAAATTTACTGAGAGAATAAGTGTTCAAATCATTATGAAAGATAAGCTGCCTCCTTGTATTGTACTAGGATAGAAGCAGTTTCTCTCTCTGTCCTTGGATTTCTTGAGGTGTTCCCTTGTCCCTCCCTGAGTGGCTAGAGGGCTCTCTCTTGCCTCATGAGCTTGGGGCTGGGAGAAGGGGGAAGATTCCAACCTGTGTCCCCCTATCGTCTGCAAGCTCCATGGCCTGTGCTGTCTGTGGGGCAGGAGCTCAAATATACAGAATAGTTAGTCCTGCTCTGCCCCCGGTTGGGTGTTACGAACTCTGTCCATAGGGACAAGCTCTGGAAGACCACACCCAGTGTGTGCCCACCTTCTAGCTTTAGGTGTCAAGATACAGAGCCCACAAGTGACATGGCAGGTTCCAGAGCACAAGTCAGCCTGCAGAAGAGTTGGGGAGATGACAGAGGCATCCTGAGACCCAGGGACTGGGGACCGTCCCCACACATTTTCCTTGTGTCTTGAAGAGCTTCCTGCAGTCATGTGTTGTCTTCACAATAGTTTACCTTAAACGTTTTGGATAATTCTAACTGTATGTAATATTTGTCTTATATGCAACATAGGGCTATGTGGAACAGCAAATGTAATTCTCTTACCCTCTCCACCACAGTTTACACTTTTTTTAGAGTTGGCAGAATGTACATACAGAGTATTTCACTGCCTATATAAAATACACAGATACACATGTGTGTTCTTAAATCTGCGTTTTGACCTAGGAGCACTCTTTTGCATTGTATGTATTTTGCTTCAGAAGATGTAAACCATCCCTTATGTTCACATGCAGTGTATTTCTAAAGAGGCATTCCAAAATTAAATATGAAAACTGAATAATAGACACATATTTTCCAAGGTGATTGCAATCTCAGAGAACTGAATTATCCTGGCATCTCATTCCTGCTCTTGCAATTTGTTCTTAGACTTTGTAGTTGAACTCCATGTCTACCTGCTCGCTTTCCATGAGCAGGATATCAAGGCTAAACTTCTTGTAAGAGTCCTAGTGATTTATTTGTTTCAACTTTATTAAACATGTTAGACTTTTTCATCTTGTTATATATACATATCAACATTTTATAAATATTTTTATTCATTTGTATAAGACCACAAAGCCTTGGTGCAATAAAATGTCTATGCAGAGTTATGCAACCTGGTCCTGTTGCGCAGATAGAAGTGGCAATGTTTCTTTGAGTAATTTAGGAACAAGAAGCAGCAACAGCCTGCCAAACTTGAATATGCATTTTTCTCTTGAGTTCTGATGGCTTAAATGGTGGCTTAGAGGGACTCCATGTATGATGCATAGATACTGACAGATGCCTGGACTCTGAGCTACTCAAAAGTAAAACCTGAGCAGTCAAGGGAGGGGTATCATGCATCTTTGTGGGCTGCGGAGGCTGACTCAGCTCATTACAGAGGTGTTACTAGGAGATCAGGCAGGTCATGCAGTTCTGAAGGCCAGAAAACTGGGTTTGGAGTTGTTCTTTGAGAAGCAATGCACAAATCCACAGTGCGGGATTGTCCTGATGAGAGCACACCACGGCAGCTGCCACCTCTGGCCTGGGGAAGTCCTGGATCCTGGTCAGCAGAACCTGACTGCTGGGAATTCCCTTTACACAGCAGCTGGACTTGTCTCCAAAACTCAGCTGACCGTGCTGAACGAGGTTTTACTGACTGCCACCCTGACCAGCAAGTTCTGTACTTCCTTTGGGGAAGTCCTGTGTGAGGATCTCTGTGGGGGGATCCATTACACACTTGTGTTGTGCCTGCAAAGGCTGTGTGGAAGGGAGATCTCTGGCACCCTTCTTGGGAGGTGGAAATCAGTTAAGTCCTCAGACATTAGAAGGATGCCCGAGAGCTCCTAGAAATCTAGAGAGGACAAAAAGAAGCCCTTTTCTGTAGGCACAAATAGCCACATGGATTCTTTTAAAGGCTATGTATACTTTCATGGTATGCATGCATATCTGCATATAATTTGTCTAACAAATCTCAAGCAAATTCAATTATTTTTATGTATTTGTTTGGTAGGCAGAGTTACAGAGAGAGGCAGGGAGAGACAGAACTTCCACATATAGATTCACTCCTAAAATGGCTGCAACAGCCTGGTCTGGCTTAGGCCAAAGCCAGGAGTCAGGGGCTTCTTTTGGGTTTCCCACATAGATAACAGCAGCCCAAGGACTGGAGCCATATTCTGTTGCTTCTCCAGGTACATTATCAGGGAGAAGGTTCGGGAGTGGAGCAGCCAGGGAGTGAACTGGAGGCAGCAGCTTAACCTGCCAAGTTAACAATGCTGACCTCCAGATTTAAAAAAAAATGATTTATGTATTATTTGAAAGGCAGATTTACAGAGCAAGGCAGGAGAGAGAGAGAGAGAGAGAGAGAGGGAGAGAGAGAGAGAGAGAGAGAGAGAGAGAGAGAGATATCTTATATCTACTAGTTCTTTCCGTAAAACCCTGCAACAGCTGGAATTGAGTTGATATGAAACCAGGAGCCAGCAGTTGGAAGCTTCCTCTGGGTCTCCCACGTGGGTACAGGGTCCCAAGGCTTTAGGCCATCCTCGACTGCTTTCCCAGGCCACAAGCAGGGAGCTGGATCAGAAATGAAGCATTTGACACATGAACTGGTGCCCATATGGCATGCCAGCATTACAGGTGGAGGATTAGTTTGCTATGCCACCATCCTACTTTTTTGGGGAGGGGCAGCTGCTTAATTTTTATATTAAAAACTACACTGCAGCAAATGTATAAATGTGCATATGCAAAAGTTATATATATACACACAAATATATGTATACACTCCAACTTTTTAAGGAATGGTCTCATTTTACTTGTAAATGGGAGAGAGAATGAGAATGTAAGAACAACTGAGAGATAGATGGAGAGAGACCTTCTACCCATGAGCTTACTCCTCAGGGCTGGGCTAGGCCGTGTAGGAATATGTGTCCTTGAACAATTGTCAGCTACCTCTCATGGGGCTGTTAGTAGGAAGCCTGGTCAGAGGCAGTGGCTAGGTCTCTAGCAGGCACCCTGGGATGGAATATTGCATCTCGCCTGCTGACCTCAACACAGAGCCTTTCCCAGGCCATAAGCAGGAACCTGGATGGGAAGTGGAGCAGATGGGACATGAATCAGTGCCCATCTGGGATTTTGGTATCTACAAGGCAGAGGATTAGCCGATTGAGCCATCATGCTGGGCCCAGAAAGATCGAGTTTAAAGAATTGGAGTTTAAGATTTTTAATAATACTCAATACATGTTCCCAAGATGGGTGATGTGCATATTTCTTTTTTTTAACATATATTTTTATTGCATTTCCTTTTTTTAAAACTAATTACATTGCATTATGTGATACATTTTTTTATGCACTGGGATTCCCCTGCCCCTCCCAAAACCCTCCCCCAACGGTGGATTGCTCCACCTTGTTGCATTTCCATAGTTCAAATTCATTTGACATTCTTTCATTGGAGGTATTTACCAAGCATAAAGTCCAGCATCTTATTGTCCTGGTAAGTTCAATGGTTTCTTGATGAGACCATCTCTGGTCTGAAGGTACAGCCAGCAGAGTATCATTCCAATCAATTAAAAGTCCCAACATAATATTTCCAACCATTTACAACATTATGGCATTAATTGACATGGTACTGATTAACCAATATGTTAATAGGAAAATGCAGGTTCTCAACCACAACCTGTGACTTCTTCATAGACATTTCAATTTTGGTTTACATTCAACCGTATTCTATACACCTTAAAATGGCTTAGATTGCTATTCAGCTGTCTCATGCCTATTTTAATTTTAGTCTTTAGCAGTTTATAGCATTGAAGCATGATTTCGCTGAACCTGGCTGTTTTTCGGGTGGTCTAACTCTATAATTCTAAAAGGATATATGTCAACAGTTTAGGTGAGCATGTTTAGGAGGGGTGTGCAGAGAAATCTTCCATACCCCAGTTAGGAGTAACTAATCTTTGTGTCCCACCCAGTGAGGTATAAGTGCATCCCCGCTGACCGTTTCCTGTCTGGTTCTAAGCTTTCCTTGTTGTTCTCTGTCTATCTATTCTAGTTTTGTTTGTTTGTTTGTTTGTTTGTTTGTTTTGAGGGGTTTCTGGAGCGCTCCTGATGGTTATTGCGATGTGCATATTTCTATATGATAGTTTTTATGATTACAATAACTCCAGTAAAAGGGATGGGCTCATTGCACTGTTGAGTCTGATATCAGGAATGGCTTTATAATTTAGGGATCAAACACAGATTTTCTAGGCTATCAATATGGGTATTATGTGGTTGAGTGTTTGGGATTTGTTTTTATGGTATTTCCAGTAATTCCTAGAGACACTTACTCGTACTGCTGTATGTAGCTGTAAAGTAATAACTGCAAGACCTGAGGAAGTATTATTTCAAAATCTGCCCCATGGGGGTTGTGCCCCCTGAGCTGTAGTACATAAATCACACCATAATCCACACCACCTCTGCCAGGCAAAGCCAGAGAGGTCACATGGAAATTGTCCTAAATTTCCTGGTAGATTTCCAATTCATTTGTTGAAGGCAACTGATTACAAAACATTAAGCCTGATTTCCCTTCCAGAGGAGACAGGCAGCTATGATGACAGCTCCTAAGTACATAAGAAATGTTTCCTGCATTCTGTGACATTTTACATTCCCAAGTTTGCCTAGCGGCCAATGGTTCCCTTCTTGCGAGTGACATATTGATTGTACATATATGCAGGGTGAGTGTGATTGTGTTTGGTATTGTGAGCTCATCATCTGTTATCCCATTCTTACTGTCATCTCAAACCCAGACAGTATCAAATTGGAAGCAGTAGTGTAGAAAATTACGAACAAATCAAAAAGGACTACAGCTGTGAAATGAATCAGGCCAGCGCTTCTCATGTAGTATTTCTCCTGGTGTAAACACCCTTGCTCCCTTTCCTCTCCCTATTAGTGGGTCTCAGAGCCAGGATTTGTGGGATAATGAGAGCTCAACCCTGACCTTGCTTTGAAGTTAGGTACACAGTGACCCCGAGAACAGCAGATTTGGCTGTCCTGAAATTGTGTCACATCTTGGAGGCTGTAGGGTGGCTCACCAAGTTGGGACAGTGAAGAAGCCAGGATTGACATGTGATGATTAATGTAGCTGTGAATGGCAATTTCACTCTTCCGGGACACCAGGAATGGCCCATTCCACCCCATGCTCCTATTTTAGGCAATTCTCATTAATCACAAGCCTCCAGGTACATTTGTGATGAAGGGGGGCAGATAATGAGAGGAGGCCATGAATGTAGGCATGGCCCCCATCAGGGTGGATAATTTTAGGCATCATCAGAGTAGGAAGCCTTAGCAAATGGTGTATGGGCAAGACTCACCTTGTCTGCCCTGATAACTGCAGACAACTCTGCCACTGCACCAAGCCTGTTGTCACTCCGTGTGTTTGCTCAACGTACATGATTGAGGCCTGTGTTTCAGCACTAATCAGAACTAGTGCAGTTTTTATTCTCATTTTGAAAAGTCAGCTCTGATTCTCTTGCCTGGCTGACACAGAGGCTGGACTGAGAGAAGAGGACACACATTTCTCTGTGTCGAGTGCAGACTCTTTAGATTCTGTGGGAAAGATCACTCTGGATGTGGTAACCTCACTGGGCTCCTGGCCCAGCCCAGCCCAGCCCAGCCCAGCTCAGGGCTCATGGCACAGGGGACAGTGGATACAAGCTTGCTTATTCTACCTGTTGTGAGGTTTCCTCAACCTAAGCAGTCAGAGGTGACACAGTAGAGAGGACAGGCATCTTTTGTGGAAATGCATGATTGCAGACACCTCCCTGCCATGGCTGGGCCATACCCATAGTGGGTTCCCTCAAATGACCCTGAGGGCAGGATGTCTCCTCTCGGTCCCCTCCTTCTCCAGGGATTCCGACCTGTTTGTAACCTCATGACTTGGTTTGGAGCCCTGGGTCTGATTTGGTAGCTGGGCAACCTTTGAGAATGGGGTGGAGGCCTCTCATGCCCTTCTACTCAGAAAACCTGCACCCTCTATCTCTATGTTCACTTGTTTTGATTCATACATTTAATTGGCTTTTCTTTCAAAAAGGGTTATTTACTTATTTGAAAGGTAGAGTGACAGAGACAGGCTGAGAGAGAGAGAGATTGAGAGAGATTGTCCGCCTGCTGGTTCAGGTCAAAGTCAGGAGCCTGAGACTCTGTGGGTCTCCCACATGGGTAACAGGAACTGAAATACTTGGCCAGATTTCCCTGCATCCCTAGGCACATTAGCAGGGAGCTATATTGAAAGCGGAGCTTCTGGGGCTTGAACAGTGTTCGGACAAGAGATGGTGGGGTACAGGCTACAGTGTAATGTGATACACCACAAGGCCAGCCCCCACGTCTTACTGGTTCACTTCGGGTTGGGGAGAGTGTGATGGACTGGCCACAGATCCTGCCTCTACACACAGCCAGGTGGGGAGCCTAGACTTCCAAAGTTACTAGACTGTAATGAGGTGTCCAGCACCCCTCCCAAGTTGGTCCAGAAGAAGCTAAGCAGGAGGTGGGGACTCTTCCCCACTTGGCAAAAATCCTGTGCCTTTTCCTTTCCCTGCTGAGGTGGTGACAGGGGAGATGGGGGGTGTCAAGGTTATGATCACCTTTCCCTCTGTGACAGAGCCACTCCCCAGCTGCCCCCCGCCGCCTTCACTCTCTAATATCAGTGGGGGGTCTAATGGGGAGATGGAATTATTACCCCAATCAACAGTAAACAGCAGCACCCCCACCACATTCCCACAAATGTCAATGGGAGCTGCGCATTGAACCTGAATTTGTATGCCCACTTGGCAGGAACAGATGGCACCCCTCCTCCTATTCTCCTGTTAGACCACTGTCAGAGAAAGCTGGTTAGAACAGAAAGTTTAGTAAATCCAGAGTCTCAGTACATAATATTCAAAATGTCCAAGTTTCTTTCTAAGATCATTAATCATTCAAACAAATGGGAAGATCTCATATAGCAAAAAATATAATCAATGAATGCCAACACTGAAATGACAAAATGGTTTGAATTATCTGACAAGATTTTAAAGCAGTCATCATAAAAATGTTTCAGTAAGCAATTATGAATATACTTGAGACAAGTGGAAAAATATAGAAAGTTTCAACAAGGAAATAGAAGATATAAAGAAGAATGGGATGGATCTACTGGGATGATTCCCCCTGTTATTCAGATGTGTAAACCCAAAATTTTAACGTTACTGGATTAGAGTTAACATTGATGGACTAAGAGTAGAGGTTTTCCATTTATGGTATTTACAAGTGGAGACATTGGGAAGTGATTACATTGGATTAGGTTGCTAGGATGGAGCCCCATGGTCAAATTATGATGGTGCTGTAAGGAGAGACCACACAGAGGGTAGAAGAAAAGTGTGTTCCCTGGGTCTGTCTGCCTCCTAGCCTGTGAGTGTCCTCTGCTGTCCTCCAGCCTCACCAGATGCCTGCACCCATGGGGCATTCCAATCTCAAGTTCTAAACCTCCAGAGTGCTAAAACGAAATAAGCCTCATGCCTCCTTAAATACCTCCTCTCTGGTATTTTGGTTAAAGTAATGAAAAGATGACTAATAGGAAAAAATGTGAATACCAAAGCTGAATAAAAACAAAAGTAAAGAAAAAATTTAATGGATGATGTAAATAGCAAATTGAAGGAACAGTGGAAATCACCAGGAAGTTTGAACACAGAACAATGTATTTTCCAGTCTGAACATAAAAAATATATGAAGTGAACAATTTTTCAGGAACCTCCTGGTTGTGTTTCCATACTCACGGAAGGAGAGGATAAGGAGGGCAGGACTGAGAAAGGGCTAAAGGAAACAATGATTGAAAACTTTCTATGTGTGACAAAAGATCCCATCTATAGATTCAGGAAAGTTGGGATACTCTGTGTAGGATGAACCCAAAGAAACCCACACCTAGGTAGAACACAGTCAATTTTTGGAACATTAAAGACAAAGACCTTTAAAACAGCAAGAGAGAAATGACATTGCATGTGGCAAAAGCGACTTGAATATGATGGATGTGAAAAAGTGGTACAACCTTTTCCAGCCAAAGAAAAGCACTGTTAACTAGAATCTTGTATCCAGACAGAATATCTTTTAGGGATGGAAGGATAACTAAGCATTATTAAGAAAGAGAAACTAAGAATTTATCTACAGCAGAGCTATTCTGAAAGAGTGTTTAAAAGAAATCTTTTTCAAAAAGAATAGAATTGTTCAAAAAAAAAATTAGTCTGGGAACATGGGGAAGAAAGAACACAGCAAGCAGAAATCTGAGTAAATTCAGTAAAATGTCCTTTTGGGTTTTCTGAATGCCTAATGTTTGAAGTGAAAATTATGACAATGTTCTCTGTGGTTCTAAATATGTATATCATATTTATTTATTTATTTTTACTGGAAAGTCAGATATACAAAGAGGAGAGACAGAGAGGAAGATCGTCCATCCACTGATGATTTCCTTTCCAAATGGCCGCAATGGCCAAAGCTGAGCTGATCTGAAGCCAGGAGTCAGGAGCTTTGTCCAGGTCTTCTGCTTGAGGCTTTGGGTCATTCTCTACTGCTTTCCTAGGCTACAAGTAGGGAGCCAGATGGGAAGCAGAGCCGCTGGGATATGAACTGGCATCCATATGGGATCCTGGTGAATGCAAGGTGAAGATTTTAGCCCCTAGGCTATTGTGCTGGGCCCTGTATATAATATTTGAGACAGTTTATTATAAGCAGAAGAAGGTAAAAGGAGGTAACATTCCAATATCTTATTTGAATTTATAAAATGATGAAACCAGTAGATAGTAATATATACATATTATTTAGTAATACATATATGTTACATATATTATATATTGTAGATAATATATGTAATAAGAGATTTGTATGTTACATATAATGCTTAGAGGATTCAAAAGAAAGCAATAAGAAGTTACCTTCAAAAACACTGCAAATAGGGGCAGGTATTTGATGCAGCAGTTAAGACAGCATCTGGGCTGCCTCCATCCTTGTCAGACTGTCTGACTCCAATGCCAGCTCCCCAGCTGACCCAGCTTCCTGCTAACAGGTACCCTGGGACACAGCAGATGATGTCCCAACCATTGGGGAACCTGCCACTAACGTGAGAGACCAGGATGGGCTCTGGCTTCTGACTTCAGAGTGATCCAGCTCTGGCTGTGGCTGGTACTCAATAATAAATAGTTAATTTGAATACCCCTGTAACCATTAAGGAAATTAAATCAGTACATAAGAACCTCCCCCAAAGGAAAGATTTAGTTCAGATGGTTTTTCTGGAGAAGTCTACCAAAGTTTTAAAGAATTAATGCCCATTCCCCACAGTCTCTTCCAGAAAAGAGAAGAGGGATCATGTCTCAATTCATTCTACAAAACTGGTATTACCCTGATATCCAAATCAGATATTCCCTGTGAGTAAGTAAAAATCCTTAACAAAATATCATCAGAGAATTCAGCAAACCATAAAAAGAATGCTGTGTCATGAGGAATACAGGAAAAAACTGACAAATAGCTGGTGATTGAAACCAACGATCTAGATAAATACAGGAATTTACTCAACATAATGTCAATCTTTCCAAAGCTGATGTGCAGGTTTAAGATAACTCTTACTGAACTCCAAGCAAAGGGTTCTGGTAGATACAGACAAGATCACTCTACAATCTAAATGGGAGAGGGCAATGGATTAGGCTACTGCTTGCAACCCCACATCCCAAATGGAGCAGATTCCAGTCCTGGCTATTCTGTTTCCAGTCTAGCTCCCTTCTCATGTGCTTTGGAGGGCAGCAGAGGATAGTATAACTAGCATATGGGCTTCTGACTTCAGGGTGCAGTTCCAAGCTTTGACCTGGACAAGTGCTGACTTTCAGGGCTATTTGGGGAGTGAACCAGTAGATGGAGGGGCTCTCATTTTTTCCTTCAAATAAAGAAAAGTGTTTAAAAACTAAGCAATTTTTTAAACAAGCAATTTATTTATTTATTTATTTTAAAGATTTATTCATTTTATTACAGCCAGATATACACAGAGGAGGAGAGACAGAGAGGAAGATCTTCCGTCCGATGATTCACTCCCCAAGTGAGCCGCAAGGGCCGTCCTCAACTGCTTTCCCAGGCCACAAGCAGGGAGCTGGATGGGAAGTGGAGCTGCCGGGATTAGAACCGGCGCCCATATGGGATCCCGGGGCTTTCAAGGCGAGGACTTTAGCCGCTAGGCCACGCTGCCGAGCCCACCTGTATGACTTCTTGAGGAAATATGTTTCCTTATCTTTCAGCTTCTTTCTGATTGGATGGTGTGACTTTTTTAAAAAAAATTGCTTAGTTTTTAAATAGCTTGTTTAGGGCCCATATGAGCGCCGGTTCTAATCCCGGCAGCTCCACTTCCCATCCAGCTCCCTGCTTGTGGCCTGGGAAAGCAGGAGAGGACGGCCCAAAGCTTTGGGATCCTGCACCCGTGTGGGAGACCCGGAAGAGGTTCCAGGTTCCCGGCATCGGATCGGCGCGCACCGGCCGTTGCGGCTCACTTGGGGAGTGAATCATCGGACGGAAGATCTTCCTATCTGTCTCTCCTCCTCTCTGTATATCTGACTTTGTAATAAAATAAATAAATCTTTAAAAAAAAAAGAAGTCATACAGGTGACAAATACCAAAAGAGAAGATAGATCAACACCATTAGCTGTTAGGGAAATGAATATTAAGACCACAGCAAGATGTCACTGCATACTTATCAGAATGAAATGAAAAGCAGTAGCAAGGTGCAAGTATTGTGGTGCAGTGTATTCAGTTGCCTCTTGGGATGCTCACATCCCATGCCATAGTTCCAGCTTCTAGTTCTGGCTCTCCACATTTCTTGTCTGACTTCCTGTTAGCACATCTGGGAGGCAGCAAATGACAGGCCCACATACTTGGGTTCTTCAGCGTGGGAGACCTAACTGGAGTTCCTGGTCTCTGGCTTTGATCTAAATCAACCTTGGTTGTTGTGGACATTGGCAAGTAGACCAGTGGGTAGAAGATTTCTCTATCTCTCTTCCCCTCAGTCACTCTGCCTTTCAAATAAATAGGAATGACATTTGAAAAAATGGCATAATATCAGGCAAGGGAAGTCTCAAAGAAACAAACAGTCGCACAATGCTAGTAAGAACATACAACATTTGTCATTCTGGAAAAGTGCTTGGCTTATCCTTTTTCTTTCTTCTTTATCATGAAACACTTTTGTTCAAAATTGGCCATTTTTGTAAAAACTAAACACTATCATGCAAGCCTGCAGTTGCATTCATGGGCATTTATCCTAGAAAAACAAAAACTTGCGTTCATACAAAAACCTGTATACACATGTTTGCAGTAACAGGATTCAGTCGCCAAAAAATGCAAAAGCAGCCTTGGTGCTTACACAAATGTGGTCTTTTCATACTGTGGGATATTGTTCAGTAACACAAGCAAACGATGCGCCAATGCACCAAGTTACTCAGAGATAGCTCCAAGCCATCTTGCTGAGTGAGTGAAAGTCAGTCCTCCAAAGGTTGCATATTGCGTGGTTTCCTTTAAAGGACATTCTATTTTTTTTTTTAAGATTATTTTATTACAAAGTCAGATATACAGAGAGGAGGCTCTTCCATCCAATGATTCACTCCCCAAGTGACCGCCAATGGCCGGTGCTACGCTGATCCGAAGCCAGGAACCTGGAACCTCTTACGGGTCTCCCATGCGGGTGCAGAGTCCCAAAGCTTGGGGCCATCCTCGACTGCTTTCCCAGGCCACAAGCAGGGAGCTGGATGGGAAGTGGAGTTGCTGGGATTAGAACTGGTGCCCATATGGGATCCCGGGGCGTTTGAGGCGAGGACTTTTAGCTCTTAGGCCACGCTGCCGGGCCCTTTAAAGGACATTCTTACAATGACAAGAAATTACAGAAATAAGAAAACAATTAGTAGTTGCTAGAGGAGGTGGGGTGAGGGAAGTTGCAGAGAGAACAGGGGTGGACTTGGCCATTACAGGGGCAAGTTCTGGTTCTTGACTGTGTCCACTGCCTGGCTGTGAAATCACAGGGTGGTTTCTCAGGATGCCTCCCCTGGAGGAGACTGAGTAAATGGCACATGGTGCCCTTTGTTTTCTTTCTTATAAATGTGTACAAGTCCATGAGGATTTCTAAAGAAAATGTTTAATCAGAAAATCAATAGGTGATGAATATTAGAATTGTTTCCTCTGGTAATGAAAGACCACAAAGCTGTGGTGACAGAGTAAGGAGGTGGCTGTGGAGGTCAGCTAAGGACACTGCGGGCTCCTGTCCCTGGCTCACACCCTGACAGCACAGCAGTGACTTGGGGGGATGCCTGAGACAGTTTTCAATTGTTGGTCTTCTCTGTCATGTGTGTTTGATTTGTGCCCATAATAGGCTGTGTTTAAAGATTAGAAACATAAGGAATGCCAGGATGAAATACAAGATAATTAAGAGCGAAAAATGGTAAGCCTATAATTCTGCTACAAAATTGCCTTCCTTGATCTGCAAATTGCATTCATCTGATAAAAATCCTTATATAGAACCTCAAGATGTCATTGGTACTTCAAAAACAGTGTTAAAAAGAGAAAATAGGGTGACAATTATATTCAGTTTGGCTTTTCATTTGTGGAGCATAAAGGCCTTCGCCACACCTTCAATGTGTTATTTGCAGAGAACTTGCCAATAGTAGCCTGAAGTCTTTTCCCTCCTGTTACTTATAAAGAAAACATTGAGATTATAAAAATAAAACAATGGTGTTTTTTGTTTTAAAGATTTATTTTATTTTTATTACAAAGTCACATATACTGAGAGGAGGAGAGATAGAGAGGAAGTGGAGCTGCCGGGATTAGAACCAGCGGCCATATGGGATCAAGGCGAGGACCTTAGCCACTAGGCCATGCTGCCAAGCCCAAAACAGTGGTGTTTTAAAGCATAAGATTCCAGGATTTCATACATCAATTCTGGAAAGACAGTTTTTCTCATATTTGGTCTTGAGTCATGGCATTAAACCTGCATATAGATTATCAGTTCCTAAACTAGGTATCACTATCATTCTTTGTATATCTTTCAGAAAATGATGTTTTCTCTCACATAACATTATTAAAAATTAGCTACTGTATATTTGTGCCAAGGGACTAAAAATGAAATTTGTCAGTAATGACTGTATGTGACAAATATCATTAATGATGACATCAAAGCAAACTTTAGAAGACAATATTTAAACAGTTACTCTGATATAATTCACTTAAAATTTCAAATCACTCCTTGTCACACGATACACCAAAATGGCAAAACTATTTTGAAATGTTTTGAGGATGATTGCAGTGTAAAGGCATTTGCAAGTCACATATGGCCAGGCAATGTGGACATGTGCGTATGCATTTGTCAGGCTGTTTGTGTCACTTGCGAGGTGTTGCTGTCTTGTCTGTAGAGCCACGGGCAAGGGAGGGTCCTGGTGAACAACACGGTCTCCGTGATGGAAGCTCACCAGACGTCTGGGTGCTAGGCAGGAGCACGGGACCTTGCACCTTGGATGAGCAAGCTGCTCTTGGCCAGTGAAGCGGAGACAGTGTGGGTGTTCCCAGTGTCTACCTCCTGTGCTGCGTCTGCGGCCAGTCTACCAACCCAGACGCAGCCTCTGGTTTACCTTTTGGCTTCTCACTGCTTTGGTGTGTTCTCTGAGGAACAGGAAGTCCTGAGTCAGCTGCTTTAGGGAGTGAGGAGCATGGAGTAAGGAGCATTCCGGCTGCAGGTGTTGAAGACTTGGTTATTTCAGCAGCTCTTTTTTTTTTTTTTAAGATTTATTCATTTTTTATTACAGCCAGATATACACAGAGGAGGAGAGACAGAGAGGAAGATCTTCCATCCAATGATTCACTCCCCAAGTGAGCCGCAACGGGCCGATGTGCGCCGATCCGATGCCGGGACCAGGAAACTCTTCCAGGTCTCCCATGCGGGTGCAGGGTCCCAAGGCTTTGGGCCTTCCTCGACTGCTTTCCCAGGCCACAAGCAGGGAGCTGGATGGGAAGTGGAGCTGCCGGGATTAGAACCGGCGCTCATATGGGATCCCGGGGCGTTCAAGGCGAGGACTTTTAGCCGCTAGGCCACGCCGCCGGGCCCAATTTCAGCAGCTCTTGAGGGGCCTGGGCTCTTCCCACTCCCATGGAACAGCTTGGCTATTCTCACCATCACAGGTTGGTGACCTACACATAATGACAGGATCAAGAGGGGAAGAAGTGAGCAATATATTTTAAGTATGTAGCTAACAGTGTGTACCAAAAGCTTCTGGTTTTGATTTGACATGACAGGAGTGCCTGAGGAGGACAACTAAACATGCCCATTGACTCGGTGGTAGCTTTGCACATATACACATGACGTAGTGGACACCCAATTGCATAGTGATTAGGAGGACAGGCTCTGAGTTGAATCCTAGCTCTGCTGTTTGTCGGTCAAGCTGCCTTGGATAAGCTATGTAATTTCTTTGAACTTAATTCATAAAAAGGGGATCTTACAGAGTCTGAGGGTCACATGAAATGGTACAGTCAAGCACTTGGACTGGTGTCCTATGCATGGTTAGTGAGCTGCACACCTCAGGTGCTGGTTTGCTGGCAGAGATGATGCAAATTGTTTGGACATGACTATGGACCTCTCAACAGCTGAACGGTTGTTCCCCTCCGCTGACTCTTTGCCTGCTCTCAGTCTTGCTGCTGGCCACCCTCCCCTCTACCTGGCCTGTTCTCCATGGAGCAGTCATAACAATTTGTTGAAAGCATAGAGCATGCTGTTCTCATGCTCAGAGCTGTCCCTGTTCCTCACTCAGGTCTCAAGCCCTCTCTTCTTATAGCTTCCAGGGTTTTGTATGATCTGGCCTTTGTCCACCCTTCTTCCTTCTGCAGTTCTCCACCTGGTTCCTTGCTTAGCCACGTTGGCCTGGTTTACACTGAGGCATTCCCTGCAGTGTATTCTTCATGCCTGTGACACCTCCTGTCCAAATGCTCTCCTTGCTGTATCCTCTTACACCTCTTCCCATCACCTGTTCATGTCTAGGCACTGAGCATTGTGACAGAGAGGACTCTATTATCTGCAGTCTTGAAGTCTGTTACCCGGTTTCCTTATAGATGCTTCCTTCAGTCTGGATTCTCTAGAAGAGCCAGAGGCCACAGCTTGCGTGTTCTCAGCTGCACTGTGCAGAGGAGGAGAGCAGCCTTGGAGAAGCAGGAGCAGAGAGGAAAAAGCACAAATGTACAGCAGACTGCAGCTTGGCCACAAGCATAACTGTGAGCTGGGTCTCCAGGGAGACCCAAAGAGGACAGGGGCAGGAGCGCTGTGCCTCAGCTCAGACCATCCATGGAGGAAAAGGGGACTTAATCAGCAGGTCCCACGTGCACCGCAGCTCCCACTGGCCCAAGTTTCGCTCTCAGGTCAGAACTTGCTCATACCTGTCCAGGAGGTTTAGGGGAAGCCAGAACCGCAGGGCTATTCTCTGACCAATGCCCAGGCATGAGGGAAAGTGTGTATTTATCAGCAGGTACCACAGACAAGTCCTGGATCTGTGCTAGGGGACTTGGCTCTGGGACTATTAGGAAAGCATGGAACAGTTACTAGGGGTCTTCTGGCCAGGAAGCAAGACCAGGAGTCAGAGCAGGCCTTGGTGAGAGTCAGGGCTGAGTCTCATGATCTATTGCCCTTTGCTTGGACTCTTGTCTCTGTGGCATTCAGGAAGGCCCACCAGGATCTTATATATTCATGTGAAAGGAACCTAGACAAGGAATCTCCATAAAGTTTATGGCAAATCTATGTTCTGGAAAAAAACTGCATGAATTTCAAATTCATTTTGAATCCGAATAAACTTGTCTTTCAGTGCCACTTTGCCCTCAAGCATTTCGAAGCATGAATGACGGAATCCCCCTTTGACCTTTCTTTAAGACCTTCCTGTCATTTACCACTCTCTATTG
Organism: Ochotona princeps; assembly: GCF_030435755.1. Lineage (NCBI taxonomy): Eukaryota > Metazoa > Chordata > Mammalia > Lagomorpha > Ochotonidae > Ochotona > Ochotona princeps. Next base: position 35,969,024 of record NC_080850.1, read on the forward strand.
ATGAGTTGAACAGCAGGACCAGGAAAACCATTTGCAAGTCTGTGTTTGCCTTGGGAACCAAGGGGTCGGCCCCTGCACTGGCCGTCCTGGTGTGTGTCCTGCTTGTCGTTTCCTCCCTTGTGACGCTTGGTGCCTGGAGGCAGGTTCTCATCTTCTCCTAACAGTCTCCCTGTGGAGGTGGAATTCTGGGAGCAGCCAGGCTTCATTTCCTCCCACTCTCGCTGTCCTTCTCAGGCCCCTGGAAGTGGCTGGACCTACTGTCTCAGGGAAGGCACCAGAGGAAGGGCATCTCTTGCCCTTGTCCCATCTACAAGTTACTTTCCATCACTGTGTCTTCATATTCATGTCGATGTCTTCATCAAAATTCCTTCTGTGTACCTCTTCCCGAAAAGATTCTACCTCTGGTCACAGTCCCCTCTTGAATGAACACCTCACTTACCTCTAGGCTTACTGCTTTGCTCCATAAGTCAAAGTGGAAAACAGTTATTTCTGAGTTTGGTTTTAAAGTGTTAAGGTTCTCTTATTAGATTCACAACCTAATGTTTGGTTGAAGCCATATTTGCAGTCTTCCTATGACTATGAGTGTTCAGCCCACACCCCGTTAATAAGTTAGACATGCTGATGAATCCTCATTTAAGAAGTCAGGATTAATAGTAACAGAATGAGAAACCTAGAGCTTCCTATCTCCTATTAGATCAGAGTAGCCTGATGCCCACAAACTGTAGCCAATGTAAAGGTACAGTCTGTAGAACTGGAGCTGATTCCTGGAGTGCAGTTAGTGTCCTACTCCCCCTTTCACCTGCCCCTAACTCACGCTTGAGGGAGGTGGAAATGGAAGCCAGAAAGCTTATGATGTATGCAAGCCCCTGGGCTCTCTGGGTTCAGAGGCCAAAGAATGGCCCATCCTGTGTGCTCTCTGACCACAGCTCTCCTAAGCACAAGGTGGCCCCTGCAGTACACGGCCCAGCTTTCTCTCAAGACATGCCAGGACTTTTTTTTTTTTGACGAAACAGCATAGTGTTAAATTATACCCAACAAGGAAGACTTTCCTGTCTGTTCCCATCTTCCCACATGACTCCCTGGTCTGACTTCTAACAGATACCAAAGGACTTAAAAATTTCATGAAAAAATGGAAATAAAAGTTGTACAGGTGCAAACAAGATGGAGCCCCATGAGTCTGTATCCCAGTGTGCGTCTTCTGTAGACATTTGAAGACTGTTGTGGAGCACTCTTGGCCAGGCTGCTGAGAGCCCCCCGGAGGAGCCTGACCCACAGTCAGCGATGGGCATACCCTGGCTGCGGTCTGGAGGAAGAGCCTGCCTGCTTTCTGGGGCTCCATGGCTCAGAGCTGTTTCTGGTAACCGGATTTGTGCAACTTTAATTGAAATGACCAGTTTTTTCATCACATGGTTCTACTTTTGATGAGTAGAAATAGAAAGAAAAAGATTTAAATTGGAAGCTGGAAAGTTGAATATTCTTCATCTTGACAGATTGTATTAATACTTCTTAAAATTTTTTTTAAGAGAAGGTAAGACAGAGGGAGGAACATCTTCCATCCACTGGTTCACTCCCCAAATGGCTGCAACGGTCAGAGCTGAGGTGACCCAAAGTCAGGAGCCAATAGCTTTTTCCAGGTCTCCCACGTGGGCACTGGGACCCAAGGACAAGAGCCATCTTCCACTGCTTTCTCAAGCTGTAAGCAGGGAGCTGGACCACAAGTAGAGTAGGAGGGACACTAACCATTTGGGATGTCAGCACTTGCAGGTGGAAGGTTAGCCTGTGGAGCCACTCTCCAACCCCATTGAAATGTTTTGGTGTGTTTCTCACAATCTGGCTGAACCAGTCACCAACAACTTAGAGTGAGGTTAGGGGTAGTAATCTAAACTTATCTCCCCCTTTAGCTTCCCCATTCCAATTTTACTCTATTGTGTGAAATTCAACTTTTTTCCCTTGGCATGAAAACTAGCTGGCTCCTGAGAATGCCCATGCGCTGAGTCCTGAAACTGAAGATTCTGCAGTGCAGCATGGGAAGTCCAGCCTGCATTTCAGCTGGGGATAGGGGCTATTAATCAAGCCAAGGCTTGCCTTGCATGGTGGCAGTCCTGAGTAATTCAAGGAGGTGCCACATTCTACTGGCACCTGATACTACTTCCCTGGCGGGAAGGATATCACTGGATATCACTTTCCCTACTTCAACTTCCTTATTCCAAGCTGACTTTTAATTCCACTCTCACCCTGTGCACAGTAGTCACAATTGCTCACTCCAGATGTTAGCAGCATCTCCAAGGGGGTATGCCATACATCTGGTTAGCAGCAATTATATTCTCTCTCTTCTTCCGGAAGCTTGAAGCAGTCTGGTGTCTGCTCACTGCATCAAAGACATCCTTTTCTGATCCTGGATCACCTGCAGACCCCGACTTAGTATGACCTTGAGTTATTGGAGAAATTCAACTCAACCAATACATCCAGAGTCTTGCTTTCATTTATGTAATGAGGCCAGTAGGTCGACTCAGGGACTTGGCGCTATGAGCTGAGAACAGAAACCTGCTTTTGCAAATACTTGTTGGAGCAGAGCTGAAACTGGCCTCCCAGTGGCCGGTGGGGAACTCCAACCTGTGGATAAGCATTAAAGTCTTAGGGAGAGGCAGAACACATCCCCCAACTTTTCCCTGACAAGGATAGAGAATCTGGCTTCCATCAACCTTGGAGGTTTAGTGGTGGGCGACACAGCAAAGATGTGTGGAGAAATCTGGGATAGCATCCTGCATTCGGGCGCTGGGGACTGTGAGGGTGGTGTGACCTTCGGTTTCCCCTGGGGACCAATGGGGACAATAACATCTGTGGCAGAGCTCTGGGGCTCCCAGCTGCACCCACAGCAACCAGCACCATGTGGGGTACCCAGGAGCACCGGGGAAAGGCATAACCTCAGCATTCGGTGTTAGCATGCTACTCTTCCCGCTTTGCAGATGCTTTACTAAGCTCTTCAGAGAAGCGCTGCTGCTGCCTCCTCCAGGCCAGGGGAGAGCAGGAAAGCTCGCGCTGTTCCCCTTACCTGGGACCCACCACGCAGCAGGCAGGTCCTCAAACAGATCTCGGCCATGCATTCCCTGCCACTGACCTGGTCAAAGCCTGCCTTCCTGGTTTGACGCCCGACTAAGGCTACAGCAAGAACATTTGGGGGCCCTGAGTTGTCGCGGAGGAGGTGTTTCCAGCACCAGAGATATGGCTATCTTAGAGGGAATCCTGGATGGCGCCAGAGCAGTGGTTGTCTTATTTTACGGGAGAGGAGGGGGACCTGAGAGTGCCTGTGTATGCCTGGGATTTGCTCAGATTCTGTAGTGGGAAGAGCTCTGATTCACAAGAAAGAAAACTTCTCTATTTGACAGTCCAAAGGCTCTCTACCGAGGGTCATGTTCCCCTCCCACCCCCGCAAGACACTCCCGGGGCTGCCCGAGCAAGGCCGCTGATTAAGACCAACTGTGCGCAGGTAGAGCACAGCCTTGGCCAGGAAGGGAGCTTGCAGGCGCAAGAGAGGAGAGCTGGAGAAGAGGCGAGGGAGGGGCACAGGGGTGCAGTGGCAGAGGTCACAGGAGCCAGAGGGAGTCAAAAACTACCCCACCCTCTCCCGGAGGCGGGCGGGAGACGGCTTCTGCACTCCCGGAGTCCTCACGCGCCACAAGCACGCCCCGCCGCTCCCCGTACCTGCCGCACGGGCGCCACGCGGATCTGACCCGCAGGCGGGCGGGCGGCGCGCACAGGTGGCGGCGATTGGGCAGGCGGGGCCCGGAGGGTGACGTCACGGGCTCCGGTCCCGGCGGCAGAAATAGGGCAGCGGCGGCGGTGGCGGTGGTGGTGGCAGTGGCACAGCGGCGGGCAGCAGCGGCTTGGAGAGCCAGAGCCTCCGCAGCCTTCCGCGCGCCCAGGATTCGCCGACAGCCGGCGAGGCTGACCGTAGGACGTGGGGCCGGGTTGACGCCGCCACCACGGGGCGCTCCCTCCCTCACGACCCAGTCTGGTCTTCCCCTCGGCCCCTGCCGCCTCAGGTAAGCGGGACGCAGCTCCGGAACCCGAGCAGGGAGGGTCCTGAGCCGCCTCCGCCAGCGGGTCCCGTGGCGCCCGCAGCTTCGCGTTTCGCTGCAGGGCCGGGCACTAGCGCTTGCTCTCTTCACTACCTGCGGCGGGAGTGCCAAGTTTACCAGGCGCGGGACCACCGGGCTGGGTTAGGCAAGAATCCCTTACTCGAGGTGAAGGTTGGGGCACCAAGGTTCGTGGCTGAGGTCTGCAACGGGACCACAGTGACACCTCCCGAGACCGCAGCTTGCGCCCGCCTCCGAGACCCTGCAGACACCTCTCGGGCTCCGTATCCTGAGTGGCCTTGGTGGAACCGAGGGAGCTACGGCCCCTAGTCTCAGACTTGTGCCCTTGGCCCCTGGCTGGGGCGCGTGGCGGGCATCCTTGGCACCTCCTGTCCGTGGCTGTGCGGGGAGGAAAACTTGCGTCTCCTTGCTGCAGCCCAAAGGGTGCGCTGCGCCTTGTGGGGGGCCTTGGCTCCCCAAGGTTGGTCGCAGAGGAGGCTGGAGAGGAGGACATCTGGGCACAGTTCTGAACCTGAGCATCCCGTGGCCCGCCTTCAGTGGGAGTCCCAGGGGAGCGGTGTGCGCAGGGGACGGTCAGGCTAGGTGTCACCCTGCCGAGCGCCCGCAGAAGAAAGACAGTGATTCCAAGTTTTTAAAAAAAAAATTGGGGGGGGGGGGAAGGGTGGTGGTGGTGCTGGTGCTGGTGGTGGTAAGAGAGACATCTAGATGACTTCGGCAGGGCGCTCCGCCAAGGGCGCCTGCCGCCTTCAGGTTTGGGGGGTGGGGAGGAGGGTGCCGCGCTAGCCTTTAAGCTCTCTCTGCTGCTGACCCAGCGGCGCCCCTCGCGGGTTCTCGGGGACCCTGCCACCTGAGGACTTGGGAACCCGGAGTGTGGCCGATGCCAAAGCCCATGGGAACTAGGAAACAGCTTAGCTGGAGGTGGCGATTGCCCCGCGCAGCGTGGCGCGTCCGGCACGTTATTTTTCCACCTCCTACACTGTCCAGAGGTGCGCTGTAACGGAATCAGGGCCAGGTGGGCTGAGCCGCTGTGCCTGGTGGTCGCCTGCGCTGTCCAGCGGACTTCGCTCCAGACGCGGGCTCCGTGCTATCGTGCCTCGCTGCCCACTAGGTGTCGCTTCCGCTGAGTTTTCTCATGCCCACACCTTTGGTTGACTCCCTTCATACATTTGTTACCTGTCCCCTGGGTTCACATCTGTGTCCACGGCCTCCTGGCCAAGCACACACAGGATTATTGCAGTTAGCAGTGAGGTAACTGCTGGCCAAAAGGCGCACAGAGGACGGCCCGAGGTACCGCTGTGCTCCCAAGTACTGAGTTGCTGGTTGGCAGGTGCTTTTGAACTGTGCCGCGCAGTCCTGTGTGGAGGTTGGTTTCCACGTCTTTGTCGCTTTGGACTCCCAGGATTAGGATCCCTGGGTATGGGCAGGGCCTGACGGTGGGGGAGCAGATGGTCAGTGGAGTGACTGCAAGGTTGCCATGGCACCCGGGCTGACGCCCTGCAGGCCGGGTCTGCTCTCCAACTCTGGCCAGCTGGTGGGATTTCCTCCTCTTACAAACCTAGGAAGAAGGACACCACCTTGTGCTACCAATTCAGCCCAGGCAAACAGGCCGTGCAGGATGCTCCATAATGTGCCTACAACTGAAGCCTTTTGCCTTTAGAATTTGCTGGCACACTCTTTCTTCCCCGGGATGTCGCCACCCATGCTTCCAGGCAGTGGGAGAACTTTTATTCCTCCGGCTGTGCGCTGGATGCATGAGGGAGAGGAGTTTGTATCTCCTACCTTTACCTTTCATCCACTTGGGATGCTAGGGGTATAGCAGGATTCTGTTTTTTTTTTTTTTTTTTTTTAAGGGGTTTTGTGGTCTTTGGTTTGACTCAACTGTAGATTTCAGAGGCTGACATTGGACAGTCTAGATTTCAAAAATTCTACCTTAATTCCTATCTTGCATTTCTGGATGCTCTCAGCCAACCTTCCTTCTGTGTATTGCTTGCGTAGGGCTGGTCAGGTGCTCCCTTGCTTGATGAATTGCATAGTCATTTCAACAGCACTTCTTCCCTTGTGCTGCGAGTTTCTTAATGCTTGACACAAGGTGTGAAACTTACAGCAGAATGCAACTGCAGAGAGCAGAGATCTTCTGAGGGGGTGTGATCTGAAGGCAGCAAAGTAAGGATTATGCAAAGCCATATGCATGAGTGTGTTTACGCTGCAATAGAACAACTATCTAATTTATTAAACAAAACCACAGAGCACACAATTACTGGACCATGACATTTAACTTCATTGTAGTCTCCTGTAACGTGAGCCTCACGGGCTTCAGTGCCTCATTTCCTTGGGTAGGTATTTTAGGAAGTCTTGGGATGTTTGAATCCTGTTTGTTTGTTCCTAAATCATTCACAAATCAAAAGCAGGGTCTGAAGCTCAGAAGGATACAGGTCAGTTCCTAGTGCCTCTTCCCCCTTGTAACATTGTGCAGGGAGGCCTGCCTGCCAGAGGACCTGTCTGGGATAAGGCCTACCTGGAGTGCCCAGTGCTCCAGCAGGCCTGGCATAACTAACAGGTGTGTGCTAAAGTTGTTGCCTCTCTCCGTGCTCAGAACACAGTTTACTTGCAGGTGTGTGCTCCCTTCCTAGCGCAGACTTTGAAATATTAACACCGCTTCTTTTAGTGATTTGTAGACTTACGTGGCACTTTCCCAGCTGTCTTCAAAGATCAAATCAACGTGTACCATGTGATGCCGTAGTATTTCTGTGATTTTAAGTGTAAATGGAGAAGCACAGATGTCAGTTTCTTTTGCAACTTCAGACAATCTTGTGGATTTCACAAAGAGGATAGGCAATCTGCTGGGGCTCCAGGAACACTGAAAAAAGGGAGAATGCATCGTTCTCAGCAGACCTAGGCCAGTTTATACTGTGTGTGTGTGTGTGTGTGTGTGTGAGAGAGAGAGAGAGAGAGAGAGAGAGAGAGAGAGAGAGAGAGATTGCAGCAAAAGAAGAAACCAGTTAGTTTCCTAGTACACTGGATGCTGGGGTATTGGTCTAGGTCTGCCTGCTGATTTGGTTTCTGTACCTCCTGGGCCTCTGGCAAACAGTGGGTGTGATAGCTGGGCTGTGCCCTGATCCCCCTGACTCAGGTGGGAAGTCACCAAGAAAGCAAGAAGCAGCTCTTTAACAGGATATGTCCTGGAGTTGTTTGGAAGAAAAGCTGATCCTGGGAGAATCTGTGATTGCCTAGGACTTAGCAAGCATTGAATGTCAGTTCTAAACCTGCATTGATCTCCAAAGGAGCGCTGAGGGGATGAGAGGGTCTGTGACCTGTCCCAGCCCTGTGATTGGAAGAGGCCTCCAGTCTCTGCTGCATGGAAGCTGAGGAGTCATTGCTGTGTAAATGGACCCGCTTCGCAGGTGACCGCTGCTCCCTGTGCTGCAGTGCATGTGCCTGCTACCTGGAACCCTGTGCGTGTTCTCAGGGCATCTTCCTTCCCAACTGGTGTCTTCCTTGGCCCATGCACAGAGCAACTCCGAGGGCCAGGAGAGTATTAGGAGATCCCACTCACTGCAGCTCAACTCAGCCCTGTTTTGAGATTTTGGCCTTGGTAGGAGCTGTGACCAAGGGAGAGCAGCCCTGAAAGTTTCCAGAGAAAAGGAGAAACTCAGGTCTCCAGGCTCCGTACAAATGGCTATTTGTCACAAGAAAATGCTCTTGAGTATTGAGCAGAAGCACAGGATGGGAAATAGTAGGTAGACCCTGGGGCCTCCCTGCCTCGCTGGGAATCCCCACTCTACCATGCATTTGGCACATGGCTTTAGCAGATACTTAACCTCTCTGTGACCCTACTGCTTCTGCCATCTGACGAGGAGTAGAGACATGAGGATTACGAGTTAATGCCCATAGAGCATTTAGAACAGTGCCTGACACCTACCAATTACTGTAAAAGTATTAGCCCAATAGTCTCTGTTTGCTTATTAGATCATCAAAATCGACTTAGACCCAGCATTAATTCTTTTATTATGAATCGAGCTGTCATAGAACTTGAGTTGTCAATTTTTAGGCTGTTGCTGCTGGAGATGTAATGAATTGTCAATCACTCCAAGAGTAAAACGACATCTCAGACAGATTGAATAGTACAGATCGAGTCAGAGCTGGAGGTGGCCAGCTAAGCTGCATGCTGCAGAGAATCTGCTTCTGAATATTTCTGGAGCTGGTCCAGTGTTCTGTTACCTGTCTTTATGGAGAATCATCCAGAACCTCAGTGCTAACTAGACAAAACCAAGTCCTGTGAGAACCCCTGACCAGAGCTTCGGTTACCCCAACATGACTCAGAGACTAATTGCTCCAATAATGACTGTCTGGGAGAATCCTCTTCCATGAAATGGTTTGGTGCTTGCCAAGGTAGCAATGGCAGTGAATGGATTTTGTTCTGGTGCTTGCCATTTATAACAAAACACCATACATGACCAGCCTTCCATTCCTAGGCAAAGTGAAAATGATATGTTGTGTTTTGTAACTTGTGCACCTCCTAACTCCAAGAGTTGGCATATGCACATGACCTGGATTGAATTTTGATTGTGCTGCTGTTTACAGTTTGTTTGGATGAGGAAGATTGGAAAAAGAGAAGCCAGGCTCCTACTCTGAGCGTTTCCCCCTGGACTGATGTTTGCTCATGGAGAAGAGAGTGAATTCAAGGATGGGAAGCCAAGCCTGTCTGGTTCTGCAAGCTTCCACCCATGGATTCCCTCCCCAGAGAGCAAGTTCACCTGCCAAATCTGGGAGCAGGAGCTCAATCCAGGTGTCCGTGTGAGTGGTGGGAATGCAGTTCCTTGACCTGTGACTGCTGCTTCCTGGGGTCTGCATCAGCAGGAAGCTGGAGTTGGTGTCTGACCTGGGAACTGAAGTGGGATGCAGGTGTTCTAACAGGTATTGTCACCACTAGGCTAACTAGCACTAGCACCTCCAGGACCACTCATGGTGACTGCTTTTCAGAAAGTCAAAGGAAAACAGCAAAGCAAAAACTAGTAGCTGCTGGCTGTAGGCTCTAGAATGTGGATTTATTTTGAGAAGATAATTTGTGGAGAGTAGGGTATCACCCTGTTTATTTTTGGATAAACCAGTTGCAATATGGGAGAGACGTGTTTTATTTGCCACTTGGCTTCTTCCTACCCTCCTCTGCCAGCCCTCTTCCTCTTCCTCCCTGTAGGAATTCACACACACCCCAGCCACCCTGCTGGATGAGGAGAGCAGGTCTGGGCAGCTGCTGTGAGCATGGCCAGGCTCTCCTGGGTAGCAGCTGAAGCTGTGTTGCTAGGCCCCACTCTGCCTTCCTCAGGGCATGGAGCAGGTGCTGATGGTGACATGACCATGACCTTCACATTATACTCACTGGCTGCCAGCCTCCTTCCCCAGCAGCTCAGCTCCACCAACAAATGTCTAAGATGATCCAGTGGAGAAACAGATGTCTGAGCAGGAGCCTCTGGACTCTGTTTCAATCAAGGAGACATCTTCTTTGAGGACATAGTCATCTCTTATAATCTTGCCTGTTCAGCGGCCGGTGTCATGTGCCCATAATTTCTAGTCTGACTTCTCCTCCCTGTGGACCTTTTAGTCTCCAGCCAGAAATAGAAAGGCAGCTCTTTCTGGGGATGTGGACAATGGCAGGAGGGGACTTGAAATGCAGCAGGAGTGTGTTGGCTAGGGGAGTGAGCAGGAATGCATGCTTGCACAGCCTGTGAGATCCCTCAAGCACCCGCCATCTCTTACTCAGACACCTGCTATGCCCCACCCCTCCTAAGTCCTGGGCAGGCCCGACAGGGTGCTGGCCTTAGAGAACTCTGTGTTTTTATCTCACTGGCCATGACCAGCATGTAGCATATACCACATAGAATGGAGCACTAAATGGTGTTATGCATGCAAACATCCCTAAAATCCTAACATTTGCTTGTGTCAGAATTGTCAGTGCCACATGGTGAGTTCTGTCTGGCTATGTTTCATAGTCAGAAACACTGGCATTGCAGTTAGTATGTGCACAGTGGAAAACTTTTAAAAGCAAAGCGGCCGATTAAGCCAGGGGTGACTTGTATGTTCTGGTCCTGAGCCCAGTGCTGAGCCCAAGGGAGGCACCAGAATTTGTGTTGCAGCCTCTCTCTGGTGTCTTCATCCATCTAACTGCTGAATTTCTTTGAATCTCTCTTTGCCTGTCTTCTGGAACATTAGGCAACAGTGTGAGCAAGTGAGCCTAGAAATCGCTCTAAAGGCTATTGAAATTGTGTTGTCATTAGATGCTCGGAGTCAGCTACAAGGATGATTGGTTTGGAAACTATCCTGGACCTGATAAAATGCTCTGTCTTCTGTGAACTGAGGTGCCAGAAAATAAAAGGGGTTCCCCTCAGCACAGCCCTGACTGTGTGGTAGGCCCTCAGAAGCTAAGGCAGACACAGGTGATCCCACCAGAGCGACCAAACTCCCTCACCTTGGTTTGTTGTTGTGGGTGTCCCAGCAGGTAGCATTTCAAGTGAGTTTCTGCTCTATAACCACTAGCAAGTATAGAGTTCCCCCTGTATGTCTGACAGTGACTCCTTTAGTCCAGCCATGTGAGATACCCATTTTAGGCACAAGTACAGCAAGGATCAGAGGTGGCGTCATTCCTGCCAAGTGAGAAGAGACAAGCTGGGGCTGGGATGTAAATCCAGGCTCACCTGCCCCTGGAACCTGGTGGCCTGACTAGCCATCACTCGTCCAGTCATAGATCTGACTGTCTGTTGTTTTCTCCACAGACACACCAGGATGAAGCTAGGAAGCTTTTGGCTGCATCTGGCCCTGCTGGGGGCCTCCATGCCGGCCACACTGGGGCGATGGAATCCAAGCAGACACAGAGGCCTGAGCATGGGTGTGGAGGAGCCACGGACAGCAGAGGTACAGTAAAGCAACAGCTAATGCGACATTTCAAATGGATTGGGTTTTGATGTGGCTTACCTGATTGCACCCTTAGTTTTAGTTTAGATCAGTCAGGCCACAGTTTGAGTGGAATCCATATTCCCTTCCTGATGGGGGCTGGGAAGCAGCAGCCCATGGCGTGGATGTGCACAGGGAAGCTGCTGTCATGACGTGAGGAACAGCTATGGAATCTCTGAGATGCCGGCAGTGTGCTTCAAAGCCAAGCTGTGGCTGCACGGTTAGCTTTCCCCAGAGACCCTTGAGAGAGCGGCCTTTCTGGGTGTGTAACAAAACTCTGAGAATACAGACTAATTGGCAGAGCACCCCCATGCGAATTAATGAAGTATTTTAATTATAACAATGTTTTTAAAAGAAATGGACTGCTTTTCAGGTATGCAGATAAAAAAAAGCAGACAGAGAGGGCTGCAAAGAGTGGTCCTCTGGGAGGCTGCTTTAATGAACAGATAAGAATGATGAATGGCATGTTAGGTGTGTATAAATGCTCCGACAGTACTTGAAAAACGTGTTCCGAGACACCTCTCTTGAAGCTCTGGATCTACCGCTAATTGCCTCAGGAACCCTGGACTTGCATCCCGAAGAGCAATTCCTGATCTTCAACCTGGCCCAGCTCAAGGTGATAAGCCATGAATCTGGGATTCACAGGAGCACAGCCTCCCTCCCTAAACCTGAAGAAGTGATGCCCTCCCTGACTCCTTCCATTATCAACCCCAGGGATTTTCTCTGCCCTGATGATCATGCCTTCTTGTTAAGCAGTGTCCTAGTGTGTTACCCTTCTCTGGGTTGCTTTGACGCACACCCATCTTTTCTTTGCACTGGGTCCTGTCCTGTGGATCAAGAAAGAAAACTTACCACAAAAGTCAACAGTAGCAGACAATGCATAAGGCTCCCTTGTCTGGATGGGCAGGCAGTCTAGCACACTGTTGAATCTAAAGACAGCGTTTCGTTCCGCTCTGGCTTAATTGCTATGCAGTCCCAAACCTGCACTCTGTAATCTTCAGGGAGCTCCCGAAGTAATTTCATGCACACTTTTCCCCACTGCAGTTAGCGTGGCTGGCTTTTGTGGTGAGCAGACACTTGCATGGAAGCACTATCTCTCCCATCTAAATCCATGAAGGACACAACGTAATGCTCTTTCCAGGCGGCTGCCTCACTTGGGAGAACCGCGTATCCCATGTGGAAACAGCTTCATCTTTACGCTCTTACCCGCACACCAAGGAGAATGATCCCTAAACCCTGCAAATATATTGCTGACTGTTGAATAGCAAAGCAACCAGGCAAAAACACAGGGATGACTGCTGTTCTTACTGTTGGGGCTTGATGGTCTATTGTCTTAAATCACTTACTCCAATTAAAAGAATCACACCAGTTAAGGTGACCCTGGTCCGGGGGGTAAATGGTAAGTATATGAATACTAACCTTGAGCCTTTTTGTCTTAGTTCTTTATGCCCCCACACCTGGTCTATCACCCAGAAGGGTGTTTTCTGTCTGGGGTCACTGCTTGCTGTCTCTGTGCCCCCCCCCATCCTCCAGGCTGCTGCTTCAGGAGAGGCAAGTGATGACTCTGCAGATGCTGGGATGCAGCCATAGCTGCCTTATTGATCTTTTTTTTTCCGGCTATAGCTTTAGTTTTTGCAGCATTTTAACTTGCACTCACTGAATGTGCTTGCATTAGTGGTTAAATGAGATGACGATCGTGCACATGGGCCTAGTACACAGGTGTCCCAGCAAATGTTGAGCTGCAAGAGCCGAATGTTCCCTTTACTGTTTCTTTGCTGAGGGGTGACAGTCTCTGCAACCCCCTCCAGTGCCCCTCATCCCTAGCTTCCCCATGCCAGGCATCTGTCCCTTCTGTCTGCGTGTTTGAATCTCCCCTTCCTCCAAGGAGCTCTGGTTGTTACCTTTTATATAGAACCTTCTTTTGGCCACTATTGGCAACACTTGGTCTCCTTTTCTGAACTCATCGATTCTGTCTATTTTTTATTCCTTACTCCTGCTGCATTTTTGTTTTCACATATGGATCTAGCCAATCTGGTTTTTGTTTTTAAGATTCATTTATTGAAAAGGCAGAGTTATGGAGGAAGGGGAGAGGGAAAAGGAGTGGGAGAATCTCCCATTTGTTGGTTCACTCCCCAAATGCCCAGAGCATCCAGGTTTGGGCTAGATCAAAGCCAGAAACCAGGAGCTCCATCCAAGTATGATGCATGACCCAATCCACAGGTGACCCAAGCACCTGGGCTCATCATCTGTCTTTCCAGGTGGATTAGCAGGAAGGTAGATATGAAACAGAGCAACTGTAAACCTAACTGGCACTCTTACATGGGATTCTATTGTTGCAAGTAGTGACTTAACCTGCTAGCAGTCACAACACTGGCCCCTGAATCCAATCTTTATCTTTCTCTTTTTGACAATATCTGATAATTTCAAGAGGATAAGTCTGTCTTTTTTTTGTTTGTTTTTGTTTTGTTTTGTTTTTTGGTCAGCCAGCTTTCCTTACGCAAGATTCAGTGCTGGTCATGAAGTCATCCTGGTGCTTTCAAAATGCAGATGACACACCCTCAGGTGTATTTCAGTGCTCTCCAGCAAGTAGGTACAATGCCAGTGGGAACATGAATGGTCTGCCCAGTCAATCTGGGAGCAACCTGTACTCTAGGCAGGCTGGTGTCTGAGCAACATCCATGATCTTCCTCTTGTCTCCTTGTTTCTAGGTAGTTTCTTCTTTGCATGGTAGTTGTGGATACAGCCGTAACTCGTGATCCACAGTGTATTGAACTCCTTGAGTGATGTCCTCAGTTTTAGGTCCCAGAAAGAGCCAGCAAAATTTCCTGAAACTCTACAAATTAGAGTGTTTTCACTATGTGAAAATGTCAGCATGTCTCTGTGTGTTTTTTCCTGAGAGCTGTACTTCACAAAAATCTTGCCTGGCTTAAGATTCTTAAAGACTTTGGGAAGCACTCAAAAGGTTGAATTTTGTCTGTAAAGTTATCATACCAATTACTGGAGTGTCCTCGGGGGAAATAAGAAAGAAATGACCCAGGCATGTGTATTTTTTTTATATTCTTAAAGCATTTTTAGCAAGTGTGAATTTTGTTAAATGTTTGTTTTATGCACAAAGACTGTTGCTGAGATAACTTCAAGGAGTTTGTGCCATCCTGCAGACCCAGACGAAAAGAGATGCGGGTGGGTGGAGTGCCCCTTTCCTAGAAGTTGAGTGCCAGGATGTGTCCCAGAATGCTAATGAAATCCTGAGTTCTCAGCAAACCATTTAGAGAGATGCCATTGACTAGACTGAAATACTGTTACGTCTTCTCCCCTACCCCCTATTTACTTGTATTTCCCCCTTTCCCTTATACTCTGTCCAAGATAAAGATGGTAGTAAGGTCAGTATGAGTAGCTTTTCATACTTGGAGACAATGCGTGAGAAGTGATATATGTGTGGTAAGACAGCTGCCAGCAGGCTCATTTGCTCTTGCAAAGCGAACATTTGTGGGAGATCTCAGACTGACTCTGGTCACTGAGGTGCTGTATTGGGTGGAATCCACCCCAGGGGTGGCCCTGGGATGTTGTGTCCCAGTGCATGTGTCCAATCTGCCCTCTGGGCTCCACGCATGAACGGCAACTGCTGTGTAGTCTGTTGCATCCTGTGTGCGTTTCATTTCCGGTTTTCTTGCTGACTCTTAACTTCAATATCTAGTCATGAACTAAATGAATCTTTACCTCCTGGGCCTCATTGCTTAGTCACCAGACTAGCCTTTCACAGCAGGCACCTCTCTGTGAGGGGCATCTGGGGGAAGGTGGGGAACACACAGATTGTGATCAGTCACTGTTAAGTGCAGTTCCCCTCCTCTCTGAGCCCAGGGTCAGGTCAGATGGTGCTGATGGTCCCCTGGCTGCCTGCAGGTAGATCTCCTTGTGCCTGTGAACAGCTTGTCCTTGCAGGGTTCCTCAACATGCCCTGGCATCCCTCTGCTTCACTTGGACTTTCAGCTGTTCTTGGGCTACTGAGACTGGCATCACTATGAACCTCTCAGTGTTCTTACGTAGACAGAAACCCACATCGCCCCTGTGCTCCTGATGGTTCATCCTGACTGACTGCCGTGGTATGTGACATCTGTCCATCACAGTTTCTACTAGCCCTCACCCCTCACCCCACTGCTGGGCATGAAGAAAAGAAACTGTGTGCTCCATGGGAGCAGACAGCGACCCAGGCCTGTGAGACTTAGGACATGCATTCCTGGGATATAGTTCTTACCCAGTGCCTGATATTGCAAGCTCTAGTGTCGAATCCTCTTGGGACCCTGCATTCATGTGGGAGGTCCAAAAGAAGCTCTTGGCTTCAGATTGGCTCAGCTCTGACCATTGCAACCACTACAGAATGAACCAGTGGACAGAAAAATCTTTTTCTATGTCTTTCCTTCTCTCTGTAAATATGCCTTTCTAATAAAAATAAATAAAGAAAGGGAGAGAGCGCGAGAGGGGGAGAGAAAGAAAGAAAGCAAGCCAGCAAGCAAAGATAGGGCTCTGGGTGAGGGCTTTCATCAAAAGGCAGGAGCAGTCCTAAGGTTGTAAAATAGCCTCCTTGTCAGGGGTCCAGGTGCAGCTGTGGAGCCTATTCCAATGGCAGGGTCCTCCTCCCAGCCTCCTGACACTCAGCCATGGCTCTCTGTGAGAACTCTGTGTCTGGAGACATGCATTCTCATTTCTCTGGAAAAAGTAGTTGAACCCACTTCCCACTTGCAGGTAAACAAGGATGACCATTAATTCCTAGGCAAGAGGTTGACAGATGCCCCAGCCAAGCACTATGGATGGCTCCCTGCTGCCATACCTGTATGAGTTTTGGTGCCTGCCCACAGCTGTAGGTTTTGTTCCACTTTTGGACTTGGTGGGATTGGTCTGGGGAGTGTCCTGAGATTCTTTATTTCTTACAAGCCAGAAGTTAAGTCAGGTGATGCTGGACAGAAAGACCTTGGAGGAGCACCCTTCTGCCTCTTCTGGGCACTTTTGCCAGAAGGAGACCCCAATGGTTACAAACCTGGCCTTGCAAAGTTCCCAATGAGGCTGGCAATGAGAGAATAGTGGACAGGCTGCCATTGTGCCACAAGTAGCTTGATAAGACTGGTTGGTCCCTGGGGCACGCAGGTGGCAGGAAAGATGGATTTAGGCCACCCTGGGTTATAAAGCATTTTTATCTACTTCTGGCAGATGACCAGGCCAACTTGCAGCAGGCAGAGATGTTGCCCCCTCTGTCCTCACTACTGTGGTCTCTGTTGGGAAACCATGGTGGGAGTCAGCATGGCAAATAGAGGAAGCTCACACATGCCTCCAGCCACACCTCCTGGTGTGAATCTGTGTGTGTTGTAGCCTGAGAGCCTGCCTCGAGTCAGGGAGGCGTGACTGCTCCTTGGGTGGCCCGGTGGGGATTCTGAGTGCTGAGGGTTGGCCACATACCTGGCCAGATGGCCCATAGGATGGAGTTCTTCCCACCCCTGGGACAGGGTTGTCATGTTGCAGGGCCCAGCCAGGCTGCAAAGACACTAATGCTGCTGGGTCAGTACTCTGTTTCTGGGATCTTAGTTTTGTTATTATCCTTGGACAAGAGATGACTTTGTGTTTGCTTTTTGTCTTTCTCTCTCTGGGTGTTTCGCCCACGTTCGCTGCTTCCAGCAAGCCTTCCCAGCCTGTACCAGTTAGCACACTGCGTGCTCTTTCAGTGTTTTCAAATCACAGCTGGCAGACTTAATTGGCCCTGAAAAGTTCAGTGACCCAGGAAAATGAGCATTTATGAGTTCACAGAAAACCATTATTTTTCTTCCTCTTAATTTAGCATTTACTCATCTCATCATTTTATTTATGCCTCTGCTGCTAAATAAACCCTCTCCTCCAGGAAACTCCCCACCCTGATAATCAGAGCATCAAGGCCACGTGGCACCCGTGGGGCTCTGTTTTCCATTTTTGCAGGAGTTGGGAGTGTCAGGCCTGCCAAGCCCCCATCATCTGCCTGATTTCCTCCATGACTAGTGGGTTATCACCGCTGTTTCCCATCTAGGGAGATGCCCATTTCATGCTGATATCTACCAGGCTGCATGAGCCATTCTGTGTTCCCATCCTGTCAAGCCCTTGTGCTTTTGCCTCCATTACTGGGGTCCTCACTGTGGGGCTACCAGACCTCATCCTTCGTTAGTCCCCTGGGAGATGGTTTTAGAGTTGGAGGTCATAGGGCAGTACTGCCCTGTTCTCTGAGCAGGGGACACCTGAGGAGGATGCAGCAGGAGCTGGCCCCTTGGTGTGTTGTGGAGAAAGCTCAGGTGACCAGAAGACCTTCTGTCCCTTCAGCCCACCTCTCACATGCATGTCAGCCCGTGGCTCTCGCTGGAGTCAGGAAGGCCAGGAGCACGAGAAGCCTGCTCTCTTTCCTCCTAGCAGAAGGCAGCCCTTCTTGTGCCAGCTCCTGGCTGGGGAGATCAGGACTATTTGTACTCAAGCACAGAGATGGAGTTGCTGGAGACCTGCAGTGCACGCGGCTGTGGTGGAACACTGTGCTGTATGGGGATTGGTGCTGGTCAGTGGAGGGACAGGGACAACTGCAGCTGCAAATGTTCTAAGGAGACAGCTGCTCCATGGCTTGCTGCTTTGTCTCCAGAAAGTACAGTTTTTACTCTTCCTCAACCTCTGTGAACAAGGGCCTTGGGTCCCAGCCGCCACTCTTCTGCAGGACCAAGCTGCATACAAAGCTGTTGTGGTTGCTTAGAGTTGAGAGAGTTTCTTGTTTGGATTGGGAGTGTGTGTGCATGTGTGTATGTGCACATATATCAGCATGTATACATACCTGTATGTGTGTCTGCATGTATGTGTGTGTCTCAGGGGCTGAGAAGAGGGTCCTGCCCCTTCTTCCTGCACAAGTCCTCTCTTAGGAACTATGCGGGGTACCACCGAGGCTGTGTGGCGCTTACAGGCCCATGTCCTGACCCCCTCATCTTGAGGGCGCTGGCCCAGCTGGAAGGTGATTGAGGGAGGAGTGATTGCCATGATCCCTTGCTCCTTGCCACGCTCTGGGCCCCCTCTCTGGACGTCCTGAACTCCCAGCTTCTCCAGTGTGCTTGTGGTTGTAACAGCCCAGTGCTGGAGTTTTCTTCTGTGGCCTCCCTCTGTCTCGAGGAGCCCAGGGACACGAAGCTGTGGTTTGCCTTGCCAACTGTGCAGTGGAGGGCACGGCTGACAGGGCTGGCCTGCTCTGCCCCTCAGGTAGCTATGAAGATAGGCCACCACCACCCATTTTTCTCTCCACACAAAAGCTGTGTTGGAGGCATGGTGCAGAACTATGGTTTGTATCTGTCACCTCAAAAACCCACTGAGTGGGTGACAGGCACCAAGAGTTCTTCCTCCCCAAGATCTGGCATGCATTGAGTGCTGACACATCCAGGTGATTCTCCGGGGTCTGCCCCAACTCTGCACCCCACCCCCAGGTCCTCAGTAGGAGGTTTCACTGTTTGGAAGTGAGCACATTGGTCATCTTTCATTTACGTGGGTGTCAGGTAGGTGGATGAGGTATCCATGACTTAGCACTGTCTCCAAAAGAAGCCCTATTTCTAATGGAACCTGTCTCAGTTACAGACCTTCCCAACATCCTTAGTGACCCGAGAGTTGCTGAAGGGAGTCCTAAGAGTTGAGGAAGGGAAGTATGGAGAGGGATCCCCTGACTTGGCTCCTGTCCTCTTCCCTGGGTAGGCTGTAGGGCCTGCCTGGTTCTTGCTGTCCCTTCTGCAGAGGCCGGCACTTCACCCTCGTGAAAATGTGACCCCAGGGGGTGGGAAGTCATACCTAGCAAGTGCAGCGTACTACATTTGGGCTAGGGGTACTTGGGGTGGCAGAAGCAGCGGGTGGCTCCACAGGGCGTTGCTGGTGGTCTCCACCCAGAGGAAGTGTGTGTAGTGGGACGGACTGTTCCGAAACATCGTCCAACTCTGCAGGGTTCCTGGAGGCTGGTCTTTGGACTAGTGGATTGAATAAACTTGTGGGAACTTTGTTGTTGTGTATGGCTTACTTACTAAAGAGTACAGAGACTCTCATTTATTTTGCTTTGTAACTTTGTCTTTGAAACAGACTTGAAAGCTCTCTTTAGCAGAGACCTCAGTTCTGTGGCTCTGTGACCATGTTAGTTGGAGCATACAGTGCTCTCATGGGAATGCTGGCAGGTGTAGACTGGGAGAGAACCAGTAGGATGCTCTAATTGGAATGGTTCTAAATATGCTGCTCCACCCCTCACTTCCTCCTTGTCCTCCCTGTGCTCCCCTAGGACATTGTCATACAACCTGCTGTCTTCTCCTTAGCAATTGGCTATGAGATCAACTTTCTCTGCCTCATGTGTGCTTAGCCCTGTAATTTAGGGTGATGTCTTCGTGTCTCAAATGCTTCCCCTTTGAACTCTCCCTCCTAGCCGGGGTCTGCCCAGAGCGCTTGGGCCATCTCATTTGTTTTCTTCCATCCTAGAGATTCTCCTGTCTGCGCTGAGCAGCCAATGTGCTAAGCTGGGTCACGTGGTTGAAAAGCCCCAGGATTGGTTATTGCAGCTTTGGGCCTCAAGGATTCTTGTGAGGTGGAGGGAGGAGCACTCGATCAGCTGTTGCAGGTATATTCTCCATTTGTTGGAGGAATTAAACACCTAGGTTAGTTCGTCCTCTTTTCTAACTTGTGTCTCATGATTCAGCTAAATCCTAACTGCAACCCAAAGAGAAGTAGGTACATTTACTGCATTATAAAGGAGGAGGTGGCACCTGCCCCTTCCCCCCACCATGCCTCCACACTGGTCCCCTCCAGGAGTTCATGAGGCTGAGAACAGATCTGATATTGCACACACAACTGCTCTGCAGCCCTCAGAGGGGGTGTGGGGCTGGGGGACTGAGGTCTGTGACTGAGGTCTTTTGGACTCCAAAATCTCCACCAGGACCTGTGCCCTCCACCCCTGCCGTAAGGTACTTACACCTGATACATCAGGTCCAGGTCCCTCTGCTTGACTCAGTGGCTCCCACTCAAGACTTGGGTTGGCTATTGGAAGGGGTGGTGGCTCCCTCCTGCCCTGTTCCTCTGGGTTAGTGCATAACCAATGTGATGTTACTCTTCAGTACTCCACACTGTCGTGCTTGAGGTCTCCCTGCTTGAGCCAGGTGTCCATCTTGTTTCAGTGGATTGAAGCCAGTTGTTCAGTCACTTCTTTACCCATGCTCACCAGGACATAATCATCTGGGGTCCATTATGTGTTATAGGTAGAAATATATGTAGGATTTAGATCGACACTCAAGTGACTGCTCCTGTGTTACAAGTGAAGGTGACAGTGAGCTGTGTACTGCAGCAAGTTAGGGCCCTGGCATTGTGAGAAGGGAGAGTGGAATCACAGACACTCACACCAGGGAGCAACTTAGGCTGCCAAGATGTTCAGTCAGTTGGCAGCGTGGGTCCAGCTGTGGGCACTGTGGGAGTTTAAAGCTGAGGGGTGCAGGCGGGAAACAGGAAGGGTAAGGTGTTCTTGAAGGTGGAGGATCTTGGGGGGGGGGCAGAATGTGGTGGGCAGATCATTGAAGTGCTTCACAAGGAGAAAACCTCTGATCAGGGCCATGGAGTGGAATTGAGGGAGGAGAGCAGGCAGAAACAGAGGAGGCTGTCTGGACCTGGTAGCCAGCTGTTTCCCCAGGGACAGTTGGGTGGCTAAGGCAAAAGTACCTGCTAAGATTCCTGGGCTACAGAATGACTGCTAGGAGGCCCCAGAGAGCCTCTCAGAGCCCATGACAGCGTGTCTCAGTGAGTGGGGGCACAGGTGGTGGCACCTGCCTCTCATCTTCCTTGATCTGAGCCACACCTGCCCCTACCTGTTCCTCTCCTGCACCTGATCTGTCTGGTGTCCAGTCCTTCCTCAGAGCTGAAGTCCTGCTCTGACATGGCCCAGCCCCACCACCACGTGGGCTTGCAGTCTTGCTAGAACTCTGCTCTTGGCCTTCAGAGTCTCCTTGGGGAGGTCCTTGTTGGCTGGACTTGTGAAAGATAGCGAACAAATGCTGGCAAGCGAGGGCATTCCGGGGCTCTGAGGAGAGCATGTGGGTGCAGGGCTGTGCGGCTCTGGGGAAGAATGGCAGCCAAGGTGACTGTGGGTGCAGGATGCTGGCAAAGCTGAGGCTCCAGGCTCTCAGAGAGTGGCCTGGGAAGTGTGTGCGGAGGCTGGGTGAGCCAGGGCAAGTCAGTGAATTCTCAGGTCTGCAGGGTGGGAGGTTGCTGGGATGCAGTCTTTGCTCCTCTGCTTTGCCTGTCCTTCTTCCTTCTGGCTCCTTGGTACACCTCCTCCCCCTCAGCCACCCCTCACCCAGCTGGCTTGCTTGTCCTCATGCCTGGGGCATTTGAGCAGATGGCCTTTGAGGTGGGCCTGACCACTAAGGCTGGCTCCAGGCTTGCCAGCTGCCTCCCTGGCGGCCCTCTCCTGTTCTGGTGAATATGCTGAGGTGTACATGTGTTTCCCAAGAAGTGCCACTGTGCTGGGAGCTGGGGCCTCATGGGAGGTATTGAGGACATACAAATCTCATCCCCTGTCTGGGTCAGTGCTGCTTACAAAAGGGCTGGAAGCTGCAAGAGCAATCTCTCACTCGATGTTTCTCAAATCTTTTTCTTCCCACTGTGAGATGAGGTAGCAAGAAGGCTCTGCTAGATGCCAGGTCCCTGATGTGTGAATTCCCAGCTGCTGAAACTGTAAGCCAGTAGATTTCTGTCACGTGTAAATGAATTGGTCCTGGGTGTTGTGCCAGTAACCCAGGGCAGACCAAGCCTGTGATCATGGCCTGCCCAGTGCGTGGGTCAAAGTGGGGCAGGCTTGAAGCCCGAGGATGGCCATGTGACTGTAAAGCCATGTGTTCTGTGGCTTCAGGGGCGGCTTGCGGAGGCTGTTTGAAGCTTAGCTGGGTGTGATCCTGGGAAGCAGAGAGGTCCAGGAAGGAGGAGGGGGCCTCCTGGCTTGGCACTGGTCCTACTAGGGAAATCTGTTAATTCCATGGCTCGTAGCAGTAGCTGTCCAACTGTAAGTGGCTTATGTTGATGACTTCTCAGGAAAGATCCTGTGAGAGCCTGTTGGTCTTGTTCCAGGCATACGTGTAGAAAGCAAGGCTTTGGCGTGTGTGAGTGGTGTGAGGTCTCTGTGTCATAGGGCAGAGCCCAGTTTACTCTGGCTGTATGTTTGCCCCGCTGCAGGGTGGTGAGGTTAGGAAAGGGATACCAGATGGCATTGAGCTGGCAAAGGCCAGAGCAGACAGTGACACATCAGTGGAGGCATCCCCCAAGTAGGACATAAGCTAAGGCCAGCTCTGTCTCTGCTCCCCCAACCTCCCCAACACACCCACACTTGCCTCATCCCCCTTCTCTAAGAAGGGACTCCAGGGCAGCTCCTCACCCTGAGAACAACCTTCCTGCTGGCAGTTTCCTTGCATTTGTTCGAGCTCCCCTGGGGCCTTGCAGCTACTGCCCCTCGTGTAGGACAGGACCTGGACGGGTTTCCTCCTGTGTTTGTGCACATGGCAATGCGGGTGATGGTGGTCTCTGTTTCTGCCTGTAACAACAAGCCTGGGGAGACACCAGAGGATTGATGAGAAGTGCGGCTTTAGGGCTTTGCCCTTCCCCTGCTGTAAGGGGTGAGGGGCTGGCTGAGGTAAGCCAGGCAAGCTCCAGGCATCCCTGCTGTGATATGCTGTCACAAAAGGGGTGCCTCCTACCCTGAGGTGGGAACAGCAGGCACACAGGGCAGTGAACTTGGCCCATCTCTCATTGTAGATTATGTCAGTGGATAAGTGGACCGAGCACTGTAGTGATGCCCTAGGGGATGGCCATTGCTGGTGGGTGGTCAGTAGACAGTCTCTTCCCCTCCTGTGGGGGAGACAGGAGCCAGGAGGGAATGGCAGGGAGAGTCTGGTATATCCAGGGAACGGAACACGAGTAGCAGTCACACTCAAAGCACACAGAAGGCAAGGGAGCCCAGTGCTGCAGTGGATTGAAGTCAGAGGGCAGGTCCACTGGGTGGGCAACCTGGGGTGTGTCCAGAGCTGATGATGGTCCAGGGGCTGATGTGGCACCTTCCCATGGACTCTTTCCCTCAGTGTGTCCCATATAGCCACTGCCCACTGCAATGGCAGTGCCCACTGACAAGGTAGAGCCAACTGGTGTTTGCTGCCACTCTACCCCCTGCCACCATCCAGAGAGGCCAGATGCATGCTGGGAACCTGTGGTGGCTCTGCTTAGCACTGGGGCATGGCAGTGCCCACCATCTCCAAGCTGCTGTCTGTGGATGGTTCTGGGTGCCTTTTCCTGTGGTCTCTGGGAAACACCACCTGAAATTTCATCTCAAGGCGGAGGCCTGCCTTGTCTTTTGACGTGGTGTCCCTTTTGATGTGGGAAATGAGCACAGGCCTGCCCGAGTCGACTTTGTGGCTATACTCGGTCCTGCTGGGAAAGAGAAACCAGCACCCCTGATGACAGTGGCCATCCCAGCCATGTCACTCCTGCTGTGGTCCTCAGGGTAGCAGCAGCCATATTTGCAGGAAGAACTCCATCCTCGGGCAGGTCTGCAGGGTATTTGGTGAGCCCCAGAATGCTAATCCCTGGGTGCTGCCCCTCATTTCTAGGCTGAGCTGTGGGCTATGGCAGAGCCCCTATTTGGCACGCCCTGCATCAGCTGTGATGGAAGTGCAGGAAAAGTGCCCCGTTTTCCCATCCTTATGTGCCTCTGATCTTATGGGGAGAGCTGATTGGAACTGGGGAGGCAGAGCTTCCCTGGGCTTCTTCCCCAAACACAAGACCCCTATTAGTGGCAAGTGGGCTCTGGTGGTTCTGGCTCCTCTCTGGCCCACAGGGTGGGTGTCTGCAGTGTAGTGTAGCCCCACTGGTCTTGCACACACTCACCCTTGTCCCCATACATGGAGCGTCAGGCCCACAGGCATCCTCTTGCTTGGTGGGTGGCCACAGACCAGGCACTGAGTCAGCGTCTGCCCAGCCATGCCAAAAACAGCGTGCCTGTTTGCCTTTTGACTCTGTTATAAAGGAAAATTGAGGAAGAACCTTATGGTGCCTCCAGGGCTTTTTAATTAAATATAACTCCTTTAATTCAAACTGCTTTAAGTTCTGGTTTTAATATGAGTGTTACTAGGGTGGTTGAATCGTGTGTGGGTTGGAGTCCTATCCCCCTTGTGCATGCACACGTGCTCAAGAGAGCCCACACTAACGGCTAGTCCAGATGATAGTCTAGTATCACCAAGGACCCAGTGCAAGGTGTGTGTCTCTGTGGAGGCTGCTTCCTCCCTGGGCTGAGATGATGAAAGGAGGCGGGTGTCAGGCCAGCTCAGCAGAAGGGAGCTGCCCTTGCTGTCTCTAAGGCCACTATGGAGCCAGGGCATAGGGAGGAGGGGCTAGGGAAGAAGGCGAGGACAAAGAGGGAGAGACCTAACGCTGGAGCAGGGTAGCGTTCCAGTGCTGCCTACACCACCCCAGGTCCTCCTCTGACTGCCTCATCTCATGCAGTACTCCACCCACCCCCAACATGCTTCCCTGATGCACTCTGGGCTGTGGCACCTCACTGCAGGGCATTCTCAGTGTTTCATGCACTTGCCTGTCACCTTGCTCTTCACGGTCAAGTATGGGCTTCATGGGGGCCTGAACCTGTGGCTCCCTGGGCTCTACACTGTCTCCAGGACAGAAAATACTGACTGGATGAATGAATGCATGAACATGAGGAGGGATGAGTGAGTGAAGGGTTCAGGTTTACACATGAGGGGCTCTGCTGGGAGCTTAGCGTAAATGAAGGGATAGGAATTACAGCATGGGGAGTGACAGAAAGATACCCACCTAACTGAGCCCATGGGGGCTGTAAGTGATGAAGGAGCAAGTGAGCGGGGAGCAGAGGAGGGCACAAAGAGGCCACTGGTTGAGTAGGAGGACAGAAATTTGTCGCTGAGTGAGATGGCGAGGCGATTGAACTGTGGGGTCTGCATACATTCTTTTGTGCATTTTTTTGTATCAGATCCTGTCTGTTTGTGACCCCTTGTCGTCATGTGCAGATGGGCTCAGGCAAGAGGTCAGTGCTGCTGGCAACCTGTCTTTGAATCCTCCAGATTTGGTTAGCCCAGTTCTCATGTTCAGCTTGCAGCAGCTGAAGGAAGACAAGAGGTTGCCTGGAATGGTGCGGCTGACCAGCTGAATAGCTGCTGTTTGCTGCCCTACCTGTGGGCTAGACTCAGATGGGGTCATGCTTAATGAAAACATAAACTCATACCCCTTTGTGGCAGAGGCTCTCTGTCCTTGCTCTCCTCTCTCTTCCTCTGGACCCTCCAGAGATGGCCTGGCAGCGAGCCTACACAGAGCTCCAGGGAGCAAGGCATGCCTCAGGTATCTCTGTGTTTCTATGGGAGCTGAGCCACACCTGGAAAAGTAGAGGAAGTGGAGGAACACTCAAGTAGAGGAACACTCAAGCAGCTTGAGTGTTCCCCTTGCTGGCCTCTGTGTCCCTAGCTGGAGAGCCATGCTTCGGGGGACAGATAGGGGATATAAGCTATGGGTCTGGGGCAGGCGTCGCTGTCCCCATGACCTTCCAGGGGCTTCATGGTGCAGTAGCTCTGTCCAGGACATAGACACAACCCAGCTGCCTGCTGCAGGTGGAGTGGCAATGAAGCAAGGAGTGCCCTGGGTGCCCAGTTACAGCCTAGTCCACCCCTGTGGCAAAAGGTTGTTGTGAGGGAAAGAACCAGTTATTTGCCAAATCAGAAGACTCCTTTGTTTTTAACATGTTGAGTGGCAAGTGCCTGCTTCCCTGGGGCTCCCTTGCCCTGCCCTTGGGTGGAGCCCTCCTCCAGCAAGGTGCAGTGGCCCATCGGGAAGTGATGTCCATCTCCCATGATTGGACACAGCAGTCCCTTGTGGCTACAGAAGTCAGCCTGAGGTTCAGAGCAAACTTGTTTTAAAATGGATGACCTCAGCATGAGGCCTTAAAGGTAACTTAGATTTAAAATCACTCCATGCTGCTACTCATTATGGTAAAGAATGTCATCCTTAGCACCCACATCATCTTCATTGCAGGAAGCCTGGTTTCTCTGGTGACTGCTCGCGGCTGTTGACATGGGTTCTCCCCAGGCTTGCTCTTCCCGGTACTCTGGGGACTCCTGCGTGGCCTGCCTGCTTTGCCCACTTCACAGATGAGACAGACTGTGTCTGGGAGGATCCTTCAGGGTGGTGCAGGTGATACAGCAGCTGATGGAATGGTGTTATCAGACAAGCAAGTTTTATGAGCCTTGTTCCTCAGTCTTCCCAACATTGTGATGGATGGTACTGGCAGGGCTGGCAGGGCTGCTGTCATTGAGTTCATCCTGGTGATATTGAAATATTTTTTATGTAGTATAGCATTCTGTTTTCTTTTCTGAATAAAGATTTATTGATGTATTTATTTGGAAGACTAATAGAAGGATGGAAAGGGGATAAAAAAGCAGATCCATGTTTCGTCCACTGGTAGTTCACTCCGTAAGTGTCCACAACTGCCATGGCTGGGCCAAGCTGCAGCCAGCAACCCAGAGCTCCATTTAGGTCTCCATGTTGGTATTTGTATTGTCTCCTGCTGCCTTCCCAGGCACATTAGCAGGAAGCTAGATCAAAAGCAGAGTAGCTGGGAATGAACTTGGCATTCTTACACGTGGAATGTCAATGCTGCAAGTGGTAGCTCAACTCATTACACCACAGTTCTGGCTCCCAGTATGTTCTTTTTTTAACTAAATAACTTAGGTTTTAAAATTTATTTTAAAGGCGAAATTACAGAGAGACACACACACACAGAGATTGTCTGTCTTCTGGTTCATTCTCCTTGATGATCACAGCAGCCAGGTACAGGCTAGACCGAAGTCAGAAGCTACAAGTTTTCATTCAGGTCTCCCACATTGAGGGCAGAGGCCCAAACACTTGGACCGTCTTCAGGTACCTTTTCTTAGGCTGTTAGCAGGGAGCTAGATCAGAAGAGGAGCAGCTGGGACACAATTTGGTGCCCAATATGGGATGCTGGTATTTATGGAAAATACACTTATGAAAAATGCCAGCATTGCAAGTGGCAGCTTTAGGTGCTATACCACAATGCTAGCCCCCATAAATTATTTGTTTGAGAGACAGAGAACTCCCACCTGCTGGTTCAATTCCCAAACGCCTGTAACTGTTCCAGGCTTGAGGCCATAGTTAGGAGTGGCGACTCAAGCCATACCTCCTGTTTCCCACATATGTGGCAGGAACCTGATTGCTAGAGCCAGCCCATGGCCTCCTGGTGGCTGCATCAGCTGGAAGCCAGAGTCAGGAGTGGAGCTGGGACTCAAACTTGGGCTCTATGATGTGGCATGCACACCTTGGAACTGGTGTCTAAGCGGCCAGGCCATGTACTCATCCTTTATTACATTTTTAATAGTGGAATAAAAGTAATACAACATTCCAGAGGTTACTTTGATATTTTCTTGCAGTTGACCAGACATTCTTTATTCCTTTACTCTCAATCATTATTCTTTTAGTCTCTTACTCTCAGTGATATACCCTTCATCACCCATCCAGCTAAACTGTTTGGGCTTCCCAGTCCCATGTCAACACTGGCTTCTGTGAGCACATCCATCTGTAGCAGTGGAGGAAATGGAAGGGGTACAGAATTTATTTCTGGTACTATTCCTGTTTTCAGCCCCAAGTGTTAGAGGGTTGGACTTCCTCTTCTGCCACAGCCCTGGCCAATCCTCTATCCTTTAGTTCCCAGTCTCTTGGGGCAATGAGAAAGGCAAATGAGGCCTCCCATGATGAGAGCAGTCTTTGAACAGGTGCAGGACTTGTCCGGTCATCTCTGCATCTCCCTGCAGGCCCTGCTGCAGCACACCAGGAGCACACTCCCTTCCTCTGCCCCACGGGCTCTGGGTGCCTGGGACACCTGCTCCGTGAGAAACACCCATGGTATTTCTCAGGAGCCAGCACCTCCTACTTGATATTTTTTGAACACTTGCTGTGGATTCCACAAGACTGGCAGAGGCAGGGGATGCGATGCTATGCCCCCAGCAAATCTTCTCTGCTTTATTGTTGGGTGGTGTGACTCTCACACCAGCCCTGGGCATAGGGTTAATCCCCTAACCCCTGTCATCTGGCTTTGAAGACCCAGCTAGTCTGTGCTGGGAAATCTTGCAACTTGACTGTCTCACTTCTGCCTTTAATTCAACCATATAAATGAGATCAAATGTTCCCAGGGCTTGGTGCATCTTGGAGCCAGTAATGGAATACAGGCTGCAGAAGGCATCTCTTTATCTTTTTTTCTCCATTTTTTAAAATTATATTTTTGACAATCTTTATATAGTTAATTAGGGTAAAAAGGTTCAAGGCTACAGGAAAATGGGTAAGACTATTAGTTCCATATTGTTTCCTTCATATATCTGAGGTAAAGGGGGATTTTAAGGGAGAAGTCCCACCTAGTCGCCCACCCTCCCCAGGTCCCCGATGTGGGGCATGCTCCAGGGGTCTTGCTGAAGTGGTTTTGATAGTTCAACAGTTATGAACCGCTGCCAGTCTTGCCATTCGAAGCACGATGAGGTCGCTGAAGAATCCACTGATTGACATAGTCCATCATAGAGTCTCCATTTGCTTAGTTTTTCACTGCCAACATATAGCTGAGGTGGTTGATTGACTTGTTCTGTCCTCTGTCTCTTCATGGTTAGAGTTCTGAGTCTGGCAGTTTGACTGGGGGGGGATCCCCAAAGAAACTTTGTCTGAGGTGTTCCCAGACCAGATTCTTGTATGCACTAGCAAGTACACGGTCCGGCACAGTCCATTGCCCCAATCAGCTGGTGGTTGCAATTGATGGGCCGGCTCTGCTTCCAATCCTGTCTTCCACTGGAACCAATGGGTGTTGCAGTCCAGCCTGGTTCTGCCCAGCACACACTCGGCCCTCACATAAACCAGTGTGAGCTGCAGCCTAGTTGGAGCGACCCACAATAACCCCCACCAGGCCTGCCCCCTGTCCTGGTTTGCCAGTATGTGCAGCAGACTAGTCCAGTCTGTCCCACATCCCATTTGGCTCTCATACATGTCAATGGGTATTAAAGTCTAGTTCCATCTAACCAGCTCAACTATCCAGCCCTCATAGATGTTGTTGGGTGTCTCTCTGTCTAGCCACCCAGCCCCTGTCCTAGTTTTTGTGCCCTCCCGTGGGAGTGGTAACCCAAGAGGGAGGAGCCCACTATTTCCCTCCCAGGCCATTCCCACTCCTGGATTATGCATTCTCCAGGTGGTTCTGTGGTTTAACTTGACAGAATTAGCCCCCAGTGCCAGCTTCTGCCAGCTGATGCTGCGACTAAGCCCAACCAACCCTCACCCACTCTAATTGTAGTTTGCAACAGTAGGATCAATCAGCCCAGCCTGGCTTTTCCCTGATCTAGTCCACATGAGGCCCACAGGTGTTGTAGCCCTGCCTAGTCTGGTCTGCCCCCATCCCAGCTCATGCTCTCCAGTGGGAGTAGCTGTCCAGCAAGGGAATCCTTCCTTATTCCCCCTGCCGGCTCTGCCCTTCCCTTCCTGGTTCTCATGTGTGCTGTTGGGCACTGTGGTCACATCTGGTACAGGTAACCTCACCTTGGCATTCTGTAATGTGCACTGGTTTTTGTCGCGACCAATCTTGGCTCGACCCACACTCTGTTCTGGTACTCAGATTTGCCAGTGGATGACATGAACTGAATCAGCCTGGTCTGTCCCCGACCCATGCCAAATGTATGCCAGTGGGTAACTTTCCATGGCCTGTTCTAGGCTGTTTCCTATTATGCTGCTTGCATTTACCTGCCAGGTCTGTGTCCTGCCAGAGGAGTTGCCCAGGCTCCTCCATAAGAACCCCTCCCAATGCCAGATTTTGCGCATACCAGTGGATCCATGAGCCAGCACTACTCAGTTCATCTCCTGTCCTAGCAGAACAGTGGCTTTTCCTAACTGGACTTCAACCCAATCTGGTTCTTGCTGTTGTATATTTCAGCCCAGCCACGGCTCGTCCATACCCACATACAGCTCATACATGGCTCAGTAGGGGCTGAGACCCAGCCTAGTCAGTCCCACATCTACCCTGGTCCTCCAGAACACCAGAAGGTGTTAGAGTCTGGCCTGGCTTGGTGCGTCCAATCCCAGTTCACACTTGTGTCAAGGGAGACTACAACTGTATCCTGATCAGAACGCAGCCCCCATTCCAGCCCATGCGTCTCTTGGTGGGAACCTCAACCCAGCTAGGGTGTCCCCTTAACTCCCCAACCAGACCTGTTCCCAGCCATAGATCACGCACATGCCAGTGGCTGCTCTGACTCAGCTTGGCACAGCCCCTCACCTGTCCCGACCCCTGCTTTAGACACTGTGGCTTAGCGTCCCTGGCTCCTGCAGACCAGTAGGTGCAAGAGCCTAGCTTGGCATAGAAGGCATCTCTTTATTTAGCTGGCTTCTGTGGGTCTGAGGGAAGATTTTAATTGCAACATGGTGTCCTACTCACAAAAATGACAACAGTTAGATTCAACTTTTTAAAATTCAAATGAATAAATGAAAAATTATAAGCAAGCTTGCTAAAGGAGTGTTTGTTGTAAGAGCTTCTTAGATAGGGAACCTTTAGAATTTAGATGTCAGAATTTCAGTAGTGATGAGTCCTGACTCCCAAAAAAGCTTCCATGCCCTCAACTCCCTAGACTCCATGGTTGATAAAGTGAGCTGGTGAAAGGACTGCCTTAAGTAGCATCTTCAGGAAACTGAGGCATGGAGACCCCACGGTGGTGAGCTCCTCAGCCTCCAGTCTGCCGGAAGGTGGGATTATCTCTGGATGGTAGGGACTTCCAGGCCACAGCAGACTGGCCATGTGGAGTTATGTTCAACTTCCTGCTACATGTCCTATGTTCAGTGCAGATCTGAACAGGGGAGGCTGGGAATATGTGTGAGGATTTGGGGCCATGGTCCCAGATACGGCCACACAATCTTTTTTCCAGGAGCCTCGATACCTGCGCCTAAGATGGACACAGGAAGCATCCAGAACAGGAGTGTGAAGATGATCCTTCCTGCTCTTTCATCTTCTCTTAGACTGTTTTCTGATAGCTAAGAATCTGTAATAGATTTCTGAATTATGAAAAATATTACTCAGAATTTGCTTTCTATTGATTCAAAAATAAAGATTATGCAGTTCAACTGCACAATAAAATACAGCTTTATGGGATGGTAATTTTTTTACTTAAGTTCTTCTACATTCTAGTGGGAGATAATGGATTCAGGAAGGGTACAATGAGAAATAAAGCTGTTGTATTGTATTGGTTAAATGACATTTAAAATGATTTGGCTGTCAAATTCATGGAAAGGTTATGAGCAATGAATGAAAAATCTAAAATTAATTCCCTATTTCAAGAAAGTGTGATTTATGCCATAATAAAATTAGATTTTTAGTTAAAGAAATTTAGTCATTAAGCAATGCCCATGCGCTAGCTCTCATTTATCACCATCTGGTTTGAGGCTTCTGCCGAAAATAATTTCTTCCCCAGGCAGTGCATCCACGGCCTCTGTGTCGTTTATGTCAATGAATTTCATGCTGTGTTTTTCTGCTACAGCTTTTAAGGGGCTCTTTTTGCAAAGATTGGAAAGGTGGATTCTTATTTAGCCTCAGTAATTGAGGGAGTCATTGGACTCGTGATACCAACTCTACCCCATGTTCTGATTGGCTCTCTCCCTTTGTTATTTTCATCAGTGAGAGCAGTGGTGACCATGGCCAGCATGGGAGGACTCTTTTCTGTTCTTATCGCAAATAGTTACCACAGTGACTCTGAGGAATGCGCTAGTTCTGTCTTTCGCAGATGGATATACTGAGGCTTGGGAAAGTGAACCAGGTCAGTGATGCTGACAGGGAAGAGCCAGGGTTGAGCCTGGGCACTCCAATCTCAGGGTCCTGTTTTTCCATCTCTGGCATGGTTTCCATGAATGTTTGTTGATTTTTTTTTTTTACATTGGGCTGTAGCGAGTGGTGACTCAGGGCTTCAGAGGCCAGAGTGCAGAGACCCAGAAACTGGGTGTGTGCCCTGCTGCCCCACTGCACGCCTCTTCTCTTTCTGTCGACCTTCTGGGTTAGTTACCAAGCTGTTAACATTTTGGAAGAATCAACTTAAAAATGTCATGATACAGTTTCTACTTTTATCATGATTGTTGATCATTTAAGTGGACTTGGTTTATTTTCTATCTATTTTAGTGAGACAAGCTTAGGTCATCAGTTTTTAGGTCTTCTTTTTTTTTTCCATGTATGTTTTTATGACTGAGTACCAATTCAAGACACAGCTGCTCCACTTCTGATTCAGCTCCCTGCCAACAGCCTGGAAATGCAGTGGAAGACGGGCCCAAGTGCCTGGACAGCTGCACCCACCGGGAAGACCTGGATGGAGTTCTAGGCTCCTGGCCATTTGGGAAATAAACTTTAACTCTTCCTCTATACTGCCACTCTATGTTTCAAATAAATAAAAATAAATCTTTTTTAAAAATTGTATTGTCCTTCTAACCAGTGCCTTAGTCATGTCCCACAGTTCTTTTTGTATGTTGTAATCCTCTTGTCATTTCATTTCTTAATATCTTCCTTCCTGTGAGGTTTTCTCTATGGAATAGTTCTGAGTACCTGTTCTACGATTCCATTTGTAGGTGGTGTCCTCCTCAAATCTACTCCCCAACCTCTGACTCCAGCCAACAATTTTTGTTTGAATATTCACTTCTTTTGCTGTGACTACCTAGGGATAGTTTTCTCTATACTTGTCTTACTGTGGCTTGTAGAAACTCTCAGGTTTTTGACTTGATGTATTTAATTAAAAAAAAACAACCTTTCAACTAGTTTATCTTCAAATACTGTCTCTTCCACATTTCTCCCCTGAAGTTTGATCACGTGCTGGTTGTGTCTTTTCAGCATGTGCTGTAGTGTCCATGCGCCTCTCTTCTGTGCGCTTATGTTTATTTTCTTCACTTCAGGTCTCTAGTCTGGTTATTTTCTACTAATCTAGCTTCAGTTCCAGAATTCCAATTTGTTTTTTAAAGTAGATTCTAGCTTCATGATGAAATGCAATTTCTTTCTCTGTCTTCCTGAACGTGTTAGTTGTAATTATCCTTAATCTTACATTTGCTAAATCTGTGATCTGCATAACCTATGAGTTGGCTTCTCGAGTTTTAGCCCTTTGATACAGTTTATTATCACGCTTGGTAAATTGTGGCTGGATGCTAAAGATTATATGTTAATAAAAACCCCTCAAAGACCTAGCGTTGATTTTGTTGTCTTTCATATATAATTCATGTCTCTGATGGATGGATAGAATCATGGCAAATCACCCTGTTCTATGAAGGGGTAGAATTGATGGCCTTTGGCATCCTTGAAAGCCCCGCCTGAGCTATAATGTTTATCTCCTAATTCAGTAAGATTTCTTAATGTTCTAGAAGATCACCTTTGGTTTGGTTCCAGTACAAAAAGGTGGTACTCCTAACTTCATAGTTACTTTTGGCAAAGGGTTAGTTTAATGCAAGTCACTCTTTCTTAGCTAGAAGTAAAAGTCTATCACATTTAATTTCCATTATAATTAAGCATTATTATTTTGTTTTTTTAAAGATGGGGTTTTGTTATGTGCATAGGTCTTGCAATCAGATTTTGCATTCAAGTTTCAATTGATGATGTACTACAATCTGAAACTTTATATCCACTTAACATTTCTTTCTCTTTTAATCTGTGGTTGAAAAAGTAAAAGTAAATCCATCTTTAAATATCAATTTGTTTAAGCCATTTTGGGGGGTGAGCACTTGGTCTAATGCTAAAGACCCCAAGTTGGGACTCCTGTATCTCATATCACAGCTCCATTCCTGATGCTGCTTCTACTGATATAAACACAGGGTGCTGGAAGCAGGGACTACTGTGTAGGCTTTCTGCTATCTACATAGGAGAGCTGGATTGGATTCCTAGTTCCTGTCTTCAGCCTGGTCTAACTCTGGACATTATAGGCATTTTCAGAGTGAACAGTAGATGGAAGTTATTTTCTCTCTGTCTCCAATTCTCTTTCTCTAATTCCAAGAAGATGGTAGAACAATCTCACTTATGAATGAATATCAATATAAAATCTAGGTCAGTCAATTCAAGCACTTATTTGAAAGTATAGAAAACAGGATATGACCACATATTTTAAAAATACATGTCATGACTAGGAAAAACTTGTTACAGAAAAACAGGGATAGTGGAATGTTAGGAAATCCATGTAAGTCACAATATTAATACTTCTCAGGAGAAAAGACCCATATGATCCTCATCATACATACCTAAAAACTGCTTGATAAATTTCAAAACATATTTAGGGCCTGGCGGTGTGGCCTAGCGGCTAAAGTCCTCACCTTGAATGCCCCGGGATCCCATATGAGCGCCGGTTCTAATCCTGGCAGCTACACCTCCCATCCAGCTCCCTGCTTGTGGCCTGGGAAAGCAGTCGAGCACGGCCCAATGCATTGGGACCCTGCACCCGTGTGGGAGACCTTGAAGAGGTTCCTGGTTCCCGGCATCGGATCGGCGCGTACCGGCCCATTGTGGCTCACTTGGGGAGTGAAACATCGGATGGAAGATCTTCCCCTCTGTCTCTCCTCCTCTCTGTATATCCGGCTTTCCAATAATAATAAAATCTTTAAAAAAAAATACTTAATTTTTCGTTCAACAGATATGTATTGAACATCTGCTGTGTTCCAACCATGAAGGTGCCAGAGTGACAAAGACGCTGCTACCACTGCAGCCCACAGCCCAGGGGAATGATGTGATTAACAAGTACACAAGGAGGGACATGAGCTCTATTTACCTAAAATATTTAAAAACTCAATAAAATGAAGCTACAGAGAAATTATAGGCTGGAAGAAAATATTTGTAAGTCATGTATCTCATAAAGGAACTGTATCTAGAATACATGAAGAACTCTCAAATTCATTAATACAGATATATAGCCAAACTTATGCAATTTCACACTTGAAATGTTTGCAAGTTATTAGATGTCAATTGTATACCAATGAATTCATTTTAGAAAGAAAAACTCAATAAAACATGTATTGACTTCGTTCATGTTTTAAACATTTCATTAAGCCGAATTCCAGCATTTTGCTTGCTAGGGAAGTGTTAATGATTGTCTTCTTGATGTCAAGATTCTAGTCAAGGTTGACCATATGTCCACAACATTTAATACTGAACTGAAGAATTAGTTAAAGCAGTAAGGTAAGAGAAAGCAACTAGGAATGGAGGAGTCAGAAAGAAATGATCCTGGCTGTCTAACTTCCTTAAGTGTACAAATGGAATCATGTGAACTCGTGTCAGATACGGGCTCCATCAGGTACATGCCAGCACTTGTTCACAGGAGCCTGGGTAGGGAATCAACCAAGGTTTTGATCATCACAGGAATGGATAAAGAAAATGTACTGTATGCACATGATGGAATGCAATTCAGCCATCAACAAAAGAGTGAAATATTGTCATTTATGGAAAAAAGGATGGAACTGGAGGCCACTGGGTTAAGTGAAGTGAGCCAGTTGCAGACCAGTACTGCATGTTCTTCCTTGTATTGGGGAGCTAAGGTTAGGGAGGAAAGCTCAGTCTGGCCATGGGATACTGATTTCTGGAGACTAGGAGAGTTCGGGGGAATAATAGAAGTTTATATTTTTAAAAAATAGAAGTATGCTTCACTAATTCTGACAGAGATACTAATAGGAGGTATTGTTAATAGGGGAAGAAGAGAGAATAATATATAGGATTCTGTACCTTGTAAATTCTGCAATATTTTTCAAAGAACCTATCAAAAATATACAAATGGAAACCCCCAAAGAGTGGATGGGAAAAAAAACTATTAAAAACAAAAGAAATTTGAACAAGTGGCTATTTAGAAAATCAAAATAAAACATCAACTGTCATTATATGTACAAATAGAAGCCAACTGGAAGATAGAATGAAAGGGAAGATTCCATTTATGATAACAAAGGATGTACAAAAAAGAAATATTCAACATGCACACAAGGGAAATTGCAGAATATTCTTGAAGGAAACAGAACTAAGCTTGAAGAACATGGCAGAAATTCCATACTATTTCATGAGAAGAAGCAGGGTCATGTGCCAGGCAAGAGTGCTCTGAGGAGGAAGCTGACGCTGTGCGGCTGAAGGGCCTGCCTGGTTGTGGGGGCCAGGGAAGGAAGTGCAGTCCAAGCTCACCCATCTCTTCCTCAGTCATTAGCATGAGTCTTCAGTTTATTCTCAACCTTGGGGATTTTTTTATCCTGAGTGTTTATGATGAACTGTAGAGATGTGTTGTTATGATGCCATGATGTACGTTGCCAGCATTCCTCTGCCACAACCTTTGTCTCTGCGACTTTTCCTTCTCCCTGGACAACCCATGCTCTCCATCACCCCACTTTTCTGTTTTTCTCTCTTCCTGTTGTGCCTGCCCCTCTGAAAGTCCTCTCTGAAAGCCTGATAATTCTTCAGGGTTTTTTTCTGAAGATTGTTTTAAAAGCATATTCCCCATGTTTCCAGTTCACTACAGGACATTGGTATCTGTCCAGGCAAATCACCCTTGTGTGTGTGTGTGTGTGTGTGTGTTGTGCAGTAATGTGTAAGGAAAATCCTGAGAAATAGCTGTGCCCATGAAAACCTATTTGGTTGAAATTTTTTTAATTTTTTGCCTGAACCTAAAAAGAAATATTATTTACATCTGTAGAGACTGTGTATGTGTGTGTGTGTGTACCTGTTTGTGTTGAGAGTTTTCTAGACCCAATGTCACAAATGCCATGTTATAATTACTGTGTTTACCTTTTCATGGATGTGAATAATGAGAAGTGAGATATTTGCAAGTTTCTGTACATGTGAATTATTCTTCAGTAACACAAGGCTCTCTTCTTACAGGAATCCAGGAGCTCTGAAGTCACAAGAAACAAAGGTAGGGAGATGACCTCACACTCACTTCCTTCCCAGTATTGACATTTTGGAGGCAATTTGTTGAAATGTGATGAACTTCAGACTGGGGGCAGGCAGCTCCCAGAAACTTCTTGTGGCCTTTTCTGGATGCCACCTGCTTGTCACTTGACTGTAGGGAACGCAAGCCCTGAAGGGCAGCATAGCTTGGCACAATTACTGCTTCTGCCCTGGAGAACTGGCTTTTCCGTGCTCCTGCTCATGGTCTGTTCAGAGAAACCTTTCACCCAGCAAAAACAACATCACAAACCACAGTGAAAAAAGAAAATGCTCGTGATTGGAGGTATTTCAGTATCTAGAAAGAGATGCCACTGTGAAAAATATTTCTGATTAGATTTTACAGCTTCAGCTAAGCTGAAATAGAAATAACCAATTAATTTTCCTTTTGGAAACAATTCCATGATGTCCTATTTTCCCTGCCAGCATTCCTCTAGCACATTTATTTTCTGGTCTCCAAGGTAAGTGTATATGGGTGGTAATTTCAGAAATCTTCTAGTGGAAATGGAAATTTCCCTTATTCACTTTCAGTAATGCCTAGCTACTAATAACAGGGAGTGGGTTTTTTTGCTACGAATTGTGGAAGCGTTGACAATTGTGTCCTTACTGAGAGTGCAGACAGAAGCCAAAGTGAGTTCTTAACCTAGGGAGTAGCCTCTGGTTTTCACCTGAACTATATCCATCTCTTTCCTAAAAGAATGACAATCTGTAGTGAGACAGTTCCCTGTTTTCACTTAAATCTAGCATATATCCATGCTTCATGGTTAGTTCTTCTGTTGTACAACATCTGTGCACAAGATGGTCATGTTATCCACATGTGTTATCTCCAGCATTGGCAAACTTAGACTTTCCAACTTAGTGGCAGTGGCTAAAATTGGTTGGTGGCTGCTGTCTTTGGTTCTGAAACCTCAAGTTCAAAGGATCTGGGTAATCAGACTCCGGGGAGAAACTTACGGTTTCCAATCCTGTTTGCTTTGTCTTTGATTTTGGATTGAATGGCCCCTAGATTGCTTCTACTTGGTAAGCATCATTGTTTGGATATCAAAGTCAAATGACACTGGATGCCGTAGATGGCGTTGGGAAGAAGTTTCTTCTTGAAGATGTGGGTGCCATGACCGTGCATATTGGGGAGAAACAGCCACATAGAGTGTAGAAGTTGATATTGGATGAGATTGTGAACACTGTTCTATTCCTGTCAGTACCATGGAGTGTGCATAGCTGAAAGTAATGAGCATTGTAGAATTGCTTATAAACTTAACCTTTAAACATAAGCTTGCCTTGATCTGTTACTGTCTGTTAGGAATAGCTCGAACAAGATGGAGTTGTAGGACAACTATATATATATTTCTACTCAAAGGCCTAAGAAAGCTTAATCAGACTTGTGGCTAGAAAGCCTCAGCAGACTGTGTGTCTGGAGAGTGAGTCGAGGCATGGCTCTCTCCTCCACCCCATCAAAGCGTCAGTTTATACAGCTGACTGACGGGTGGCTTGTGCTTTGTGTCTGTACTCACAATCTGTCCTGGCGTTACACACACGTGTCCCTTCCTATTGTGAACCGATGTCTTTCTTGCTTGTTTCTGTCAAAGTGGAATGTGCAAAGTTCCTGAAATAGCCGCGTTCTTTTAATGTCACTGCCTCTAACCTGGCAGGCAGGAAGAAAAAGTGGGAAATTGCAAGTTCCAAGTATTTTTGGGTTTGAAAACTCACTCCTGTGGGCTGTGGGCTTGTTCATCTTCCCCCAAAGTGTGTGAGTATGAGAATAATTGAGGCACTGTGCATACTGCAGTAAGTTATTATCACTGTGAATAAAAGGGAGATATTATTGTACAGCATCTAGAGACTCTGATTGGGTCCTGGCTCCGACTGGAACTGGAAATGCAGCAGGCCAGTCACTTGCCACTTGCTGTTGGGTTCTCAGGCCAGGAGGGTCTGGAGAAAGATGGAGGGTCCTCAGGACTCTCAAGGTGCCCTCACATTACAGCCTGTAGGAGGGTTTTCCCCCGAGATTTGTTTTGACTCATGAGTGCGTCAAAAGGAGGACCCATGACAGACTGATGCCTCGTGATCTTTCGAAACTGTTGCATAAGTCTTGGAGGTGGAGAATGATAGCAGCTAACATCAGCACTGGAAACTAGGTCTCAGCTCTTCCTCTGGAAGTCAGGGGCCATTCAGGAAAAGTACATGCATCACATACCCTAGACCTGTTTTCCTTGCCTTACTCCCACTCCCCTGCTCCCAGCCTACCACTCCCTGGGGCCCAGATGGTCATTTAGCTTTCTTGCTTCTGGTCTTACACAGTTCCCTGCTACCTGCATGCCTTGTTACATCTTCTTCTCCTGTTGTTTCTTGGAGCCTCTTGCAGAGGGCAGGGTTTCCACCAAGTTGTTTCCTGAAAGCATAGCCCCTTCCCTTTAGACACCACCCCCCAAACCCCTCACATTCCTAGCTCAGTGATAGTGATTGTTTGGCTTGAAGTAAGAGCAGGCTACACATGTGCTTTGGGTTCCTTGTGTTTCTGTTCTAGTCCCGTCCTAGTGATAAATGAGTGAGGTGTGGAGGAGTCCTTTGATTCTCAAAAGGCTATTTCTCAAGAAGTGTTCCCTGGCTTTCTGTTGGCTGTGCCTGGTTGAGCTCTAGTGAAATGGCTCCGCCGTCAGATGTGCTTGGTGTTACAGGTTGAATTATGTTCCTCCAATGCACAGATTGCAGTTCTGACCCAGAACCTGTGAGTATGGATTTACTTGGAAACAGGGTCTTGGCAGAAGCCCTCAAGTTAGGATTCATGGGAGCCCCAATTTGGATTCCTATAGAAAGGGGAACCAGGGCTGGAGACACATGAGGAGAAAGGCATGCAAGGATGATGGAGGATTGCTGGCAGCCATGGAAAATGAAAGATGCAGAGAAAGACCTTTTGTCTGCCCCCTCAAAGGGAGCCTGGCTCTGCCTAGCCATGAGTTTTAGATGTCCAACCTCCAGAGGTAGAAATAATGTTAATGAGGAAATAAGCTTCTGTGTGAAACCACCTGGTTTGTACAACTTTTTATTGTGTCAGGGCACTTTCACACTTGGAAAATGCTAGACTCAATGGAGCAGAGTTGGTTTCTGTCATTGCTGCTGTCGGCCTTAATGCTTTCATTATTGCAGTCTTTCTTAGGCTACATGTGACGCTCAATGTGGAGAGTAATATGCAGTGTTGCCCACATTGTTTCCCATGTGGTAACCAGGCAGGTTCCTGAGGATCACGAGCCCCTCAGGGCTGGCGTTGTGTGCAGAGTCCTCTGGAACTCTTGCTCTGAGAGCCCCATTTACAGACGCCAGTGACCATGTCCCCTGCTTGCACCAATGGTGTGGCTGTAAGCATGGCCATTTCTCAGTGGAACTCTCACATTCTGTGCTACTCTTTACCTTCTGTCATCCTTGGTTGAAGCTCTAGCACCTCACATGGGATTCTGTCTTTATGTTCCATGCATGTTTGTGGAAGGGACTGCCCTTTGGGCTAATGTCCCTTTGAGGCACTGAACCCCTATTCAGTGGTTGGCAGCTACTGATGTGGCTTGGTCTCACAGCATCACATTCCC
Organism: Ochotona princeps; assembly: GCF_030435755.1. NCBI lineage: Eukaryota > Metazoa > Chordata > Mammalia > Lagomorpha > Ochotonidae > Ochotona > Ochotona princeps. The sequence continues at coordinate 36,009,658 of NC_080850.1, forward strand.
AGGATTCTGTCCACACCAGAAAGCTAGCAGGGGCTGTTGGAGGAAATGTGCCTGGGGCCTTTGGGATGTCTAGGGGACCTGGAGGAAGAGACAAGTGCTGAGACTGAAGTGGTGGAGTGGGACAACAAGCTGGTTGGACATCTTTGGGGAGTGATAGGCACCTTTCCCCAGGGAGGTGAAGCTGTGGCTCCCTAGGGCAGCCCTCATCATACTCACTTCCCAGGTTCTGACCTGCTGCATCTTAATCTACCACTGACACCTCTCTCCAGACACCTAAAATGACATTTCATCCATTTCTGAGGCTTCAGCCACCTCCTTCACATCCGTTCTGAGGGCTGGTGAAGACTGTGACTTCAAAATCCACCAGGTCATGTTAATAGTGTTCTCTTATTCTATAGTGTTGAGTTAGAGCCACAAGGGACCCGCCTTGAACCAGCGGCTGGGACAGTTCAGCACTTTCTAAGCTCCTGCAGTGTCTGTGACTGGGCTCTGATCAGCAGCTGCTGGCTTTCACAGGAAGGCTGGGAGAGAGCCTGGGAGGGGAGGGAGGCTGCTGTCACTAAGGAAAGGAAAGAAGCAAGTGAGAGGCACAGCCAAGGTAACTCCAATTGCTTGAGCTGCTTAGCAATGCAAATGTGCTCCATAAGTGGGCCCTGCCAGCCTAAGTGTGAAGCCCCAGCCTCTTTCGGAAACCCTTGAAATTAGTCCCTAATTGGCAGCTGCCTCTAATAGCCCCTTTATAGTTCTCCACATCTGGGTGACTGGAGTTACCATGCACTGCACTCTGTTTACCATTAATTTTGATTTTGTTTAGCAGATGTTTCCAGGAATGCTCAGCTGCCTGCTTAATCCATCTTGGTCTAATGTGAAGTTGCTGGATTAATAAACTTCTGGGTTCTTCTGAGTTAACTTCTTCGCCATCTGCAGATGTAGGCAATTGGGTTTGACAGTGCCTGTGGCACTGGGTCTTTGTCGATTCAGGACTGCTACCTGGGTAATGAGCTGGAGTTTTCTCTCTCTCCCCATTCTCACCTCTGCATGGTGAAGCCCAGCATGTTCTATAGACATCAGACTCAAAGAATTTGAGGGTGACCCCTTTCTGTTCACATTCCTACCTCCACCTCCAAAATTGATTGTTTCTGGTGGTGTAGCCTTTGTCAGCTAAGAGAAAACGGTGTTAAACTCTGTTGAACCTACTTGCCCCAAGTTGAACAGGAAGTGAATGACACAGGAGGCTGGTGTGTCTTGCTGAAGAATGATGACTTGGTGCTTAGTTTTGCTAATGGTAACTGGCATGACGTAGAATCCCAATATTTTACTTACAGTGTGATTTGGAGTAAATTACTCATTCATCTTTATTGAACAAATAGGGATAGTGATGCTATCAGCCATTAATCCAAACTCTAATTTGTGGAATCTCAAATCCTTGGGAACTGAGCATGAAAACCTGACGAAGTAACAGAGTCCAGGTGCATAAGGCAGCTCTTGGTGACTATGATGAAATGTCTGAGGCAGATTGTTTTTTGAAGAACAGAAGTTCTGGAGGAAGAAGGTCTGAATGGCATGGCATACTGTTTGAGGAAGACCTTGTGGGCTGTCCCAGCAGGGTGGGAACATGTGTCTACTGTGCCCATATCTGGGTGGTAGACTCTCCCCTTCCTTTAAGCTACAATGATTTGAAAATGGAGTTCCATGATTATATCTATCTGTTCATTTATCTGATCTAATCACTCACCAGTAGCCAACCTGGAAGCACCATGGTTAGGTTAAGTTTCTACTCTCTTAATATCATCAACTGAAAACTTGGGTATTTAGATGCGTGCATTTAGGGGAGGGGGACAAATCGTATTCACATCATAGCCCCAAGACTGGTCCTGGTCCTCAGGAGAGCCGATGCAAGGGCTTTGGTGTTCTTCATCTCTTTCCTTCTCTTGACCTGATGGTCTCATCCAGGTGTCCTTGTAGGGTGACTACAGGTGGCCACAACTCGAAGTTCCAACTGCTCACCTCTCAGAGGGGTGCACTATGTCCCCCATAAGGACATTATCAAAGTCCCAACAGGAGCTCAGATTTACTGGGCCAGTATGGTGATTCAGATCCTAAACCAATCACTATGCCTCTCTGGGAGGGAGCAGGAATCAATACTGTGATTTACTAGGACTGCCTGTTTTCTTTTTATGATGTGCAATAACCTGCTAGCCCAACCTATAGGGAATGGTCTGGTCCTCAAGGAGCAGCAGCTGCCTAGCATCCTAATACAGCCTCCTGGGAGGTGCTGGGAGGAGTGACTGTACAGTGTGGGCCATGCCCCATACCCAGTGAGTTGGCCATCACCATCGCTGCTCTTTTTGTCCTGGGTTACCAGTTCTGGCTGTAGACACAGAGGACTTTGTCTAGTCACCAACAGCTTTTTATGTGGACTTTATGTTGTAGCCCGTGGACTTTTCCATGAGCAGATGTCTTAACTTAAACTAAGCCTATTCTTCCCCCTCTTTGGATTCTTTCCTGAACTTTCTGCTCCTCTCTGGAAGAAGCCACCCACCCTCTTTCTGATGGTGTCTTTTGAGAATTTGAGGATAAACCCATCAAAAACCCTTCCCCTGACACAGAGGACTTTCCAGGCAGTGGAATCCCAGATCACCTTAACCCTTTATATTATTTTCTTTCAACAACTGCATTGCCATGTAGCGCTGATGAGGGCCCTTCCTGAGCAGTGATACAGCATTAGCCAGAGGACACTGAGGCTATGGGTGCTTCAAGATCATAACCCACACAAGCTGCAAGGTCATAACCTACATGAGCTGCCGAAGTCAGTCTAAACGCTTGGACCTGGAGAGCCCCACCTGGGCAGTGCAGCCAGCTGAGCATGACTTTTCACCTGCCCGTGCTTGTCACCTGAGGCTGTGGCTGAGCGTTTGTCCCGTCCTCTCTGCTGGCTGTGTTCAGCTCTCTCCAATACAAGAAAGCAGTGGGACCTTGGGTCATGAACCTGTGTGGGGAATGTGGGGAAGGAGGCACATCCCCACAAGGTCACGGTCCTCCAGAGCACAAAACTTGTAGGGACAGTAAGGCTGGCCCATCTAGTGAGGGCACCACCCTGAAGCACCCAGATCCTGCCCCGCCAGTCCCAGGGAGGGACACAATGCCCCATTGTATTGGGAAGACCCTGGCCTCTCCCCGGAAGTACTTGTCAGCCCTGAGGCCAGAAGGTGGTCTCTGTTTGGCAGGACGTCTGAGATGATCCTCTCCAGGTAAACCTTGTTCAGTTCTTTGTCCTAACATGTGAATGTACTGATGTGCTGTTAGCAAACCCTGAGGCCCTGGGTCAGTTATCTGTGACTTGAAAGTCAGCTGCTTCTGTCTACTTTATCCCATCACTGTTCTGCAATCTTTGTTTATTAAGATTGAGATATATGGGCCCGGCGGCGTGGCCTGGCGGCTAAAGTCCTCGCCTTGAAAGCCCCGGGATCCCATATGGGCGCCGGTTCTAATCCCGGCAGCTCCACTTCCCATCCAGCTCCCTGCTTGTGGCCTGGGAAAGCAGTTGAGGACGGCCCAATGCATTGGGACACTGCACCTGCGTGGGAGACCCGGAGGAGGTTCCAGGTTCCCGGCTTCGGATCGGCGCGCATCGGCCCGTTGCGGCTCACTTGGGGAGTGAATCATCGGACGGAAGATCTTCCTCTCTGTCTCTCCTCTGTATATATCTGGCTGTAATAAAATGAACAAAATCTTAAAAAAAAAAAAAAGATTGAGATATAGGATCCAGCTGACAGTCATGTTCTAATCCTTATTGTCAAGATTCATTCATATTTTAGAAACTCAAGAAAGCCAACAACAAACTTGCCTTCTTACATTCCAATCATGTTGTTTCTCTTTTAAGATTTACTTATTTGTAAGGCAAAGCTTTACAGAAAGAGTAAGGGGAGAGAGATCTTCCATCTACTGGTTCATTCCTCCAATGGCAACAGTGGCCATATCTAGACCAGGCCTATGCCAAGAACAACATCCAGGTTTCCTACATGGGTGGCAGGGGCCCGAGTGCTTGGACCATCCTGTGCTACCTTCCCAGGAGCTTTCAGCAGGGAGCCATATAAGAAGCAGAAGAATGGCACACCAGTGTGGGATGCCAGCATTACAAGTGGTGGCTCAGCCTGCTGTAACACCAGTCCGGCTCCCTTGGTCATAGGGTTTCTTAATAAAACTTTAGTCTCTGCCAAATGGGAAATAATCTATGAAGTGAGGCACCTCAGCTAAACCAGCATGACATGAATGGCAAGGTGTCTGTCTAGCCTGGCCTCACCCACGCTGGGTGCTCAGTGCTGCTAAGCTAGTGGCCTCCCTTTTCCCAGCCCCAGCAGCTGGGGTTGGGGTTGGGGCTGTGCCCTTCAGGTGCATGTGCTGGGCTTGGTACAATCACACTGGCTCTGAGAGGGCCTTGACAACCTGGTGACCATCGGCAGACCTAAGTGTAAATAACCCTCCCATGCTTCTCTCTCACACCTGTCTGGGTTGTCCTTGTTGACTGCCGTTTGGTGCCAGGCATACTTTGGAGCCAACTGTTGAATTCCTCCTGATAGATGGAGGGTGAGCTTGCCGTGCCCCTCAGGGGATTCAGGGCATGTGTGCCACAGAAGGGAGCAGGCATGGCTGGGGAGTGCATCTGGGGCACTTGGTGGGCATGTCCTGGCTGGAGGGGGGGCAGACAAGTATAGTCTTAAAGCGTATTGAAGGTCTCGTGGCTGCTACTGGAAGCATTTTGGGATGCTCTGGAGTTTGCCTGAGCTGTCTGAACATGCAGAGCAGACAAGACATAGCCCCACCTGTTGAGGAGAGGTAGTTGAGAAGGTACACAGTGTCTCTGGACACAGGGGCTTCCTGGTGTGCCCACCTCTCCGCAGGCTGCCTGGTGTGCCTGCCCCTCTACAGGCTGCCCTCAGGGCTTCTGCAGCTGAGCCTTCTGGCCTTGGTGGGGGTGTTGCTGCTGCAGAGGGGGTGAACTCAGTTCAGGTCCTCTTCAACCCCTCAGGGCACACTGTGTTGATGTGCACTGCTTTGTTGTGAATCAGGAAACCGAGCCCAAGTGACTTCAATAAAAAAGGGTCTCATTGGATCCTACAGCTGGACCCCCTGGCAGGGGATGCTGGCGCCTGACATGCTTGACGTGGGGCCTGAGTGCCTGGCTTCTTTGCTTCCAGACCGCTCATGGCTTCCCGGCCCACAGTGAATGACAGCCTCCCCTCCTCAGTGCTCAGTCCAAAGGGAGACTCAGCTTCCGGTGCATTGTTCCTCATGCAGGTGCTGAGTTGACAGGGACAGGCTGAGGCCTGGAGCTCTGCTGAATCAGACCCTGCAGCACCAGGAGTTATGTTATGTTATGGGGTTCAGTGGGAGTGGCCAGGGAGTGCACCCTGTTCAGTATATCCTGGACTGAGATGGGGAAGGGGTGATAGGCCTCCAGATGACCACTGGAACCGTGCCTGAATAAGGAACACAGAGTGGGAAGGTTAAAAGAAAGTCCCTATGCCCACTTCTGAGCACATGCCTGTCATACCTCTACTCTCAGAAGGGTTTTACTTTAGAATCAACAAGCATTCATTCATCAGGGACTTTGGGGCCAGGCCTTCTTTCCCATCTTCACAGATGGCATCCAAGGCCCTGGGAACGTATGGCAGCTTGTGACCTTGAACCCATCCGGGCACAGGACATTTGTTACAATCCCTCGTGGGGAGGGTGCCTGTTGTTTCACCCTTTGTGCTGATTTGGGCGCAGGAGCGTCTCGGAGCCAGAACTCATGGCAGTGCTGACCACACTTGCCATGGTTCTCAAATGTAATCTCCTTTTAACCTTCAGCCAAAGTTCACAGGGTCCAGAGAGAATAAGTGAGCTGCTCCATGGGCGGTAGCTTCCACACGTCCCCTGCAACGAGTGTTATAGAAGGTTTGCTCTTCCGTTCTCCTAAGTGACCCCTTCTTGGGCATTAGGTAGCAAACAGAGTCAGGGGACAAGAGTGGGAGTCCTATCTACTAAGGGGTATCCCACTCGTCACCACATTTAGTACATCTTGTCGACAAAAGCCTTGCTTGTTCATTGAGTTTGAATTTTATAGGTTGGGGATGTTCTTCCTAGAAACATTTTTATATTCGGTCTCCTATTTGATCCTCATAAAAACCATCTGAAATAGGCTTTGCAGCCCTACTTGGCAAATAGAAAAAGAAATAAGGGGACATTTGGAATTCCATAGAAAATTGACCAGAGAATTGAAATGGGCTTCCCGGAGGTCGTTTTGGGAAAATACTGTCTGTGGACAGTGCGCAGTGTTTATGCTGCTCTGATTGAAATGTCCCCGTTCAAACACGTGGGCTCCTCAGTCTGCGGATGAGCTGACTGCCGGATGAGAAGCTGTGGGAGCCCTCGGGGCCCTGGGCAGTGCTGCTTGGAGAGCTGGGCCTTGCCAAGAGCAAGCGCAGGGGGCGGGGAGAGAGAGGATGCCTATAAGGCCTGACAAATAAACCCCATGTCTGGAAAATGAGTTATTAGGGGTACAAACACATACCCATCTGTTTCTGTTCTACTGATTGAATTTGCTCTCCCTCCTTGATGCAGGCCACAGTCCTGTGTACCTGCCTGGCTGCTGTACTTGAACTTGGGTCATTTACATGAGCCACTGTGTGGCAAAGAGGAGGAGACGTTTACTTGATAGGGTCAGACCTAATCCCTTACTTAGACACTTTCACAGAAAGTCCAACAGGTCTGGGTTTCAGTTTGTCTGTCTTCTGGCATGGAATGCTAAGCCAGCCTGTCCCTAGCTACCTTGGAAGTTAGAATCAGGTTTTACAGCTTGAGAGAGGGGGGCGGTTTTCAGGCTGCCTCTTGGTGTGAAAGAACTTTCTCCCTTGTCCTCTCGTGAATATGTTCAAAGTATCCTCGGAGTCTCACGGAGGAGGATACTGGTGCTCAGACCCAAAGCTCTCATCCCAGGCCACAGGAAGCACTGAGGCTGAGCTGCCAGCTCTGTCCTCCCCCAATCAGGCTTCCTCTCCACAAACATATTTGTGGCTCAAGTTCTCAAATTAAAACCCACCAGGAAAGCATGAAGTTTTAGTCTTGTTTTGATGGTTTTAAAAATAAATGATTGTAAAGGTGACTTTTTTCGTCTGTCACCATCACAATCCCATGCCTTAGGCACTCAGCGCATTTCAGATGTGTGCTTGGAAGATGGTAAAAGTTAATCTTTTTCAAAATACCTGTCTTTGGCTAGGTTTAATTATCACTTGACATATGTCATGGTTTTAGATGGCAAGAGTTTAAAATAGAGCCAGAAAAAGACATGCTCTGCCGAGTGTTAGGCACTGCACGATGGTGGTCCCTGTCAGCCAGCTGGTGCTCCCCACGCAGGCGGCTCTGCATGTGCACCTGGTACTGCCACCTGTACCAAAAGCTCCATTCCCATGCTGCTGTGACCATCCATGGGAAGTGCCAATGATTTAAATCTCACATCTCATTCCAGATGCTCAACTTCCTAGTCCATTCCCAAATCCGGACCCCTCACTGGTCACCTGGAAGATAAACTATTGTGACTGGCGAAAAGCCACTTGACATGCACATGGAAGCAGCTTGCTTGCTGGGGCTGCCAGTGTCTTTATTGAGTGGGCTTAGTTAGGAAATCATGAAATAATGGTTTCTGTCCTATGAGATTTCTGGAAGCGAATCTGTCTTCAGCTAACCCACATTTCAGATTTCAGTTTTGAGCATCCTGGGAGAGGGAGTGGATGAAGCCATTTCAATAGCAGAAGTGCTGCTTGGCACCTATTGGCTCAGAGCTTACCTGCTGCTCATGGTAGCATCTGTTAGGATGCGGGTGCTATGGCTCAGAGATGCTCAGGATGTCATGGGCCGCATGGCCAAACCCCTTGAGATGCTCACAGGGCACACTGGGTGGTTTTGCCTGGCACTCTGACCCAGGTGCCCTCCCACTAGGTTCACTCCTCAGGTCTTCAGCAGGCCCACATCTAGCCCTCTTCACCAGACAGCCTGCCTGAACTAAGTGCTGGAGGCAGTGGTGACCATGTCCTCCTGGGTAGCTGTGGCTCAGGCCTTGATCCTGCCAGTCATGGAGTCATGCATGTCACCTGAGTCAAGACTGTAGACACCCACAGAGTGAATCCATGGTTTGACAGGTGAGGGAGGGACAGGTTTAAACTGAGGCAGTGATTGATTTGAGGTCCCCTGGCTGGTGAGCAGCAGGGTAGGGATGAGATCATTGCAGTGTTCCTATCAACCAGCAGGGACTCAGTCAGCACCTCATCTTGTGCCCTGACCATGAGGCTGGGCTCTACCATCCTAGACAAGGAGTCACTGTTTCTGAGTGATGGGATTCATGGGTGTCTGGTTGGGGTCTCTGCACGTTTCTCAGCATCTGTCTTTCCTGTCTTGGAGACAGGAAGTATCCAGAAAGAGATGGAGAGTATGCGAGTGGCTTCTTTTTTTGCTGCTCTTTTGGTCTCAACACACACCATGGCCCCACATGGCCAGATAGTACCATCTTGTGCTTTACCAGTGAGGCAATGGGGCTGCCAGGACAAAGGGTGTGACTGGCTGGCTGGCATTCCCATTGTATGGAGGCTGTTGTAACAACAGGTTCAGAGTGTCCAATTGCAGGTAGATATCCTAGGCACTCACAATGTGGCCCTAAGGAGAGTCTGTAAGGCTATTTCCAATTGCAGCATTTTTGCAAATCCTGAGAAGAACTGGCTGTGGGGATGGGGCATGAGAGAAGGGGGGAGGCAGAGAAGGGACAGCTTGGCCGGAGACACTGTGGGGTTGCTAAGCACTTGCAGATGGGGCAGCAGGTGCTACTGTTGGCTGGCTGTTGATTTTCCCCTGAACCTGGTCTCCATCCCTTTCTCTGGACTCCAGCTCGCCCCCTGGAGGTCAGCGACAGAGTTATGTTTTTGCCTGCTGGCGGAGACCAAGTGAAGTTCCTGCGTTTGGAGCCCAGGGAGAGGAGAAAGGGCAGAGACCTTGCTCATGGGTCACCTTGCTCACATCCTATGGGTGCTAGGAGTTTTGTGTGCCCCCTTCATTGGACTGAAAAGCCTTTTTCTCACATGTGCCCTGCCTTTCTGTTGCCAGTGCCTCAACTCCCACTGTGTGCTTGTGCCCCACTCTGTGTGGATACCCCCCACAGTGCTCCAGGTTCTGGAGGGACTCCGGGACTTCCAAGAAGCCACCTCCATATGGTCTGGGGAACTTGCCCAGCCTGTGTGAATTTTGTAACAAAGCCAGGAAAGCCTCTCCTGAGGCCCTGAGCTGAGGTCTGTTCCATGTCCATTCTGTTTGGGCAGTATTCTGTGGTGGCTTTTGGGCTTAATGTGTGCATGCAGCCATGGGCTGACTGGCAGTGTTGGTCGGCAAATGGATTTTTATACAGTAGAATTCAAAAGGATTTCCGTCATTTAAAAAAAATTCCAAGTACAAGCCCAAGTTTGCAGATTGTCATGGGAAGCAAAGTGTATTGGCAACCCTGGACTGACACGACCACTACAGGCTGGAGGGACAGCAGCAGTGTCCTTACAGAATTTGTATATTCTGTTTTTAAATGCCATACCACTCCCCAGTGCCAGAGTGGTTAGTAGTTGCAGCAATGAATATAAGCAAGTTAGAATCCCAAGAGGACCACTCATGAAACTTGTGCGGCCCTGTCATGTTACAAACCTGTCACACAGGATGGTCCCATGTCATGGAGGGGAAAGCACTGTGCAGCCCAGCCCTCAGTAGCAATATCCGATGATGCCCGTGCAGGTGGGTCCTTGGTTTACAGTGGAATTTCCCATCACACTCCCTTGTTTTCTCATGGTTACGCCTTGCTCTGTAAATATTCACTGTGGGCTGTCGGTTTGCAGGCAAGAACTCTGAGCTCTCTAATTAATATGCATGCTTCTTTATGTAAGTTGTGTCTTGAAAATGGAGCAGTTGCTGTAAGCATTGAAAAGACATTCCATGAATATTGTGAAGTAATTACTTTGCAAAGATATTTCCTGCTGATATTTTGTTACAACTAAATATACATTTATGGTACTCAGTAGACCAGAATAGCTTTAATTTATGGATTTTTGGTTCACTGAGTGTAAAAAAGAGACATTTGAAAAGTATGTTTTTAATCAGCAAGTTTATCCCAGAGATGCCTTTGGCTCCTGAACCAGTCACATGATGTTAGGAAAATAATAAACATGGTATGTTCTGCAGCTGATTGAGAATGTAATGAGCAGAGATGCTTCTGCCTGAGTGTGAAGAGGCCAGCTTTTTCTCCATGCTCACTCGCGTCCCAGAGCTGGAAAGAGCTTATTAACTCCCTCCGTGTCTTCTCCTTAATGGGGATGGCTCCAATGACAAACAGTTACAGCGTTTGGCTGGTGAGAATTAATGTGTGCTAAGTCACAAGTATTGTTTTAATAAAATTGCCTTAATTGTTTGCTGTGTACATTTTCTGCTTTATTATTTTTATTATTTTTCCTGCCTCTGTAATTGGTAATTATTGGGTTCCCATTATTTCTTTATTAGTCATTTCATAAAAGTTATCTTGAGATTTACTCTCTCTCACACACTTCCTTTCTTCCCACATGCCTGCCTCTGAAGTGCTGAAGGTGCTGGTGCAGCCTCGCATGCCCTCACCCCCAATCCCTGTCGGCAGGACCAAGCCCACCCCATTTCCAGGCTTCTGAGCCATGAAAGGACATGGACAATCCCAGAAGGATTCTTAGAAAAAGTTTATCAGTAGTAGTAATAGGACAGGGTTGGAGCCGGAACTGTGGCATCGTGCAGGTTCAGCTGCCCGTGTGCAATGCTGCAGTCCCATATCAGCATTGTTTGAGTTCCAGCTGTTCCCCTTCTGATCTCACCCCCTGGTAATGCACATGGGAAAGCAGTAGAAGACTGCACAATTACTTGGGGTCCTGCATCCACGTGTGAGATTCAGATGGAACTTCAGGCCCTTGGCTTTGCCTGACCCAGCCTTGACTGTTATGGCCATTTGAGGGGTGAACCAGCAGATGGAGCACTGCTAGTTCTCCTTCTGTTTCTTTTCCTCTCTCTCTTTCTCTTCCTCTTAAAAAAGTAGCATAAACCTTTAAAAAAGGAGGGAAAGATTAATGGGATTCAAGTGAGGACTCTTCCTAAGCTTCCTGTACAGAGGGAAGACCAAGATATGTCCCTCCAGCTAGGAGCAGGCATCCCCGGGATCAGTGGCCATAGGGCATGCTATGTCGTATGGAAGGATGAGGAAATCATCATTCACATGGGGCAATGAAACCCAAGTTCACTACATCTACAGCAAGGCTCCTCGGTAACATTCCCAGCCACTGTCAAGCAAATCTTTTCTTGTATTCATTTCCCGTATATCATCACATGTTGTCATCTTTTCAGTTCACTCATCAGTGCAGTCATTCAAAATTACATGGCCAGACATTGTGCGTACAATCCAAATTACTGCTTATGTTGCTTCGGGAAAACTGCTTTTCTGTGTTAGATTTCCTCACCTCTGAAATAGTGATGGTAATTCCATCTAGCTTGTATGGCAGTTGTATGGTTTAAATACATTTGAGGAAGCTTAGAGCTGCAATGACCCACCTTCTCTGTAGTGGCTCTGGATTGGCCATCACTATTAGTTATTGTTCACTCACATTTGGACCTGGGGGTACCTGAGTTTATGTCTGTTCCTAAGTGGCCTGCAGTACTAGGTAGTAGCATACTTTGTGAGTACTTGGTGAAATGTGTTGGGCCTGGGGGCAGCACAGTGACTTATCAGGCTAATCCTCTGCCTGTGGCACCAGCATCCCATATGGGTGCTGGTTCGGGTCCTAGCTACTCCACTTCTGATTCAGCTCCCTGTTCATGACCTGGGAAAGCAGGAGAGGATGGCCCAATCCTTGGGATGCTGTACCAACATGAGAGACCTGAAAGAAGCTGCTGGTTCCTGGCTTCAGATCAGCTCAGCTCCAGTTGTTGTGGCTATTTGGGGAGTGAACCAGCAGATGGAAGACCTCTCTTTCCATGTCCCCTCTCTTTCTATAAAATCTGCTTTTCCAATAAAAAAATCTTTCAAAAAATTTTAGAACTGTATTTGGCTAGAATGTAAGTGGGCCAAGTTGCTTTTTTCCATCTAAAGTAAGCTATCACATGCATGTGTTATTTAAGGGTGAGCAGGCAATGAGGAGGTGATGACTTTGGAACTACTGGTATAGATTTTTGTTTTTGGCTCTGCTAGGAGACTGGTTACCTTAGCTGACTCTTACTTACACTTGAACCAATTCAAGTGGATGAATAAAGAGGCAGTCTTTAAAAATATTTGTTTCGGGGAAAGGGGAGGGGGCGGAATATATGCATATGTGCATACGTGTTTTCATTTACTGGTTTCTTTTTCCAAATTCTCATAGCAGACAAAGCTGAGCTAAGCTGAAGCAGAGAACTGGAACTCAGCATGGGCCCTTCCTAGAAGTGGGGTAGGGCCAAGTCCTTGAGCCTGCTCCTGTCCTCTCCCAAGGAACACACTGATACGAATCTGGGAGTTGAACCCAGGCCCTCTGATAGGGGGCCCAGGTGTCCCAAGCAGCGTTGTCAATGTGACTCCTCATGCCCATCCTCAGCCACATCCTTTTAAAGATGTTAAAAGACAGGCAGGTAAACACTGCTAGGTGCCCAAAGCCTCAGTGGAAGTCGAAAAGCAGGGCTCTGCTGTGTGCTTTAAGCTTTGAGAGTGTTTGCCCAATGCAGGTGATCTTGAGTTTTTGATTTTTTTTTTGAACCCCAAGAGATATGGGTAAGCATAAGTGTGCCTAAGATACACCTGTCAGAAAATGCTGTCCACTTGAATTTGAGCCGCTGACAGATCCCAGAAGGCGAAGTCTCTAGCCTAAGGGTGCCACAGAAATAAACATGTGTTGTCTCCTGCCAAAGATGAGGGACGAAAATTGTGTGCTTCAAACCAGGATGCAGGCAAAGGATCAAAATATCATTCCTGAAAGCAAGAAGCATGAGCTGCATTCCCAGCAGAATCCATCTAACATGGTCTGAGAAAGCCTCACGCCAAGAACTGATGTGAAGGCAATGCTGGTTGATGGTGTCCCTAGGTATGGGGTACAGCAGATTCACATTCTGTCTGGAACAACCCTTTGTCAATGTAGGCCGCCTTTCATCGGGTCACCTTCTAGGGAGTATAAACTCATGATCAAAAATGAAGACTTAGCAAGGGAAGTAGCACCACAGTCGGAACCAACAGTCAAGAAGCTATGAAAACTTCTTTCCCATCCTGGAATTCACAAATACAAAATCAGAAATAACTATTTGTTAGATTGTCAGCAATTAAAAAATAGAGCTAAAGTGTCAACTGTAAAATTAGGCTGTAAGAATCTATCTAACGTGAGCAGAACAAAGTATAATTTTCTTAAGTGGAATCGAAATTTTAAAAATAAACGTATGTATTTCAGAGCAAGCTGGACATACCTGAAGAGAAGCGGAAGGCAGATGGGAGGATGTCACCTGTGATGCCGTATGGGGAGATGAGGCTCTGAAGGTTGTGAGGAACTACGGGGCCTGTTACTACACAGAAATAGTGGCAGAGACTATGGCTGGAAAACGTTTACAAAACTAAAGCAAACAGCTATCCCCAGCTATAAGAATTTCAGTGAATCCTGCTTAGGATAAACAAAAAGGAAAACTAAACTTGTGTATATCACAGATTTACAGACTGCTAAAGGCTAAAAGACATCCTCACAGCTGCCACAGAGAAAAGTCAGGTTAGTTAGTGAAGAGATCTGCATTTTACTTCCCAGTGGAAATGAGAATGTACTATGATAAGTATTGAGCCAAATGGGAGAAAACATTGATCGTTCTTGAGTTACAGACACAGTGACCATGTCCCACCACTCTCTGATTTCAGTTTTTCAGTTTTTTTTTATTTTCCTCTCCAAGTTTCGTCCTGTCCCCTCTCATCTTTATGGTAATTCTAGCCTGGGAATTCTTAAAATCTAAGTTCCAACCCTTGATAACGTGACTGGTCTTTGTGATGACCAGCCATTTCGTCTGTTAAGGTAAATTTGTGCAGTCAGAGAGGCTCCTAACTGACAGAGACTTTCCAGTGAGTTCAGCAATGGCAGGAATTTAGTCTGCTTTCCAGAAACCAGGGACTAATTCCAGTCCTGTTCCTCATCATATCATCAGATTTCAATAGCAGAAAATCCTTACAAGCTCTCTGTTCTCTGACTAGTCAGTCTACTGAATGCTATACAGTGATCTCTGTTTCCTTCTGAGTTCTACTAAGATTCTCTTCCGGGCTGCTGGAATCTTGCTGCTACACATGCAGCCCAGGATTTAACCTACGTCTATAGAAAGACCATATTTAAAGATTCTTAAATTTCTATTTTTTTAATAAAAAGGTTATTATTGAAAAACAGAGAAATAAGGAGAGAAGAAAATCTGCAACTATATATCTATAACTGAATTTTCCATCAGCTGGTCACCCACCAAATGTCTGAAACAGCCGAGGCCAGGAATCTAGGACTTCAGCCAGGTGTCCAGCATGACTGGGAAATATTTCAGCAGTGGAGCCATGATTTGCTGCCTTCCAGAATACTCATGAGCAGGAAGCTGGGTCAGAAGTGCAGAGCAGCAGGAATTTAAACCAGTCACCGTGGGATGGGATGTGGGTGTCCCCAGTGGCAGTATAAGCTGCTGCAACACCCCATGTTCCCCATGGTGATTCCTTCTTGGCAGCTCTCTCCTCTGATGAGCTGCGAGCCCTAAATTGGAGCTGCTGGAGTTCTGTCAGACTTTGGAAGCTTTTTCATCTGCATGTGGGGCTGCCGCTCTCTACTTGAGACCAGGTGCCAAGATTTGGGCCATGAACCCATTAAAAACAGCCCTTGGGAAGAAAGTGAGGGTGAATGAGGGATTGATGTATTTCCCTTCTTTCAGGCATTCCAGCATGAACTGTCTGCTGCCCAGGGCCTGGCAACAAGCACTGTACAGTTCTTGGCCAGGTATAGTTATTTTTAGCAGGTTTTCCCAAAACAAGATGAGAGATCTGAGCATTTCACCCATGAGTACTAGCACATGTGCCAAGGGACAATTCCACTCTCATCTCAGCGATTCCCTAAGATAGAAGAATCAGGTACACTTGATGCCAGAGCCTGGCAAGAGCAATGGGAAAAACAAAAAATAGACACTCAAGGGCTAAGCAAAAACAGCCCAGCATATTTAGCAGTCAGTTGCCAAAAGTTAACAAACCCTAACTCTTTGGATTTATCCTAAAATACATTTTGTCGCCACTTGAAACTCTTTGCCTTTCTCAGTAAGTGTAGGGAATGCATTTGAAAAATCACCCACCTAGTATTGAGGAAAAGAAAAACATCTTCAAAAAGGAGGACTACGTAGCAGGAACTTAGGGAACATACAGTATAATTTCCCAGACCCCTGAGCAAGTGGTGATTGTACTCAGTACAATGGCAGCCAGGGCTTTTCACTGTGAGGACTGCAGGCTACAAACAGAGGAAGGGTAGAGGGTGGAACATGTGCTTTGTTTTCCAACTAGAGTTGGTCAGATCAGTAAGAACTCAGAGAGTGTGTGTGTGCATGTGTTGGGGGAACATTTGCTTGCTCTGTGTACCGAGGCAGCCCCTGAATAATGAAGAGCACTCCTAGCATCTGGGCTTTCCCCATGGGGAGCCGAGAGCCCTAGGAGAAACGGTTGGTTCCAATGCAACAACAGAAAAAGTACACACAAAGGTTGGGATGCTGTCTTGTGTCAGGAAGAAAGCAGTACTCAGAGATTCATGGGCACGGACAAGGACACAGTAGCTAGCTTGTAAGGACTCACACAGGCTCCACCTGGACATTAGAGAGAAAGAAGAGCTAGTAATGGGTTTGTGGCAGATGGACACAACAGTGTCTCTGCTTGACAAGCCCTCCCCACAAGGTGACCTTGACCCTTCTCCTGTGGAGAGGCAGGGCCTGTGGCTCCTCCCTTTGAACATGGCACTTTGGTGGACGTTGTGCTAAGGGCCCTGCAAAACCTATCCTCAGAGGTGGGGCAGCCTCCGCTGTGCTGGCTGAAGTACTCATGCTGGACCCCGGAGCAGCTGTGGTAACTGTGGTGTGACTGTCCCAAGGCTACCACATTGTAAGAAGCCAGAACTAAGCTGTGTTCAGAACCATGCAAAGAAATACTGAGATGAAGGGAAGGAAGAACAAAGAATCCCGCATCAGCCCTCATTATCACAGCTTCAGCCACTATCTGATGACAACTCCAGGAAAGCACCTGGACTGACACTGCCAAGTAGAGTCCCCCCCGCCCCATATGTGGAACTTACAGGAACACTGGGAGTAGGAAAGTATTGTCATTTGGAGTTGCTAAGTACATTGTGAATCAGTAATGGACTGGGACCTGGATATGGGATAGCACCAGATGATGTGACGTTGGTATGGGACTAGGCAGTGGCCAGGGGCTGGAGGAGTCTGTGGTGTGTGCTTGACGGGCTTGGCTGAAGATGTTAGCAGCAGTCCAAAGAGCCCTTAAAGACAAGGGAAGAAAATGCTCTTTAAAGTTTGATGAAAGAGAGGCGGGAATGGAGCACACTAGCTAAGCCACTGCTTGGGATGCCATGTGCCAGTCTCCAGTGCCTGGTCCAAGCTCTAAGACCCCTTCCAGCTTCCTACTAAGGCACATGATGGGAGTCAGCAGGTGATAGCTCAAATGATGGCATTCACATGGTCGACTTCTATTGAGTTTCCAGCTTCTTCCTTTGGTCTTACCCACCCTTGGTTGTTGGGGAGTGAACCAAGGATTGGAGGATGCTCTCTCTCTCTCTCTCTTTCCCTCCTTCCCTTGCTTAAATTTAACAAGTAGTTTTTAAAGAAAATATTAGTTGGATAAGAACTCTCCTGGGGGGAATGGATGGTGTGATAATATCATCATCTGTGATCTTATTAAAAATAGGAACTGTACCAGGTGAAGTGCAGGAGTCAACCGAAGAGTTTTTAGACAGAAAATAGCACCTGACTCCTGCTTGTCTGCGCCGAGCCCAGAGGAGAGGTGCTCACAAATTGTTTATGACAAAGGGGTCAGGACTTGGGTAAAAAGCCACTTTATTCCCATCTTCTCAGTGGCTGGTGGAAGGTTGTCAAATTTAGAAAAGATTTCAGCACAATGAGAGAATGTAGGAGGTAGGTGGTGGCATTCTTTGTTAAAACTTCAGAAATGTTGATGCCGTGGTAGACCCTTTGATTCGAAGATGGAGAGAGGTGTGCTGGGATCTTAGGATGTGCCTTTTCGCTAAGCAGCAGGGTTCGGCTTCTTCTCCCACCACAGCCCCCACGGAACCTGCCATAGAGCAGTTCACCTCAGAGAGGTCTGCATGTTCGGTTTTTATCTGCAAGTGTCCATCCTCATCAGCTCCGAGGAACAGCCCGCAGGATGTGTGCACAGAGAGCAGGGATTCCTTCTGAGGACCGGACTGGTGCAGCTAATAGCAGGCTCAGCAGGTCTGATGTCCAGGGAGTAAGCCGGTGAATGTAGATCCAGGGGAGAGCTGCAGTTTGAGTGCCAGGTCGCTGACAGAGGTGTACTCCTGCATAGGGAGGCAAGTCTGCATTCAGCTAACACCTCGAACTGATGGGACAGGCCCATCTATGTTATGAAAAGTAACCTGCTTTACTCAAAGAACCATTGCTAAAATGTTGATCTCCTCAGAGACACCATCCCAAAATATCCAGGAAAGTGTTGTGTCAGCCATCTGTACAACACGAGCCAATCAGGAGAACACATGCCCTGCCTTGTCGCATGGGGCATGAGGTGGCAGTATCCTCTATTACAGTATCTGAGTTCACGTCCTCACCCTGACATCTCACTCCTGGTGCTAGTGTGGGGTGCAGTTGGGAGTGCTTCAAGCGCTGGGCTCCAGCTATCCATATGGGAGACCCAAAGTAAATTGTTGACTCCTGGCCGTGGCCCCCAGCTCAGCCCTCGTCATCTTGAGCAGGAGAGTGAATCCACAGAGGGGAGTTTGTCTCTTCCTTTCTGCTTCTCAGACAAGTGAAAGACATTTAAAAATAAACATAGAAAATTATTAACTGTCATAGAGTATGTTACAAACTGATACATTAAAAATACACCTTTTTTTCCCAAAGAATCGGTGCAAATTTGGGCTGAAAGGGAGAGATGTAACACAGAATGAGGATGGGCAGGAAGCCAGCTGAGAGAAGAGGTCACAGTCCTGGGTGGCTTTGTGGGGAGAATGCAATTGAGAGCCACAGGGACTGTTCCTGGGGACGGAGAGGGCCTGCATCACCCCGGGGCTGGCAGCAGTGCTGGCTGGCTGTCAGAGCTGCTGGGTGAGGGGCAGTGAGGGGCAGTGAGGGGCAAGTGTGCCATGTTATCCTGTTTTCACGGGGGAATTGCTGAGTTGTTACCCTGTCTTCCCATCACTCTGGCCTGATGTTTGGGGATTCTGTGGGGGCCATCATGTGCTTCTTTAGTTAACATCTCAGAGTGAGAGGGACCACACTTCAGGCACAGAACCCCAGAATCTTCACCCCAGATTTGCCTGATCCTGGAGCTGGTGGGTGTAAGAAGAGCCTGGGTTTCTTGCTGGTTTGGGGATGCTGAGGTGAGGTGTTGGGGGGTAAGTGGTGGCCTAGGGTGGTGCACAGTAGACTACATTCTGTTAAATTGGCAGCAGCAATGCCTCGCACCGCATGTGCCCTTGCACAGTGCCTGTGCCCCTCCTTCCCAGAGTGGCTGAGATCCTCTCTCCTCCCCAGAGAGGAAGACCGCACGGGGAGCTCAGACATTCCTGGTGAGCACACAGACCTGTGCGACTCTCCGAGCCTTTCGCCTTAGTCAGGCCTTAGTACCCCTGACAGCGCCAGACCCTAGCAGCCAGATATTTTGCTCCCATAGAATCTCTTCCACATTGGTACTGGCGACATAAGTAAGAAGATTCTAACATCCTTATTGTAATAGTTTATGTAGATGATCTAGAGGTCTAGCAGCAAGAGAATGTGTAAATGGTATTAAGGTTATGCTGATGAAGAAGATAGTGATTTTTCTATAGTGATGTGTAGAATAGAGGATCACTGGCTAGCTAAATAATGCTGTTACAGAATGAAAGTGAATGAATTATAGCTGCATATAATGGCATGGATGCATCTCAGAAGCATAATATTGAACAAAAATAATTACAAAAAGATGTTTTTAATGCCAAAGCAAAATAATACACATGGATAGTTGTCATTTCACATGCTATATACATTTGATAAATATTTTATTTTTATTCACAAGTTAATTTTAAGTAATTTAAAAATGTTTATCGCTGCACTGATTATAATAATATTCTAAAATACCCCTCAAAAGTAATTGACCAAAATAATCCCAGTGGCTCCAGTCCATAGCATTCTCAACAGTTGTTATAATGAATGTTAAGCGACTGTGTTTGTTGAGTTGGGAACTGCTTCACAATATGCTATTGAGGCAAAAAAAAAAAAGTAAAACAATATGCTGCAGGCTTCCAATTTGAAAATTGAATAAATAAGATAAATATAGAAGTATGTAGAACAAAACATATGGAGGGGTTGGTTTCTCTAGTAGTTGGTTTGAATGTATGTTTTTTACATTCCTATCCTAATATTTCTAATACTTTCCTAGAGTAAGCATGTGGGGGATCAGCCTGGTGCTGATCAGAGACCAGCTGTGCGGCTCTAGTTCTCTCTCGCTTGCTGACTCATCAGCCAGGGGGCGCTCAAGAGGCTCCCGCGGGGCCAGGCCGAGGAGGAGGAGCAGGGTGGGGCCTGTGGGGGAGTGCAGCCCATGCATCAGTAACAGCACGGTGGTGTATGTCACAGCATCGCATGGCACCGCAGTGGTACAGCACCACACTCTTAATGCTAAAAAAACATTCCCTCGCTCACCCCAGTGGAAGGAATTCCTACCCTGTCTAAGCCTTTTATTTTGTCTGCCCCAGCTGCCATCCCAAAATACCCCAACCCAGCAACTCCAACAGCAGGCATTTATCCCCATAGCTCTGCAGGGTGCAGAATCCAGGATCCAGGTGCAAACCAGCTTGATTTCTGGTGAGGCCTCTTACCGGCTTGTGAGCACTACCTCTCAGCAGGTGCTCGTGTGGCAGGGCGAGAGCTGGAGGTTTCTGACATCTGCCTTTCTGAGCAGGCCGCCAGCCCTAGCCAGCTGCAGTCCTGGCCTGTGACCTCATTCATTGAAGATGGACATGTTTGGAAGGTGGGAGTGGGGAGTGGGGAGTGGGAGAGCTTCCACATGTGGGTGGGAACACAGTTCAAGCCACAGCACCTCTCTTGTCTCCTTCCCCACTGAGAGCAAGGTGGACACCTGTTCAAAGAAAGAAGCTGGAGAAGACTGGGAATGGTGAGGCTAAGGAAATAGTGGGAAGGGAAGATGGGGACAGCTGGGAATGAAGGGGAAATGGGTGACAAGGAAAGGGAGGTTAACAGTTGTTTCCATAAGTTAGGGTTATATATCCCAGTTATATATCCCAGTAGCTGTTTTGGGGGGATAAAAGACAAGCAAAGCTTTTGTGTTGTTGAAATTGTTTTTGACCTTGGGACTGTGTCCCTTCAATCACAGTATTCTTTCAAGAACAGGTCTTATGGTTTCAGGATTTAGTGGTTCTGCAATCATCCTAGGTATAGGCACACAACAGACAGAGGTATCAGAAACTCCATCAGCAGGGATAAAGTGAAGATGGGCTGCTTGCAGCAGCACATTGCAGCATCAGGAGCTCGCCGGTGACTGAATGTGTTGGCAAGATGAGCTTCTTACTCCACGGTTCAGGGCTTGCCCTAGACCAGGCTGCAGGAGGCACAGCCGGTCATGGAGGGCTGGGCTTGGACACAGGGCACTCTCATGGGCAGACATTTAACTGAGATTCCTGGGATAGGAAGGACTTGCATCTGGTGGTTGGGGATGATCCGTTAAAGTTGAACTGCAGGCACTTGTTTCATAGGAGGCTCATCTATTTACTTGGTTTTTTTAAGAGCAACTTGGTGGTTTTCCAAGTGACTCTTTCTGGCCTGAGGTTTTTCTCCCTGTAGTGGGAGGGAGGCAGAGCTGCACGGGCCACGGGAAGCTGTGTCAGGCACAAAAGGGCCATGGTGTGTGCTGGAGACCCTCCAGGACCCTCACCCTGTTTCTTTGCTGAGATCTTAGTCTGTGTGCTTGGCATGGGCACCTGTGGCCACTCATTCCTAGTGCAGGGTGGTGATGGGGGCTGTCTGTGCTGCCCTTGGCATATTGGCAGTCTGTACTGCTGAGGCAGCTCTGTGTGTGGAAAGACTGTGTCCCTCTCCTGTGACTGCCCAAACAACTTACCACAAACACACATTAGTTGTCTTACAGTTCTTGAAGTTAGAATTCAAAATCAGGTTCCTCTGCATACCTTGAATTTCACTGGCACAGAAGTGCCTTGAGTTCCTTCTCCTGGTCACATCTGCATGGTCCCTGTGCCTAGTGAGGGGATGTAACAAGGATTAGGACATGGGCCTCTACAGGGCCATACTCTCCGGCCCGAGTTCCATCTTCAGTGTCTTCCTGTTGAGCTCTCTGACCTGCAGTGCTCTTGGCTCCCCTTCCTTCCCCACCTGCCAACAGGGATGGTGCTGTTGGATGCCAGCTCCTAGCTCCCCAGAATGCTTTTAGCATCATTTATTTGACAATATGGCTGTGAACGAGGAAGCTAGTGATTTCTGCTGCTGTCGCTAAACCTGTGCTGTTGTAAGCCAAGGCTTGACAGGCCTTTGGAAAAGGTTCATCTTTTCCCTCTTTTTCTCATTTTGCATTGATTTGTGGCAGGTTGTAGATGAGTCTTTGCAAGTAAAGCAATGTGTGGCTCCCTCTGTTGCTCTGCCTTCCGAGCGGTTGAGGGTCCCCTGGGAACAAGGCTCCTAGGGGAGCATGTACAACCAGGAGGGGCTTACTTCTGGCACGCCCCTGCAGGCTGCCCACATACCACCCCCAGCTCCAGCCCTGCCTTTCACGGGGCCCTGAGCTGCCACAGCAGGTGCTGCACCTCATGGAAGGGTTAGTTCTGAAACTGGTAATGCAGGCGCCTCCCTGGTGAGGTGAGCCCCACCCCAACCCCACCTCACCATACTCATCTCCCCAATCATCCCTCACCTCGTGACAGTTTATTTCAGGCAATGTGTTGACAAGAAGATTGTTAAGTTGTAATGAGAGATGCTGGATAGAACAGTGTCAAGAGTGCTGTCCGTGGTCAGCATTAGGACCTGAGGGTGGCCATCCTTCCAGCTCCCCTGGGAACAGAAGGTGTCAGCCCCACCCAGGGTCTCCAGGCTCATCTGCCCCTTGTAAGAATCTGGCCCTGTGTGCTGCTTGGGCACTGTGTGTTATGGCCCAAGCCTGCATGTCACTGGAGGATTTGTTGATTTATTTGAAAGTGTCATAGAAAGGCGAGGCAGAGATAATCCACCCACCAATTCACTCCGTGGCTGTGTCCGGCTAAACCCAGGAGCCAGGAGCTTCCTCCAGGTCTCCAATGTGGATGACAGACACCCAAGTACCTGGGCCATCCTCTGCTTCCTCTCGAGGGAGCTGGATTGGAAGTTAAGCAGCGGAGTGATAATGATGATGACATCACAGACAGCAGACCCTACCACCGAGTCACAGTGCTGTCCCTGTTGTTAATTTTCAAAGACTTGTTTATTTAAAAGGCAGAGTGATGGATGGGTAGAGAGATTTTCCATGTCTTGGTTCATGCAAGCAGCCTCAACAGCTGGGGCTAGGCAGTCAAGGCAGGAGTGCAGGGTCTCCATCCAGGTCTCCCACATAGGTGACAGGGGCCATCTGCATCTTTCCCACACACATACTTGAGGAGCTGTGTTGGAAGTAGAACAACTGGGGCTTGAACCTGTACACCAGTATGAGATACTGGCATTGCAGCCAGCAGGTTTTTTTTTTTAAAGATTTATTTATTTTTATTGGAAATTCAGATATACAGAGAGGAAGAGAGACAGAGAGGAAGATCTTCCATCCATTGAATCACTCCCCAAGCAGCCACAACAGCCGGAGCTGAGCCGATCTGAAGCCAGGAGCATCTTCTGGGTCTCCCACATGGGTGCAGGGTCCCAAGGCTTTGGGCCATCCTCAACTGCTTTCCCAGGCCACAAGCAGGGGGCCTGGATGGAAAGCAGGGATGCCGGGATTAGAACCGGCACCCATATGGGATCCTAGCACAGGCATGGCAAAGGAATTTAGCCACTAGGCTACTGTGCCGGGCCTGCAGCCAGTTTTTAACCTGTACCACATAGCAAACCTACCTTGGACCCGTATCAATCTGAAGGTCTGAGCAGTTCAGTTTGCCTGTCTGAGCAGTGGATGTGGGACCAAGGCCCTGCTGTTAGTGAAGGCTCTCAGACTGCACTCTGCCAAGGTGTGCTGTGCACCTGGAAGTCAGTGGGCGCTATCACTGGGGTCAGGTAGGGCCCCTGGACCCCAGGTCCACCAAAAGGTAGCTGTGTGCTCTCTAGCTGGGGAAAGGAGGTTCTGTTTCTAGGTAAACTTGTTTCTTCTTCAGACTTGTACATCCTGTCTTCTGGCCTGACTGCGTTCTCCATTGCAGGCAGGAATTCTACTTACTTTATACTTGTTTGCCTCCATTTCTGAACTAGTTCAGAATGTATGAGTTTGCATCCATGACATAGGATTACAGGGGCCGCCAGGGAAGTGCTGTGGCATGCACCCTCTCAGAGCAGCCCGCCAGGGGCGCAGGAACGTGGAGTCCTGCAAGGTGTCTTTGCAGGCTTCCAGACTGAGAGCCAGCACGAGTATCTGGTGCTTCTGCAGCTGCCGTGCTGTGAAGGGCACGATGCTCTCCAGCTCCTGCCACGGCTCCTCAGGCTGCTGATGCTGGGGTTTCCTGAGCCACTTTGTTTTTGTTTTCCTCGCTCAGATCCATGATTCCCACCCTGGTTTTAATAGCACCCCAGGGTGTGTCCACTTGTCTTGAGGGCTGGCAAAGAATTCTCAAATCCATTTCATCACAACAGGAAACAAATATGCATCATTCAGAGGTGTTAGCCAAGTCTGAATAAGGAGGAAAAGAAAAATGCCACAAACCCCAACAAGCACTGTGGGCCACACTGAGTGTCAGTTGCACTCCTGAAAGCTGAGCCCACTGCCCCAGGAAAGAGAATGGGCCCCACAAAGCCAGCAACTTCTCATTAGTGGCACTTGTCTTGGAAATTGCTACACATGCCCAGCCATATCTGACTTTTATAAGTTAACTACTGTTGTGGAGGAAGAGGGTCATACAAAACCAGCCCATGCAGTCACAATCTAAGGCAGCCTCTTTGAAGTTCTGAAGAAGGGGGTCTTTGCACAGCTGCACTTGGCCATCTCAGGGCTTGTGTGTTCTGCACTGGGTACAGTCCTGCCTTGGGGGCCTTTGCTGGTTGCCTGATCCAGCGCTTAGCAAGGCACTATGCCTCTGGCCCCTTATGCATAAGGGGCTGATGGTGTGTACTCAGTGATGTTGGAAGGGTGAGCCAAACTCACCCTTAAAAAGTTTAGGGCAGATCTGGGTGTTGTACCAGTATGTGCTCAATAAAATCTTGACAGCCTGCAGAGTGCCAGGAGTGCAGCCAGCTGGCTAGGTTCTTCAGCTAGAGTTTGCGTTTGGGAACATTTGGAGAAGGTGGCTGGATGAATGCTGGTTCTGCACTGGGTCATGTAAAGATTCTTAATGAAAACACAGGGTTTGTTGCTCACATTTTTGGCAGGACATTGATATGTTTGTAGCCTTTAGAAGCATCTGTCAGGAGCTGGTTGATAATCACACATGGACTTTATCATTTCTGTGATGTCACACAATAAGAAGTCTGTTCCTGCCCCAGGAGCCATTTTGTGCAGCTGTTCAGATGGTACAGGTGGCTGTTCTCTACCCATAGGTCATTCAGGGACCCAGGCTGGCAGTGGCTTCCAAGACCACCCTCAGCATCAACAGCCCAGTTAACCTGGGAAGCAGCAGGCAGGTGCACCTAGGGCAGGGTCTCACGGCTATTCCTGGGGGAGGCACCCATGGCTGCACCACTCCTGCTGATGACTTAGGTCATGTGACCACACTTGATGGCAAGAGGACTTGGGGAGCAGATTGTGCTGAATGTTTTCTACCTCGTAGATGAGGAGGCGGCATTCCCTGTCACACTGACTCACACTGCGTTGTTGGGGGAACAAAGTGCCTGTCAGGTCTTCAGGAGCTGGGGGTTAGAGGAGGTGAAGCTGTGTGCACGGATGCCTCTGGGGTCAGGGGGAGCAGCCGTCATCTCAACACCATCCCTGTCTTATCTCCTGACCTAACTAACTCATATCAGTGACTTCACAGAGGAGTGTGTGCCAGGCTAAGCCCTGAGGACAAGGAACACTGTGGTCTCTTGATGAGCTGGGCAGGGCCCTAAGGGGAGCAAGTAAGAAGATCGCAGTACAGTGCACTGTACAGTGAGAGAGAGCACACACAGGCATGGGATCCAGACAGGACTGTCAGGACATCTACCCCTAGGAGGGGACACCTAACCAGAGGGTGGAGGGAGTTTACCCAGCTCTGACAGGGTAGGGGGTGCAGGACTAAGCAGATGTTAGAGGGTTTGGATATTTGAAGCAAGGGATCCCATCATTTAGGCTTGGGGAGGAAAGGAAAATCAATGTGGCCAGATCTTAGATGAGGGAGGCAGCTGGGAGGCCAGGGTGGCTGGCGGACGGCGCAGCGGCTGTAGGCTGCCGAGAAGCCCGGGGACAGCTGGTCTTTGGGTGGGGAATGCTCCTGCAGCTCCTGTGATGCTCTGTTAGAAATGATTCCTGAGACCCTGTGAGAAGGTGTGGAGCTTCACCCGCAATCACATCCCACTTGCTGTGCAGTGACACTGTCAGTTGAGCCCTTGGGGTGACTAGTGAGTGCTTCCTGAGATTCTGCTGAGTTACTCCTTCCCAGTGCGGACCCTCCAGTTTAGGGAGCTCAGTTGCCGAGACCCAGTGGGCCCACACTGTGCTGAGCCAGGCAGAGCCTATAAAGCCGTGTGCTGAGCCTGGCCCTCGGGGCCTCACTTGAGCACTCTTCCTGGACTCAGAGCTCACATTCCCGGCTGGACAGTGTGCCTGCTGCTCGTCCTTCCATAGTCCACTCAGTCTGTGCTTGCTGGTGCTAATTTGGCATCTCAATGTCCCCAAATAAGGATATGGGGGAAGTTTATAGACAATGGGAACAAGCTGTTCGTTTACAGCTCTGGCGGGATCACAGAAGGCCTGCATTTCAGAGAGGATTCCTGGTGGTTTACCAGCTTACTGTGTCTGCAGTGTTATGCCCTGGACCAGTTTGTGTGTGGGGGAGAGATTATGACTGAGGGGACATCGGCATACAGTGAGCCATGGCCTGAGCTGTTGGTGGTGGCATGTGGTCACAGCAGTGTCTCTCTGGAGAGAGTCTTCCTGGAACCCCAAATGGTTCTTTCTGTTGTGCCTCTGTTGGCAGGTGTTAGAACACCCCACACCAAACCCACACACACACACACCTACACCCCTCACTTTGCAGGGAAGTGGAAGGTGTTCAAACACAGAATCAAAATAAAGGATTATTTTTCAGTTTCCACTGAAGCCTCTCATTTTCCAGCAGTACAGAAATGGAACGGGAGGTGATGGGGACATGATGGGACTGCGAATGGACATGTTAGTCATCTCCTGGGCAGAGAGTCACACAGGCCAGTGAGGGTCTCTGGCCTGAGGTTTGCCCTTGAGCTACACTTCTGTGTGCAGTAGCCATGATGCCACAGGTGGCCTGAGTCGATGCCACAGGTGACAGTGCTCTGGCAGCTGTCCCTCTGGGGGTGGCGTGATAGAGGACCTGGGTACCTCCCCCTTGCATCCTAAAGGATAAAGGGAGTCAAACTCGCATCCACCCAAGCTCCAACCTCAGCCTCTTCATGAACCCTTCTCAGTCCTACATCCAGCTTGGTCAGTGAGTCCCTCTCCACCTCCTCTTTGACATCCATTTCTCCCTGGCCTTGCTGTGTGGTCTGCTTCAGCAGCTCCCTGAACAGATTCAGTCTCCCCCGCCCCCCACCATGTCCTGTGCCTCCCTGGCTCATGCTGCCCAGTGCCTGTGCATCCCGGCTCACTGTGCCACTTCACTGTCTAGAGCTCAGCAGCAGAACCACACCCTAGGCAACATCAGTTTCCTAGCCTTCCCTGATGTGTGGTGAGGAAATATAAACAGCTACAGTGTGTCAATTGCTGAGTATGGGCTGCAACTCCTGCTGCCTCTTAGTACCTGTGTTCAGCTGATCAGAGTCTGTCAGGAAGCAGAACCTCTGCCTGCACCCTTACTGTGTGTGGTCCATGACAGGTACTCTGTGGGTGGTGCATGTCCTCCCCATGACCCTAACGCCCAACCAAAGATGAAGAGACGGGCCTGGAGGAGACAGGGAATATGTTCACATATGAATGCGCTCTTGGGGCACACCTGACCCTGGACTGAGCTAAGTGGCACAGTGAGCCAGGATGTACAGGCACTGGGCAGCATGAGCCAGGGAGGCACAGGACATGGTGGGGGGGTGGGACTAAATCTGTTCAGGGAGCTGCTGAAGCAGACCACACAGCAAGGCCAGGGAAAGATCCACATTCCACCAGTTGATGCTTCTCTGATGGGTTTGAAGCAATATTGAATTCAGGGATTACTGAGTTCCACCAGTAGGCCAGGGATTTGGGGTCAGCCTAGAGATCTCAATCCTGGCCTGGTCCTGAATGGTTCAGTTATGGAACCTCAGACTGTAACCTCCCCAGAGAGCGATCTTTTCCTGTGGGACAGGTACTGGGAGTTCTGGACAAGTGAATTGGGACAAGGTGCTCTCTACCCAGCTATGGCACATCTCAGAAACAACTTGTTAGTGATCTCAGAGTCATTGCCCAGGCCAGGATGAATACAGTTGATCATTTGTGAGCCTCAGGAGAACAGAGACAGTATGAAAATGGCTGGGGGTGAATGCAGAGTTTCCTCATACAGGCACGAGAGAGGGCTGTGTATTAAGAGCTGGGGAACATTGCTGGCTGCGATCTTTTCTCTTGTCCCTGTGTCCTTGCTGTGAGATGAAGGAACCATCCACAGCAGGAGCTCTGTGCTTCACCAAGTGGTACAGGACACCAGAGAGGGCCTGGGCCTGTGGTGGGAGGCTGGGCCCAGCCCCTCACCCAGCATCCAGCCAGCTTGGGCTGTGGGTGCCTGGGTTGCCTGCCTTTTCAACCAGAAGGATCTATAACTGGTGAATGCCATCTGGCCACCTGCAGACTCAGCAGTCCTGGGCCTGTTTCCGCAGAGCACAGGAAGCGCTGGGCCACCCTCATTGAGGAAGTCTCATCGTCATGGGGCTGATAAGTGTGGGGTACAGGACTTCTTCCCTAGATGGAAAATCAGCTCCCTGGGATTACAGGGGGGCTGAGCACAGTGAGGTCAGGCTCAGCCCTGAAGCCCACAGTCACCAGGTCTGAGAGAGAGTCCTGGTGGGGAGTTCTTTAAGCCAGCAGTACACATGGAGGCCTCATGAAAGCTGTGTATTGGGCCTCTCCTCTGCCTGTCAGCATCACGGTGGCATCACATAGCCTGAGTCCGAAGCTTTTCCCCAGGGTCCTCTTAGGCCAGGTAGCATTGTAAGCACTCGGAGGCAGCACAAGTCGCCAGATATTCCCGCAGGGACGGCTGCTGCTTTCTCGTCGCTGGGCTGCGGCCATCGATATCACCACCCATGCTGCCTCCCATGGTCTCCCCAGGGGTGATGCAACTCTGCCCTTTCCCTTGCATTACCCAAAGCTGCAGTCCGTGGGTTGGTTGGTTGGTTGGTTTGTTTTTCCACTCTTCGGTCATCTTAAAGAACAAGCTGATTCTACCTGGCCTTTGCACCTGTTGTTGCCACTGCTGGGATCTTCCTGCTGCTCTCCCTCCAGCAGGTGTTCCTTCTGGGGTGTTCTCTGTGACCTTCCTACCCCAGGGAGCCCTGCCTCTAGCCATGCCCCATTGCTGTGTCCTGGTTTCCTTCCCTGCGAAGAGTGTCACTTGAAGTGGCTGTATTTATGGATTGCTGTGCATATTGTGAACTAGAGCATAAGGGCCAAGACAAATCTGCCTTGTGGGACATTGAGGGGAGGTCTGGGTGGTTGCCACTGGATCTTAGGGCTCTGGAGTTGCTCTACTGTTCTTTGACCAACATGGTAGATGCCAGGCTCCAGACATTAACACGTTTCCTCAGCACATCCGTCTCCAGCAATTATTCAGTTGGTACAGTTCTCCTCACTTCATGAATGAGAACATTGGGGTTCATAGTAGTGACAGCCGATGTTAGTAAACACAGCAGAAGCAGGATATATTCCCAGAAGTCCTTATCCAGGTGCTGGTGCTCACAGCTCTCCTGTCTCTGCCCACACCACAGCAGGCAGGGAGGCCAGTGCCTGTGTGTGTCCTGTCTTGGTTTGTGAAGGCCACCATCCCAGAAGACCTTTCGAATGACATGGCTAAAGCATCAGAAGTGCATTTTGTCATAGTTTGGGTGGCTGCAAGTTCAGGATCAAGGTGCCAGATGCGGACTTGCTCCATGGCCTGTGGACAGTTGCCTTCACACTGTCCTCACGTGGCTTCCCTGTGTGGGTGTGCATGCAGGAGGAGGGAGAGAGGAAGCTCTCTCTGCTGACTAGGCCACTGGGCCTTTCAGAGCAGGGCCCTGTCTTGTAACCACATTGGATTTCAGGGACTCCATCAAGGCCTCGCTGCAGATACAGTCACATTAGGGTTAAGAATTCATGGTAGAAATGTTAAAGGGAAATGGTTCAGTCCATGACACAATGCAACTCCTTAATCTTGCCTGCATTGAAACACAGACATGTATGGCCCTCAACTGGTGCCTCGTGGATTACAAAGCATTGAGGGCTGTGATCCTTGCCTTCAGGGCTCCGTCACTTCTGAGTTGTGCACTGTATTAATGACTACTGGGGCCATGAGAGTGTCTTCTGAATGCCCCGGTGAAAGCATCTGGACCATGGAGGGCCCCCAGGGCAGACCCAGGCTGGCAGTGTGTCAGCTTGACTGTCAGTTAGCTTAATTTACAAAGTGACACCCATGGAGATATTTGAGATGGAAGAAGCTGGTGGAAACTGTTTAGGCTGCAAGTCCCATCCCAGAGCTCCTGCATCAGCATATGTCATGCTTTGGCCTAAAATTTCACTCTGGATGGGAGAAAGTGGGGTTGGGTCCAGAAACACACAACACAGGAGAATTAAGGGAGCGAAGACGATGCTATGAGGGAAACAGAGAAGAGGTGTTTTGTATGTTTGGGGTTTTTTTAAGGTTTTTCTGGAAAATTTGATAGGAGTCACAGGCTCCAGTCCAGCCGAAGTCCCAGTGTGGAGGGTTGGAGAGGCAAAGGAGCCATCCTTTTGATCTTGAGCACGATTCAAATTGGGCTCGCAAGGGAGCTGTGCGCTCGGAGCCCCTGTCCTGCTGACTCCTCATCCTGCATGGTTAAGGTACCAGCCTCTTCCACCTGCTGCTCCTCATTGGCTGCTCCCGTCACAGCTGCATGTCCCAGGGGGGCCTGGGGATCTGAGGACTGTACCCTGCCCTGCTTTGTGCAGCATCTGGAAGTGCTCACCTGTGTCTTTAAAGGGAGCCTCGTGTCTTGCTGGCACGTCTGTGCTTGCGCCCTTGGGCCCCCTCCCTGTCCTGAGGCAGCCCTGCAGGTTGTCAGCCCACCTTCCTAGAGGCAGGGGACAAGGCCAGACAGCAGGGAAAGCCCTCTGTGGTGCAGAAACATCTGGTGACTTTCTTGTGCAGAGATTGAATGAAAATGCTAAGGCATTGATAGACAAAAAAGAGTTCATGGAGTCTCTCTCTGGGACTCAATTTTGAAAGAGTTTATAACATAATGGGTAAAAAATGTGGAAAATGTTTATCAAGTATCATTTTTCTATTAAGATGCAAAGGGATGTAAAAGGAAAGCTATGGTTTCCAGTTGTGTTAATTATTTGGGTGACTCTGCAGAGGCTTTTTAAACATTCAAGTGTATTGATTTAAATGGACAGAGCTCCATATGTTTGTCATGTATGTGATATCCTGATGCCCACTTAGGGCACTGCTGGTTACTTCAGGCTGCCTAATTCATACACTTGTTGTGTTGCTGGTGAGAGCCACTGCCTCTCTCTCAGCCTTGCCCCAGATGCACAAATCCAAGGGTCTTCAGAAAGCCCGTGGAAAGTATGTGTTTTGGGCAAACTGTGTAGGGATTCCGGAGGGGGGAGTAGTGCCAAAATAAGCTTAAAGTTTCATTTTCCATAAGCCTTTTGAAGTCCCTGGAACTTTTGAGAGCCAGCCTGGTGGTGGGCGCTGTCCTAGGTACTAGAGGTGGGGACAGCCAGGACAAGGCTTCCGCCTTCCTAGAGACATTCAAAGAGAGACAATACAAAGGACCTCCTCTGTACATACAAGGCTGCATGTAGTGCCAGAGACCAGCTCTGGCTGATGTGAGAGCTTGCAAAGGATGCGTGAATCGGCGAGAAGAAAACAAGAGGAGATGTGGACCACTACAGCGTGATGCTCATAATGAACAACTCAGAAAAGCTGCCTTCTTTATTCACACAAATCATCACAGGCTTTTACACAACATACAGTTGTTTCATTTTTATTTCATGGTTAAAAGAATGATTACAAAAATAATTCTAAAAAACACTATTATTATTTTACTTCAAAGAAAACATTTTCAGCAAACCATTACTCATTCAAACCTGCAGTGACCTGGCTGAAGGCAGGAGCTCCAAGGTTGGCAGCACATGCAGTTACATAGTGACAGGTGGTTTACTTATGTCCAAAATCAATTTTCACTAAACCTAAACTAATATCACTTAAAAGATTGAGAGTACAGAATTAAAAGGAAAGCTCATAAATGAAAGGAATTTATAAAGGCATATATGATAGATACTTTATTAAATCTTATAATAAATGATGCATTAATTACCATCACCTTCACCTAGTACTGATTCAATTGTTTTTTGTTCTTTTGTTAAAGGGCAGTGAAAAGGATCAGTGCACCTCAGCCTTTCTACAAGCAGAGGGCCTTTACAAGAAACTTCTTTTAATCTTTAGAAACTGTTTTCTTTCCCTAAATATAAGTGCCAATGGTAGAAGTTTGAAATCATTTTCTTGTGAGGGCTCACAATATTTGTTTCCTTTAGAAGATACCCCATATACTTTCTGCTCTACATGGTGGGAAGCCAAAATGCATCATTTCATATAATGCAGCAGTTTGAGGCTGCGTGGCAAATAAACTCTTTGTACCTCCATGATTGCCATCTGTTCCAAGATATTATCAAGCCATTTGTTAAGGAAAACATTACTTATATTAGGGCAAGCTCCAGGACAAAGGTGGACACATAACAGGAAGTCTGGGGACAATGTGGGCTCAATTGTACTATTATATGATTGTAGCTGTGTGTCATTGCCTTACGTTGCTAAAGCTGCTTTTACCATAACATGATTGATCAGTTTGAGGTTTTATACCAGTTACAGGAATCATTTCACAATTGCAGAAAAACAACAACACCATCAGGAGAATTTTATGAAATATTAGAGAGGTGATTGAGTGTCCATACAATGGGGTGAGACAGCAATGAGGTGACCAGAGACATTCTGCTGGGCCTTGCCAAACACAGAAATTTCTCGTAGCCTTGCTAATTGAGGGGTGGTGCTAGTCATACCCTCGTTCCATTTGTGCCAACTGCATGGCTTTCTGCAACATAGGGCTGGAATCATGGAAGACCTGATCCCGGAGTCTGAAGTTTTGTTGTCCCTCAGAATGTTGCCTGATTCCTTTCTTCCCACAGGAGAGCTGCTTATTTACCCTTTGTTTGGAATTGTTACGGACTACTCTGCTAATGTGTGCTTCACGCACTGGATTTCCTACCACTTGCACTGTTTTTCTTACTTTCTTTGTTTCATTGCCTTATCCTGTGAGATGATGGCCGCCCTGCTACAATAATAAAAATTCAGTTCTGCATGACCTTCCATGTTCTCTGTTAATTCATCTCTAACACTAGGGCCTTCAGTTTCTCCTGTTTGGCTTTCTGATTAGAAGGGACACAAATGCACCCAAGAACTGTTCCCCATAAGGGCAATGAGATCTGTCCCCAGAGTGCCCTGTGGTACCTGGCTTTATGCTGCCCTGGGACTGGAGCCAGGCTTAGGAGGGAGGCATAGGACAGCCCTATTCCTGTTATTGCAGCTTCCCTAGGCTGGTGGGTCTCGACCGATATAGCCTTGAACATTCAGGATACAGAAGGCCAAGCCATGCCCCTGCTTTGCCCTGGGGCTGGAGGAATTAGCACATCTGGGATACACTCACCCCTAGGAGGAGCCGCAGTGGGGACTGGGGTGACAGTGACTGCTCAGAGAAGAAAGCCCTCTTCAGACGTGGACGTTAAACCCTTGGCTGAGCTGCAGGGGCAGTGCATGCCCTGGCCTCTCTCCTGAGCAACATGCTTCCTCCCACCTCCTGTGCCATTCTGGAGAATCAGATGCCTGCTGTCATGTCCTCAGGCCTCACGCAGCCCATACTGCCTCCTTAGCCCTGCATTCTCTGCTTTCCAGAATGGTGTGGCATCTTCTAGTCTCATATTCAGTGAGAAACTCAAGCATGTAGAGTGAACACGCACACACACACAGAGTATATCTGACTCTTTCCAAAGGTCACTTGCTTTTAAAAAACCCATTCACTGAGCACGTTCCAGCTTTCTACCTCCTGTGGGGTCAGAGTCCAGTGTTGTTTGGAGTGTCCTCGTTATTGTAGCTACTTCCCACGGAACACCCAGCATGGTGTGTGTTCCCGCTCGGCAGGCTACACGTAGGCCCCTGAAGGGTAATGGAGGGCAGAGAGAAGGCCCAGAGCCGCCTACACCCCAGTTCTGTTTCCTTGTTCCCTGGCGACATCTGGGGGCACCTCAGCACCTGTCCTTCCACACCCTATTCCCCAAGCCCTGTGGCTTTCCATCAGGAAGACATCCACACTGCCAAAAGGAGAGAGGAAGAAAAGAAAGGAAAAGAGGGAGGAAGGAAGGGAGGGGAGAGATAAGACAATGGAGAAGAGAACAAGCAGGAAGACAAGAAAAATCCAGCACAGGAATGTGGAAACCCCCACCCCTGTGGCCGAGCTCTTTTCATGAGCCTCTTTGTAGGTTTGACCTTTTTTTTCCCTTAAACACAGAAGTGCCCACGGTGTACTTCAGCTGCTTGTTTATCCCAAGTAATTTCATGTAATTTTTTTTCAGCACCAAATTCACTCTCTCAGTCATCTGCGGTTTCCCTGGCTAGGG
This sequence comes from Ochotona princeps, assembly GCF_030435755.1. Lineage (NCBI taxonomy): Eukaryota > Metazoa > Chordata > Mammalia > Lagomorpha > Ochotonidae > Ochotona > Ochotona princeps. Next base: position 36,044,087 of record NC_080850.1, read on the forward strand.
CTAACACCTACCTTTGCTGCCTAAGTATTGTAATTAGGCCCCAGTACCATGTGTGTAACTGGTGGGGTTGGAGGCTCTGTGCCCTCTCTCACTGATTAGAAGATCTTAGGGATGACTTATTTTGATTTCTTGTTCCTGATTGCACCTCTTAGGGCATAAATGATTCTGGTTAAACAACAAAACTCTCTGTAAAAGGCAACTTGCTGGGGGAAGGAGGGATAATATCTGGCTAGGAAAGTACAGCAAGTTATTGCTTGCACGCTGCTGGAGAGGCCTCCAGCGCGTGATTGCTGTCATTACCCTCCTCCAAAAGGCGGTACAGCAGTCCTGCCCCCTGCCAGGGGCCTGCCCTCTCCCTGCCCCAGGCTCTGCTTTATGCTGCTGCCCCAGGCAAGCCTGGCAGAAACACTTGGCACCCACTTTGGCCACCGGCATCTCCAGGGCTTCAGGATGTTCAGCCGACACCTGCCGTCTGCTGCTCAGCACCTTGTGAGGTGCCGGGGCCTGGAACAGGAGAAGAAGGCGCCCCAGGCCCCTATCTTGGAAGGTGCTCGTCTGAGTGGGAGCCAGTTGGCACCATATCCGGGTCACTGTGTGGCCAGGAACAGAGGGCCCATTTTGGCCCGGGTCTCTTTAATAGTCTCCATAACTGTAGAGATGAGCCACACCTTTACCAGGGCGAGGAGCCAAGGCAGCAAGGGGACCCTTCCTTTCTTGGAAGTCCTGGACTAGAAGAATGAACCCTTAGAATACAGAGTTTTGGTTTTTCCCAAGTCTTCCTTGTCTTGTGGTTTTCCATCTGTGAGGTGGTGCTGATAGAATGTCTCTTGTGTCACTGGTTAATGAAAGAGTCATGAAACGGTTAACCACAAATGGAGACGATTGTTAATTTTGCCTCACCCTGCAGTGCTCAGCGAAAAAAGTCCTTCATAATTTGGTTCAGAGAAAGGTTTTCAATTTTTTTTTTTTGCCCTGTCAATTTCCAAAGTGATATTTCTGCACGGTAGTCAGCTTGGAAAAACAGAACAGATCACACAAAAAAATATTTCAGATCACCATTCAGGTTAAGAAAGACAAACGTTTTATATCTGTGCTCCTCAGTCCTTATGTAGGTATTCTCGTTCGTTTGTTTCCTGGTGGGGAAAGCGCTGGAATGTAGCAGCTTGAGGTTCCTTATAAGCCCAGTGTCACCTTGCCATTTTGCATGTTTGAGTTCACAGGAAATCTAAGACAGGGCCTGTCGCCCTCCCCCAACCCTTGCTGTGGATTAGCATTTCTGAAGATCTTTACTAATTTGATCATACAAAATGGTATTTCATCATTTCCATTTGCCTTTGTTTAATTTCTGGTGATGATGAATGTTGTTTCATCTAGTTATTGGTCCTGAGTATCGATCTCACGATAGCATGGCTATCTCATCCTTTTTCTATGGATACAGTTACTCCCGTTCCTGCAAATCTGTGACATAATGTTTTTAGATATTAAAGACGTGAACTTTTTAGCGGGTGTAATTTCCCCGTCAGTCATCTGCCTTTTCATTTTGTTGATGGGAGTTTTGACGCATAGGTTCTTTTTTTTTTTTTTTTTTTTTGACAATTTACCATAAATATTTTATTTAGAGGAAATTACATAGAGGTTTTTACTATTATTATTTTACTCTGTCCTCCATCTGAATTGTTGCAGAAGCATCATTATGTCTGCTTCTCTTCTCTGTTCTCCAGCTTCATCTTCACATGCTCTCTGGTCGTCTCATCTCAAACATCTCTATGTCCCACGTGTTCCTCCAAGATGACGCATAGGTTCTTGAGTAGTTTGTGAAGTCTTTTGCTTGTTCAGCGCCTATCGCCTGCATCTGTGTATGCACCAAGCAGCAGCAGTGTGGTTAAAGACGTGAGAATGTGCCTCTGTGAAGGTGTAACTCAGACATGGAATCGACATGGAAAGCGCAGCCTGTAAGGGAGGCGGGTGACTCATGACGCAGGTTAACCTTGGCCCTTTGCTGAGAGCACAAACAGCGCCATTTTGCTGGAGGGAGTGTTGTCACCTGCTGGCCTGTTTGCTTCTTCAGCATCCTCCAGCCTCTGCCCAGCTCAGGTCCAGCTCTCCTACCTGCTGCGCAGCCCCAGGGGCCAGTTCCTTATCAGAGGTGTCTCCCTCCCCTGCGCTCTCTTGGTTCTCTGGTTCTGCTGACTCTGTGTTGTGTTGTGTTTCATCTTATTTCCACACAATCCAAAGGGAAGTCCCACTGGAGATTTATTACAGCTCTGTTAAAGTTACAGGTTAATTTGGAAGACATAAATATTGGTACAGTTCTGAGCTTTCCCCTTTGGGAACTAAGAGTCTGCTTTTCTTGGTAAATTTTTATCGTTTTGTGTGTGTGTGTGTATCCTTGCATATTTCATAGTCATTTAATATTTTTGGTTGATGCTGATTATTTTCTTGCCCCCTTTTCCCTCCTTTTTTGAATCTCCTCTTTTACAGTGTTTTTGACTGCTATTTTGTTTTCTTATTTAATTGCGATAAATAGCCCTTTTGGAAACAAAGTTACTAAAAAAAACAGCATTGGGCTTAATTTGTTACTTTTTATTTGCTTATTTATTGTTTATATTTCATGAGACAGAGCTGTCTACTTTTTATGTAATTTCTCGTGTGTTTGTGCCACTGATAAGTAGGAAAGCTGAGTTTCTGTGCACTGAATCATTGCATGCTGTTTGCCATTGTGCCACTTTATGAGGTGTTACTATCACTAGCCTTCCTTTTTGTTATTTGGTATTTTTGATGCTCATTTAGCTGACATGTGCTTCTTTGAACATATGTTGTATTCTAAAGCACTGACTTATGTTTGTCCATCTTTTAATCATTTTAATCTTGGTATGTTTATTATGTTTGCTTTTTTTAAAGCAGGTGTTTGTATGTTGAAGAGTTATTGGTTTATTTGAACAATAGGGTGAGAGAGAGAGAGTTTCCATCTGCTGGTTCACTCCCCAAATGACCACAGTAGCTGACTCAGAGCCAGTCTGAAGCCAAGATCCTGGGTTCCATCTGGGGTCTTACATGGGGGGCAGGGGCCCAGGTGCCCAGGTATTTTGGCTGTCTTCTGCCATGCTCCCAGTCATATTAGCAAGGAGCTAGGTCAGAAGTAAAGGAACTGGGGCTTGAACCTGGGGCTTCAGTATGACATGCCCATGTGGGCCTCCCCCTTTGCACCCCCGTAACGGTGCCCTGTGCTGGCTGTAAGCTATTCCAAGTCTTATTTTATCCTGTGATCACTCAGCCTGTGTCGTGTTTGCGATCATTTATATTTGTGCAATCATTAGCATTCTTTCTTTTGGCTTTCCTTATTTTTTGAATTTATGCTTCCTTTGTCTTTATTGTCTGTGTTATTCTAGGAACTGTTATTGCATTATCATTCAGTGTGTTTTAGCTGTATGTTTCTTATTCTTAGATCTCTGGTAGGTCACTTTTAAAAATTTTTTGATGAATTCTGAGTCCATTTTCCTATAATTCTCACATCCCTTGGCACCATCTTTTGAAACAAAATACTGACTCATTTTAATGGGAAAAAAATTATTTTGTCTTTTTCTTCAAATAATGTTGACAGGTATTTCAAATTATTCACCAACTTAATAGCATTTATTTCAATGTATTTGTTATTTATATTGTTACTTTGGATTATTAAAGATTCTTTTCTGTTGCATTTGCAGGAGATGTTGGTTATGTTAAACTGATCAAATTTTATTAATATTGTTTTTCAATGAAGAGCATTGTACTTCTTGAATGTTGCCTTTCTAAGAGAGTAATACTTATAAGCATAAATGATTATTTTCTTGGCCATATAAATTTTATTCCCCTGTATGTTTGTATAAGCATTGTTTCATCATGTTCAGTGTTTTGTGTTCCGGGGTAAAAGTCTGAGGGAATGAATGTCTTTGTGGTTCTTTTGTTTTCTTGGTTGAATGTTGGAAGTGTTTGTGCTTTAGGTTTGTTGAGGGTCCTTCCCCTCCCTGTCTCAGGCCTGCTCTGCCCTGTTGCTGAGGCGGAGCTGCCTGCCTTTGGTTTGCTCATCGCACTCCCTTGTCCTCTTCGCTCGGATTCTGCTCCATTCCCTTGTGTTTTCATCTATTCTTTTTTCTCTGTAGGTTTCTGCCTCTCTCTCAGAAACCATGACTTCTTTAATTCCCTGACATGCAGTGTTCTTGGATTCTTTTCTGAATCCTAAAATATATGGTGCTTCAGGGAAGACTCTTGGGATGATGTGCTCTCGTCCTGCCACACATCCCATCAGCACCTCCAGCCCGATTCTGGGACGCCTAGAACAGTCTGTTCCCATGCTTTGCTGGCTGAAGACAGGAGGCCTAAGTGCTCTTGACCTTGCCATCTGTGCCCTGGGTGGACACTAGCACTCCCTCCCACTGGTTTGGGACTGGAAGATCCTGTGGAAAGAGTGTGCATTGTGAAGCTCTGTTCAGCCAAGTGCATCATCCAGCCCCTGGCTGCTTTTCTGCCAAGCTCACTCTGCGGGCTGGGCAGGGGTCTCTGCCCGTATGACTGTGCCAGTTGAGAACTCACCATGTCACTGCTTGTCCTAGTAGTACTCATTGCTCTCTCTGACCAAAGGAAACAATTCAGCTACAGCCTCATTATCATAACTCATGCATAATGCATGTGTATGGGAAAAAACAGCTGCACACTATCAGAATGCTTATATTATGACCAAGAAGCACCATGCGTGTCACTTGGAATTAGATATCATTAGAAGCTAAGAGTGTGTTACCGGAGAGAGTTAGCAAAGACACAGCTCTGGGCAGGGGCTCTGTGGGCTGTTAGGAGCCTAACATCTCCTGGTATCACCTTTCTCATGCAAGCCCACCTTCCTGTGGGCAGCTAAGGCTGCCACTGTGTTGTGTGCCAAGCCTCAGTCCCTGTGTTCTGAGCCTCACACAGGTGAATGTAAACTTGATCTTTGTACAGCACTGAGTGCACAGTTTGTTATATGGGATGAAAAGGGATTGAAAACCACACGTGAACTGCCTAAAATGCCACTCATGTAAGAAGACCGAAAGACAGGTGTTGCCAGAGTGTAGTGTGTTAAACGGTCACTGCAGGAAGACTTGCATTACACTGTGTCAAATCTCTCTGTTCAAAAGTAAATGGGAGGGCCCGGCAGCGTGGCCTAGCGGCTAAAGTCCTCGCCTTGAACACCCCGGGATCCCAAATGGGCGCCGGTTCTAATCCCGGCAGCTCCACTTCCCATCCAGCTCCCTGCTTGTGGCCTGGGAAAGCAGTTGAGGACGGCCCAATGGATTGGGACCCTGCACCCGCGTGGGAGACCTGGAAGAGGTTCCTGGTTCCCGGCTTCGGATCAGTGCGCACCGGCCCGTTGCGGCTCACTTGGGAAGTGAATCATCGGACGGAAGATCTTCCTCTCTGTCTCTCCTCCTCTCTGTATATCTGACTTTGTAACAAAATAAATAAATCTAAAAAAAAAAAAAAAAAAAGTAAATGGGAGAAATACCCTGGACAGTAGCTGATTTGCAACTCCAAGTCTCCTCCTTCTTTGCCAGCCCACCCTTCTGCACTAGGTCATAGATCTCTCATAGTATGCACTTGGTCCCCACTTGCCTGGCTGGCAAGTCCATGGGACATGTTGAGGGCTGCGTACAGATGCCTGAAGCTACAGGAGACCCGAGTGGTTGACCCTGAGTTTCAGCCACACATCAAACTCTGCTGGCCCTAGGAGGGATGAGCAGAATGTGGTGGGAAGCACAGTGTGGCCCCAACAGCCTGGCAGGATGTGGCAGCAGTGGCTGAATAAATGCAATAGGCTCTGAGTGTGGCTGCCTCCCTGTCACGCATGCTCAGTTCAGTTAGACATGGATGTGAGGGGCACCAAGCCTGGCTGCCTAGGGCCAATCTGTCAGCAAGGTTGCTGGCCAAGACTTTATCCTGAATGGAGCTATGGATGTGCTAAGAACCACCAGCAAAAGCCTCAGCTGTGAGCCAGTACTTATGAGCCCTCTGCTGACTCACCCACGGTTAAGGGGCTTCTTGCCTTCCAGAAAAGGCTCTCCAGGGCCCCAACAAGATGCTGCTCTTGGAAAGCATCACCACGTTTTCTACCTGTTTGCCTTTGAGAAGTTTGTTTTCTCTCCATGCTCCCGGAGTGGGAGATAGAATCTGGGTAGGGAGCTGAGTCCATGCCTTTTTTCCTTCTGCTAGGAAAATCGATCTTGCTGAGAGCTGATGGGGTGTATTTTCAGGGAAGGCTGAGGCCATTGCTGGATAGATCCAATAATAAACTCCAGAGTCATAAATTAATTGTGGAGGGTTGACAGGAAGTGCCCAGCTGGGTCATGTGAGCCTGCAGCCCAACCATGGCACAGACCTGCCAAGGCACCAGTGGGGTTTGAGAGGTAAGCTTTCTTCATACAGAAACGGGCAGAGCTGTTAGACCCTCCTCTTAGTCTTGGGACAGCAGCAGATTTGTTAATGAAGGAGCCACCAAGCACTCTTGCTGGGAGACTTGCATAAGGAGCATTGGTGCGGGTTGCAGCATGTGGTAAGCAGCACTAAGGGCCAGGCAGCTGACGATCTGTTGAATAGAGATGCCCCATGGAAGGAGCTCTGTGACCTTAAACAAATCTGTTGGTTGTACTGAGCATCAGTTCTGCTAACTTTAAAATGGTGATCACATGATATCCCATCTCCCAGGAGTCATCATGAGGATTCAAGGAAATGAAGCTAACACTTCAGCATGGAGCCTTGTGCACCCTGGTCTCTGAAGTGTCAGGATCCTTAGGCCCAGGGGAGTGGCCCCAGTTTTGCATCTGCTCTCCATCGCTGAACTGTGGCATCTGGGCTTTAGTCAGACACTTGTTCCCAGAGCTTGTAGTCAGTGAATTTACCTGTGACTCCTGGGGGTCCCCACCTAGGCTCAGGATAGGCACTGCAAGGTCATAGCATTGGCCAGCGGTCTCTGCCCAGTCAGCGGGTGCAACTGCCCAACGTAGTTTCACACAGTCTCTGGGCCTTTGTCGCTTCCCCTGGTTGCTTGTGTGCGTAGCTGCATTAAAGCCCATTATCTGTAATGAGATACTCTGAGTGTCTGGCTACTGTCGTCCTTCACCAGAGGACTCTGTTGTTAGGAAATGAATCATTTTCTGGAGAAAGCAAGGGAAGCTCCGATGGCCATGTTTCTAGGCTGAGAGCAATAACAGTTTAAATAGTAAGAGGGAGTACTCAGTGGTCCCAAGCTCTTAAAAGGGTTTCTGGGGATAAATTGGTACTGTCTGAGTGCTTCACTTGGCAGTGAGGGCATCCAGGGTGCTGGGCTGTGATGAACAGGGAGGAGGAGATCCCAGGAATAGAAAGCTCTTCTGGATAAATAACCAGGGAACACTCCCTTGCTAGGCTGTAACTATTGCTGGTGAGCACAAGAACCAGGACTAGAGCTGGACCAGGCCACAGCACAGCCTGACACATGCAAAAACCAGGACTGGAGGCAGAGCAGACCAAACAAGGTGTTGACACTTGTTAGCATACATGAGGGCAGGGTCTGAGCTAAGTCTCAGCACCCATGGCTGTGCACAAGAGCCAGATGGAATGTGGGCTGGGCTAGACTAGGCCACAGCAGAGACTGGCACATACAAAAACCAGGACTGGAGGCGGGCCTATTAGGCATCATTAGCGGTCATCCCAACTAGGACATGGCACCCACTAGCATGCTTGAGGACTGGGCAGCAGCACCTGTTGGTTCACGTGAGGTATGAGGCTAGGGGTAGAACTGACCAGGCACCTGCATTGGCTGGTAGAGATGGTGTATTGAACCTGACCCTGTACTGACTGGTGCACGTGAGAGTCAAGGTTTCTTAGAGAACTCCCTAACTAAACAACTGGACTCAGACCCTAACACAGAGAAAATCACAGGATGTTTTCCAGCATTGGAATGCCTGTGTCAGGACTGTGCCAATGCCTGTACAATGGACAGCATTCCAGATATACATGGAGAACATGACAGCCAGCTCTTCTAGGCAAGCAAGGAATGTTGACTACCTCATCAGAGGATGGAAAGCAGAACAGGTTGGACAGTTCTCCTGGCCAAGCTTCACAGCATGTCCCTGAATCTGTGGACGTGCTGAGGTGGGCTTGGTCAACCAGTGGACCTTGTAAAGATTTTCTCAACTCTAGAGCAACAAAAGCAACAACTTCTTAGAACTATCACAACAACTCAAGTAACACCCTTGGTATAGTCTTGCACACATCGGGGTCTCTACAGTGTCATCAAACGTCAGCCCTCCATCCCCAGGTGCTGATGTGCTGATGTAGTTTGACAGCAAGGAGTGGCCCTCTCATCTCCTCCTCTATGGACACAGGAGAAAAAAAATGAAAACATGTGTTCCACCCACCTTCCTTCATATCTGAACCTCCCCACTCTAATCAGAGGCCCACATGCATGTGCATCCCTATCAACTATGTAAACAATATCAAAAAGAAAATTTAAGATTTTTTTTTTGAAGAAACAGAGAAGAATAAGCAAGGCAGAAACAGGGACACAGACAGGAGGATGAGTAGGCAGAGAGGTTTGGTCAGGTCTTTGTTGCATGAAAGGAGGGGAAGACCCTGACTCAGAAGAGTCTGGAATGGTCTAGAACTGCCAGGGGGTGATGAGGTGTAGGAGTGGACAGGATCCCAGAAGGAGGGCTACCCCACCAGCAGGGCCTATATTTGGCTGTACATGGGCTAGGCAGGTTGCAGGGCAGCAGGCAAGCGCCTGCTTGCTGAGCTGGGGCTGGGTTTTTGTTGTGTTCACTTTGCAAGGGAAACGCCCCCTGAGATGGCAGAGTGGGTGTCATGGGCCTCAGAAAGGACTCAGCGGGCCCGACTCAGCCCTATTGTGAAAACTGCAAAGAGCTGGAGCAACCATGTGCTGCTTATTTTCATTAAAAAACAGGAGCAAAAACTAACATTGGCAGTGCCTGCCTTTCGAAGACTCAGCCTGTTTTCCTCAGATGAGCCTTGTGTGTTCAGCCCGCCTGCCTCGCTCCAGCAAACATTGATTGACCCACCAGATGTCCCCCAAGCAATTGCCCTTACCGAGTGTTGTGCTGGGAAGAATTGGGTGTTCCAGTGGTGTGGTTTTCAATTCAGTTATTACTATAGCCTCCACTTCCATCCGAGGAGTGTTTCTGGCTGCAGCTGCACCCCCTGGCATGCTGCTCGGGTGATCCCCTCAACTGTCCACACAAGCAGGGATTCTGCATTTCTGCTTTCCTTCTCTAGCTCCTCTTGCCCACCCCATTGAGTGTCTGATCTGTCTTATCTCCCACATCAAATCTTTTTTGCCCTGTTTCTCGTTCCTTCGGGCCTGAGCTATGAACTCCTCAAGGTGATAAGTTGATAGAATCAACTCCTGTGTGCTCATGAGTTGGAGGCTAATGGCAGCTTAATGTCATCCTTCTGTTCATTCACTTCTCCCTGCCGCTAGACTGTCAGTCTGCCAATCATGTCTACCACCTGTGACTCTGGCAGACTGTGTTGGCTGGCATGAGGAGTGCCCATGGACCACAGCTTTATCACTAGGTAAGAGTGTATTTCACAGACCCTTGGGCAAATGAACTAAACTCATCTCATTTTTTAAAAATCCATCAATGTGCAGCTTATTCATTTGAAAAGCAGAGAGGCAAAGAGAGATGCGGAGAAATCTTTCCACTGGTTTACTCTCATATACTCACAGTAACTGGGGTTAGGTCAGGACCAAGCCTGGAGCCAGGAACTTAGCTTGACCTCCCACACTGGTGGCAGGAACCCAACTCCTTGAAATGCTGACTACTACCTCCCAGGGCATTTGCTAAACAGGAATCTGGAATTGGGAATAGGGATGCCCGCATGGGCACTCCTGTATGGGATGTGTGTGTGTCTTCACTGCTCTGCTGAGTGCCCACCCCAGCTTTTATTTGTGATAAAATGATGATCAACATTTTCCCTAAGAGAGACTGCTTCAATGCTCTCTTGTTCACTGGAGACTTCCTGAACTTGAAGGCTTGTGGGGGTTGGGAGCAGCCCACTGCCCATCCTTCTCTCGGTTTCTGCAGCTGTCTCCTGATACATAAACCTCTTTGAAGAGCATATACTCGAGTAAGTGGGATGAGTTTTTTTTTATGGGAATGGAGAAGAAATGTACTTTATTGGATTTGATCTTGCAGCTGATTTGTTTCTGCCAGATGCTGATGCGCAACACTGATGCTGTGATTCTAGGCCCCAGGAGAATTCACAGCATAAACAACCCTCCCCATGGCTTCATCTGCTAGTAGGAGCTTTAATTTATCACCTAGACTTGCAGTCTCTCATCTCCTTGCAAAAAAAAAAAAAAAATCCAGGCAACCATAGGCAATGCATCTTCTCTTTTAAGAATTCATTCTACAGAACAAGAGAGAAGCTTATTCTAAAATATCTTCATTCCAATGGAAATGGAAACTCTGCTTAACGTCTAGAAATCTCTTCTGGGCATTGATGAAGAAGGAGCAGGAAGGGCTGACTCTTCTTCTCTGACTGTAAATTCATTTGGATGACTTGGGGGTGGGAATCTTGCACAACCCTTGGGCAGGCACCTTCTGGTTCACAGGCATCTGAGAACCTGCTGCGGCCGTGGGCACATGGTGAGGGCACTCATTCAGGAGGGGAAAGGGAGCAGAACCCTGCTCTGTTCGACCTTAGACAAGCTGCCCCTTCTGCTGCCACAAGAAATCATGTTCTTCGTGGGTTTTTCCTGACTTGAGAAGCAAACCATGTCTTTGTAGAAAACGTGAATGTATCACTATGTGGAAAGAATACAAGCATGACGTTTGACCCCATCACAGCCATGGGCCTTTGATGTAGTCTGGAGACATGCATATGGCTTTCATAAGAAAGTGGCAGGGAGGCTGGGAAGGGATGGCTGAAGAACGGTGGTCCAGGCAAAGAGTCTGAAAGAAGAATAGAGAGGAAAGACTGGAGCACCCATGGGCCCTGGACCACCATCTGTGAGTCACTGGCACGTGGATGACAAATAAACCATAAGAAGTTAAAGATTTGGGGCCAAAAGGCAAATATGATGAGAAGAGAGGGTCAGCCCCTAAGAGCCAGAGCCTCAGCTGTGTCGCAGGCAGATGGATGGATGTGTATGGGGCCATGCCTCCCCAATCCCCACAGTCTGAGCCCATTGGATACTGCAGATAGTCTCCTAGAACTGCCAGCCTGTTCTTTTCCATGAGAGCCTGGTAGAGGTTGATCAGAAACCCTGCTGGCTGCTTGCTTGAAACCCACAGTAATGATGGGAGCATCTACCAAAGGGAACTACTGAATGCTGTGTCCCTGGGGCCTGAATGTTTGCTTCCTCCTGCTACCGAGGTGGTTGTTTAACATTTGCAGCACACCACTGTTTCTGACCAGCCTGTCTGTTTCTGGCACAATCTTGCAGGTTATTATTTCCCTGAAAGATGAGAGGAAGAATTGTCTGTGATCATTCTAATATTTTTCTTGCAAGTCTCTGATTTTGGTTGAAATTGCCAGCCCTGACTCCAGGGTAGAGCAGATGGCAAGGAGAAAGCCTGGATCCCAACCATGAAGACTCCCAGACCTTCACCACAAACTACTAATACGAGCAACAAGGACTATATCCCAACTGCCAAGGAGGCCACAGGGAATTGGATGCCCTCGGAGGCCGAGTACTCTGAGGTCACCCACCCCTAACCGGAGCTCCCGCAGGGGATGGAAGAAGTCCAAACACTACCGCGCAGAAACCAACGTCATCGGAATGACAACCAGAAGCCCTGAGCGGTCCGCAGAAACAGAAGAACAATAAACGTCCCTCGGGACCAGGGAGGAGAGCTTTCTCTGGACCGAGCCTGGCTCCACCTCTGGACCCCCACCCTCCCTTGCAATGACCATCAGGATCGCTCCGAAAACCCCTCACAGCAAACAAACAATCATACAAACTAAAAAAAAAAACCTAAAATAAATAGACAAACAACAAAAAGTAGAGCTTGAAATCCGACAGGAAAGAGCTGGCATGGATTGGCTAATGCCTCGCTGGGTAGGACACAAAGATTAGTCACTCCTTACCATGGTGTTGGGGACTTTCCTGCACACCCCCCCCCAAAAAAAAATGTTCTGCACCTTAACTGCTGACAAATGTCTTGTTAGAGTTACAAGCCAGTCTAGATTATCCTAAAATCTGCCAAGATCAGCAAAATTAGACTTCAACACAACAAATGGCTAAATACTAAAATGAAATAGACACGAGACAGCTGAATGGTACCTTATAGCCATTTTAAGGTATATAGCAGCTGGTCCTGTATATGAACTAAAATTGAAATGTCAATGAGCTAATCATAGGTTGTGGTTAAGAACTTGCTTCTTTTTTGTTTTGTTTTGTTTTGTTTTGTTTTGTTTTGTTTTGTTTTGTTTTGTTTTGTTTAACATACTGGTTACGCAAAACCTTGTCAATTCCATAATGTTACAAATTGCTGTTAATGTTATATTGAGACTCTTAATTGACTGGGATGATATTCTACCAGCTCTGAGTTTGGACCAGAAATGGTCTCCCCAACAAACTGTTCAACCCATCTGGACAATGAGTAGCTGGACTCTATGCTGGGTATATGTTTGCAAGGAAAGAATCTTGATGGAATTTGAACTGTAATACTGCATCAAGGTGGAGGAATCCACCAGGGGGGAGGGGTGGGGGGAGGGGTGGGGGGATTCCCAGAGCATATGAAACTGTCACATAATGCATAATAATTAATAAAAAATATTAAAAAAAAAAAAAAAAAAAAAGAAATTGCCAGCCCTGGTATTCCCGAGGAAACCAGAGATGACATGTGGAGGAGTCCTTGAACTTACTCAAACTTAGTTTTCTCCTGCTGTTGTAACAAATTAGCATGGACCTATATATATATATATATATATATATTTTTTTTTTTTTTTTTTAACTCCTAGTCTCTGTGGACTAGAAACTGTTGTGGGTTCACCAGGATTCTCTGCTTCAGGTCTCGCAAGGTCTGCCTGGACTTACATCTGTGGACTCTAGGGGGAAAATCAGCTTCCCAGCTCATTTGAGTTGTTGGCAGAACTCAGTTCCCTTTTGAGGACTGAAGTCCTCGTTTTGCTGCCAGGGGCCACTTTGCTTCTACAAGACTGTGTCTTCCTGACACATGGTCCCTCCATCTTCAAACCAGCCGCAGCTTGTTGATTTCCTCTCATGTTCTGAGCTTCCCTGACGTCTGTGCCAGCAGCCAGAGAATGCTATCTGTTCGAGGCCTCCTGCCTGGGAGGGTGGGTCCCACCTAGGTGATGGCCCTGTGGTAGGGTCGGCTATGCCTATATTCATTCAGTGCAGCTACTCTAGCAGGGCCTGCTGACCAGCTATACACTGCCCAGGGAATGACATCAAAACCAAGGGCCCAGCATGCGGAGCTTCCTTCCTTTGGAGACCTGAGGGCAAGATGCTCCCATGCCTCTTGCAACTTGTGAAAGTTCTAGGTAACTACCTAGAACTTCCTGGTAAGTGGCAGCATTCCTCCAGCCTATGGCTCAGTATTCCCATGGCACATTTCCTGTGTGTTTGTGTATTCCCATATCCAGATGTCACATTTCTTGCAAGGATATTGGTCACCCTGGGTTAGGGCTCACCTTCATGACTACATCCTAACTTGATGATGTCTGCAAAGACTCTATTGGTAAATAAAGTTGCATTCTCAGAATAGAGAACTCAGTACCTCAACATATCTCTGAAAAATGTAGTTGAGCCCACAGTAGTGTCATACAGCAAAGCATAGTGTACTCACAGAAAGGACAGCATAGCCATGGCTTCCAGGGACTAGCAGGTGGAATCTGGGGAAGAAGTGTAATTTTTTTTTTTAATTCTACGCGCCGCAGTCTCCAAAACATGCTCTTTGAGGAACTGTCGCACCTGCTGATTTGCCTGATTTCCATGTCACCCATGGTTCCTCCTGAAATAACCTCAGTTATGCCTGCTCTTTGGCTCTCAGCCTTCTTCTCCAGCTGTGGCCTAGCCTTGGCCCATGGAGGCTTTTGGTGAGTCTGTCTCACTATCTCTCTCCTGCATGCTGGAGGGGATCCCTCTGGTTTTTAAGTTTATCATCTGCGCAATGGTAGGACTTTCCTTGGGACTCCACTGTTCTCTGTCCCAGGGGGCAGACTCATGGAGACTCACCTGCCTGAGTGCTTCAAGTAGCCAATAGAAGACCCAATGACAAAGAACTTGCCTGTCCTTCAAACGCCACCAATTTTGCACTTCAATCAGCAGCAAAGCCAAGTTGCTTCTTGCTTTTTATCTTGTTTTTTTTTTTTCCCTGTAGACTGTAAACTAAGTAGCAAATCACTCCCCAACTGCAGTTTTGGGTGGACAACGTTTTACTTTTGCAGCCTGCCCACCCAGGCCCTTGTTTCACCTGCAGGTGCATTTGCGCAGGTGGAGGTATATCATGCTCTCTCATTTGCAGTCTGTCCCCTCTTCTCATCTTCCCCATGAGCCAAGTTCCCACTGAGAGTGATGGCTGTGCTCAGCCTGCAACTGGTGGAAATTACACCACAGCTGGAAACTCTGCTGTTGACCCTCCTCCTCCAGCTTGGAAGCTAAAGCACACTGTGGTGGGTGAAGTGGGCTGGGAGTGGTCTCCCACTGGGGATCAGTGTCTTCACTCCTGGGCAATTTCCTCTGGAGAATTTAATTATGCTGAGTTGTCACAGGATCACCCACTCTATTCAGAAAGGTTGGGGGCGAGTCAGTCACTCGGAAATCTTTGGAGATGGGCTTGGTTATTGTATCAGCTTTTATACCTTCCAAGGTTAATATGTTAATCAGCTTGATGGTTTAAAAACCTGGGCATTTTGTAAAACAGCCTGAGTGTGCAAACTCAGAAAATGAATGCCCCTTTTCCGGTGCCAGTACTTACTGTCTCTGATCCTTGTGCCAGATGACACCAGGACTTAGGGACTTGGGCCATGTCCCTGCCAAGGTCAAGTTCCAGTTGCTTCTGATGGGGTGTGAAGCTTGCCTTGTGGGTCATTCTCTGAAGACACAGCAAGGGAAGAGTTTCCTTGGTGTGTAATTTATTGATGCTGAAAAAGTGCTGGGCTTTGAAGTCCAGGACGTGTCTGTATCCCTTTGCCAACATCCACTGTGGCTGGGTGGATGGCCATGTTCTTTAAAAGGGGGTACATGCATGCACAGAAGAGACTGCAAAGCCCCCTTCAGCCTCCCGCACCCCATTCAGCCATGCTGTGCACTGCTCATTAGGCCAACTTTGAGGCACCTGGTCTGCCACAGAATCACCCCAGACCTTCCTCTCCCACTCTGGGACATGTTCCCTGGAGGGAGCAGGACACAGAGCCATGTACTCTGACTGGTGTATGTTCTGTCTCTCAGGAGGCTGAGTGAGGGAATCCACTCCCTTAAGATCCTTCTCCCATCAGAAGGATGTGGATCATGAATGTAAGAATAAGGCCATGAGGTGTTTCAAACAGCACCACCCTCGTGGCGCATGCTCGGTGCAGGGTGGCCATCCATGCTGGGATGAGTTTGGCTGTCGGTTCTCACCTGAAGGGCACAGTAGAAAGCCCCCTCTCCTTCCTCTTGCCAAGCCCAGGCTGCATGACATACTACCTCCTCGACACTAGATCCAGAATCTGGAGTGGCTGTGCAGACAGGAAAGCAGGTGGATGGGTGTTGTAACTGAAACCCTGTGATCTGGTGCCAGCAGCTGGGGTCCTCAGCGTGGGCACGGCTTAATGTGTGGAAACAATTCAACCAAGATGCCCCTCTGGAATTTCTCCTTTACTCTTCAGTTGGAAGGCAGGATAAACCATGATTATATGCAGCTTTTAAAAAATATTTTTCTAGTAGGAGATGCTCCAAAGGAGGCCAGAACTCAGAAAAAAGCTTAGAGAAAGGAGCCTTTTGAGCAAGAATTCAGTAGGAAGGTGCCTGCACTGGCCCACAGCGAGGGGTCACAGGGCTCCAGAGGCCTCAGCTCCATGCACTGGGCTTGTTTTTGGCTGGGGCATCTGTCCGCACACATGACACTGAGCCTGCCACCATGAGGGCTGCAGGGGAGGAGGAAGCTGTGATTCTCCCATAAGCTCCTTCAGCAATTCTGCCATCAGTGGGTGCACAATGTGTGTGGGATTTCTGGGTCTCCTGCCCTGGCCCTGAGGGTGGCCACCACTGCCCAGTCCTTCTCCTATGTACCTCCTTGACTGCCATGAGTCCTGCTCCCACATGCTCATGTCTTTATTTTCAGTAAAATCGGAGGAACCCTTGCCATTCATGGTCTCACTCACTAAGAATTGCAGTACAGAGAGTGATGAAAGCCTGGATGTTTATTAGAGTCTGTATATCAAAGTTCTTCTTTATAATAATAGATTATGGCTCTTAAGTGCCTTTACTACTTTCCAGAGTCCTGTTTGACTTCAAAAATAATGGTATTCTGCCCTACCCCCTCAGTCCATCCCAACCCACCTACTTTGTGCCAAGCCCCTGCTGGCAAGAGTCTCGTGTGAGAACCAGAGCTGGGAGGAGAAGCAGGTACAGCTGAGGCTTTGGGGAGGCAGCTCAGTCCAAGACTGTTGCTCAGAAGGAAAACAGATTACCATGAGGGGCAGGGAAGGGCTGGTCCTGCAGTCGTGGGCGAGAGCCGGGGTAGGTTCTTACAGGGGAGGATGGAACAATGGCCTGTGGTCCCTTGGAAGAGAGACCCAGGCAGTGAGCCTGGTCTCAGGGAGGACCCTCCTCTGGGACAGTTTTTACCTGAGGGTCAGGACAGGGCAGGGGAAGGAGGTGCAGGCTCTCCAGCTTCTTGTCTCATGTGGGCATTTGTGCAGAGGCCTCTTGGTCACTTCTGTCCTAGAGCACTTGCAGGAATGCTGCGTCCTAGAGGCCATAGCAGGGAAGGCAGAGAGGCTCCTCTCCAGGGCTGGGGTTGGTGCAGAGCCTTAATTAAGTGACATAAACTCAGCTGTGACTATTATAGGCCACAATCCTCTGGAGACCTGGGGTCTGCAGGTGGTCAGCATGAAGGAGGGAGAGAGCCCAGTGCTGAACTGTGAACTTAGGCATTTTGTTCTCTTCCAGGTAAATATCCCAGAAAGCAGCCTGCGTGTCCATTGTTCTGTGTGCTGGACTGTTTGCACAGAGTGTACCGTCGGCACACTCGGTCACATCCATGTGTGTAGAACAGTGGGCTGTCCATGCCTTTGGGATTGCAGTGCAGATGGAGATGAGCAGTTAAGCGGACAAAGCCTCAGTGATGGGCTGGAGGTGCTGTTGGCCCCCTCCTTCCCTCGCAGCCCTGCAATACAACCCACCAACCCACCTGCCCCTCTTCTGGTTCTGAGCATCACCAAGCCCAGGGGAGCCCTGTCCTGCCCATGCTGATCCCATGTCAGCCCTGCATTCATGCCTGGGCTTGAGTCTCAGCAGAAGTCTCTTTGGCACACCAGGAGCATGGTCCCAACTACATAATACTTGGTTTCTTAGCTTGTGAACATTAAGATGCAGGAGAGGAGCTGTCAGGCCACTGCACAGGGGACAGATGGCAGCCCCAGAGCAAACTGCAGAAGCAGACACAGGGTTACTACACTACAGCTCCCTCCAGGACCTCCTTGCAGGAAAGGAATATGGGCTGATCCTTGGCTAGGCTGCCTTTGGACGACCCTGACATCTCTGCAAAACCCCATAGACTGCTCAGACTTCCTCTGTGACAGATGTGTTACATCTTGGGAGGGGACTGCATACAGAAACATTCCATTGGGACCAATCAGGTTTTACCCTATGAAGGTTAAGAGTCATTTCCTGGGGGATTTTTTGTCCCATCCCAGGAAACAAGGTTAGGGCATGGTATGTGGCACCTCCTTGCCAGAGGGTAACTGCAGCTGATGGAACAGCAGTTTTCACTGAATCTCAGGGATAGTTCCTTCCACCTGCCATCATGGCAGATGGCCTCTTGACCATCCCAGCAGCCCCTGGAGCCTAGCAGTACCCACCCTTTCACACCTCCCCTGGCGGCTTCTGCCTGCGTAGGCCTGGTCCTACCTCAACCCTGTTCACCATCAACATGAGCCTCCCAGGTCTGTGTCAGCTGCAGGCCCACAGGCTGGCATGTGAGAGAGCTGGGGTCTGGGCCCAGGCTCCTGGTCAGCGTCGTCTGCTGCCTGCCTATTCTGCTGACAGATTGCTGCCTGCATTGCCACAAGCCACGTTGTTTATTCATCACGGGTGTGTTTGCTTTGCTGTCTCAGACTGGAGACGGTTGTTTACAACCTTCCTTGTCAAAATATTTACTGAATGTAACCTGTGATTCCTGGATCCAGGGGAGGGGTATGCACAGTTCACTTCCCCACCTCTACAGAAGCAGAAAATGCAGGTGTGGGTCCCTGGGATGCATTGTGTGGGATTCCTCTCTTCCTCTTCCCCCTCCTAGTTGCATGAAAGCAGAAGTTCACAGAAAGCGGGCCCCACCCTGTGCAGGGACCTCAGGTTGTCGCTTGTTTTCTCAGCTGCAGTTCAGCCCCTCCAGAATTCAAACTAATCTCACATAGAGCTGTGCTAGGAGTCCCATCGAGTCTGAAGACGCAGATGTTGGACATTCTCTCTTCAAACACGGCTAGCTGCCTCACGATGTGCTCTATGCTCGCAGGATTCCCAACATTCCCTGGAAGCATGTGTGGGTGCGGGCTTCTGTTCGCTGTACTGTCTACAGAGGGTAGCCATCTGAGCAGCTGCCACCTAGGAGCTGAGTCCTGTGCCATGCCAGACACGAACATGCTCTAGGAAATAGAATTGTGCATTCACACAATATAGTGTTGTAACAGAGATACCATGCTGGGCCTCCCTGGGTGGGATTACCCCTGTGAGAGCCCCAGTGGCAGGTGGAATCTTAAACCCATTTCCGTGAGAACCTCCATGTCTTTTGTTTGCTGTTGGCTGGATGTTGCTGAGCTCAGTGTGTGTTTAACCCCTTGCTTCCTCATCCTCTGCAGCCTTCGAGGGCTGTTCTAGAGGCCCACTCATCTTCAGGCCAGCACCATAGCACATATCCAGGGCTCAGTAGGTCTGTGGTGGTTGGTACCTATGCTAACATGTACCTGTGCTAACATGGTACATGTCAGGGTCTCTCTGACATGGCTTTCATTCCTCTCGTGTGTGTCACTGGGAAAACTGGCTCCAGACTGGTTGTTGCTTCAAGAAATAAGAGATGCTGAGACCAAGGGCTCAGGAGGTTGAAATCCTGAATGGTGCTGAACCCTTCCACCATCCCCATCCCAAAGCAGTAGAAAGGCTGGTGTGTTATTGCTGGGAGAGGATGTTTGTTTGTTTTTCCACTTCCCTGGCTGAACTGACAATCCCTGTGTGCCAAAAATGAACTGAGAATTCTTGAGAGCAGCGATGGGCAAACAACCTCATGGCACTCTGCAGCCAGGCCCCTGATACCAGGCTAGGGGTGGGGTGTTTAGCACTCAGTACTGGATGGCAGGTGTGGTATGGGCCCACCTAAACTCAGAGCCTGGTGGTTTACCTCCGTATGACAAAGCTACCTAAGACAGCTTTCACTTGATGGGCTGTGAGCATAGCCGGTAGCCCACGATCAGCCTGGGGTTTGTGTCCTACAGAGTAGTTAGGCCTGATTTCCATGACTTAGGTGGTGCAGAAGTGCTAAATCTAGTTGTAAACCCAGAGGTCTCAAATCAGTAAACCACTAGACTAGTTCCTGGAGAAAACAAATCAGCTTTTAAAGAAATATCACACCATAATATAAAGGAGAGCTATGGGAAACAGCTTGCTGGTTGAAATGAGGGTAGAGGTCATAGGAAGTGTTTTTCTAGAAGATGGAGTTAATGGACAGTGCCAGAGGATTAACTGCTTGAGTCTTCAGGTAATAAAACAACATCAAGGAGACTGCTGAAAGATCAGTTTGGGATATTACCAAAGTGATAAGTATGAAGAATTGTAGGGAGAAAACACAGGCATAAATGGAGACATAGCATTTCTAAAACTTAAAATTATTAAAGTTAGTGATTCAGTGAGCATTTTAAAATCTTGTTGCCAAAGCTGAAGAGAGAATTATTGAACTAGAAGAAAGCACTGGAGAAATTATGTAGGAGAAAGATCAGAGAGATATAGAGATGGGAAACAAAACAGACATTGACAGGGAGCATTAAGAGACTGAGATATTTTGAGTGAGAATATTAAAAGATACTGTTGAACATTACAAAAAGTTAATAAGAAGGTCTGTAAGTATAGAGGGAGTGGGGAAAGGAAGCATTAGAGGTGATAATAGGACTTTTCCAGAATTTTAAAAGAAGGTAGTTTTCTTGATTAAAGAAGCAGGATATCTTGAGCAGGATAAATGTGACTTATGTCACAATGATCTGATACTTAAAAAGTGACCCAAAAGGAAAAAAAGAATGGAATAATTGCCTCAGACTTTACACTAGCAACATTGGAGACCAAAAGGTAACTGACTGTCTTCTGGATTTCTGAAGGGAAGTGATCAACTTAAAATTCTATTTGGGAGTGAGGGTGAGGATACTTTCTTATAACAATTGGAGGGATTGAAGCTAGCTTGAGGGCTGGATTGGCTAACCCTCTGCCTGCAAAACCCAGCATCCCACATGGGTACCAGTTTGTGTCCTGGCTATTCCACTTCCCATCCAGCTCTCTGCTTGTGACCTGGGAAAGCAGCAGAAGACTGAGCAAAGCGTTGGTGCCCTGCACCTATGTGGGGGACCCAGAAAAGGCCCCCGGCTCCTGGCTTCAAGTTGGCTCAGCTCCAGACATTGCAACCATTTAGGGCATGAATCAGAGTCTGTCCTTCTATCTGCAAATCTGCCTTTCCAATAAAAATAAATCTTTAAAAAGCAAAAGGCTTCCATCCCTTCCAGATACAAGTACTAAGGATATATGTCAGGAGGAAGGTAATTAAGCCATTAAACCTAGGTAGACATGATAGAATACAGAAATTGCTAATGATAAAGCGAACTGGCAAGAATGTACAGATTAATACAAGGAAGCATTGGTTTTGGAAAAGCTGCAGTAATGAAACAACTAATGTGGGGTGTTTAAACATGAGACGGGTGATGGTGATCACCCGTCTGTGATTCTTGTGAATTCTGAGTGACCCCAGACCTTTGCAAACTTTAAGTGAAAAATCAAAATGCGCATTGGGAGTTTCGAATAGCTTGTAGAGAGACAGAACCAGAATATAACTTCTAAGGAGGGTTGAAGAAGAGGTTAGGCAAATAACATACAGCCAAGCAAATAAAAAAAGAACAGTAGACAAAATGAAATAAGTGTTGTAAATAGTAACAACATAGAGTAATAAAAGTAGTAACAAATGTACAGCATCGGGCAGAAATCAGCCAGAAATAAGTCTGAATGTGTTAGCAGTAAGTCTGAATGGGTTGTTCTCTTTTGTTAGCAGCAATTCTTGGATCAGATTTTAACATCCAGAGATGTGCTACCTGTAAGTGCTATGTCTAAATATGACATGAAATTTGAAATGAAAATAAAATTGATGAAAGAAGACATTCCAGCAAACACTAAAAGAAAAAAAGTACTGTGTGTAAGAATTAATAGCACAACATACTTGATGGTACAAAAATATGTGCTCTGCATTTTGATATGGCTGCTACAGAAAATGTAAAGTCTGAAGGCTTATAGGAGAAAACTGACAAATCTATCCATAATGTGATACTTTCACATGCATTTGATAAAATGTTATCATACGAACAAATTTATCAACAACAGGGTATTTTAAAGTGATAATTAATAAACTTAATCCAGTCAGCATGTGAAATATTTCACAGGTAGTACACAGCTTTTGTAAGTGTAAGTTAATTTTGCAAAAATTAGCTAGGCCATAGAATGCTTCTAGGCCATAGAATGCTTCAGCAGATACCAAATCGTTGATGGGCCATATTCTGTGTCAGAAGTATGAATCAGCAGATTTAGAAACCTAAAAGAATCCTTCTAAATAACTCAGGGATCAGAGATCATACTGGACATTACTCCAAGTTCAGATGGATCAGTAATGAATCCAGTATGTATCAAAGGGTGCAGGATGCTGCTACCATGGTTCTTGAAGAGAAAGTTAGAACCTTCCATTCTAGAAAATCAGGATGAGCCAAGAGTTCAACTCAACGACTTGGAAAATAATCAAGTCAAGAGTTGAAATGAATAGGAAATAAAGAAATAACAGCAAGAATCAACAACCCAAAATCTTGCGTCATGAAAGAAATTGATACACTCTGCCAAGCTCTGGCAAGATGGCCAGCTGTGTCTAAGTCCCAGAAACTCTGAGTGCCTTGTGGGTTTTAGTTTGTGAGAAAGCCTACCTAACTTGTGAGGGCCTACCTCAGCAGTAGGGGGTTCATCACTCACAGCACCAGAGAGCTACCACCCACTGCGTCCTGAGCAGAACGCTTCCTCTGCAGGATGCAGTCACGTTGTCAAAGGAAAAAAACCTATGACAGGAAAAGGTGGAATGTGACTTACACAGGAAACACAGATAATCCAAGGAAGGTACATATGATGAAGTTTGCAAAGGGAAGAGACGGATTTCACAAAGAGAAACCTGGAGACATCTCTGAAACTCAAGGTCGGGATTGAAAACGGCATTTCCAGGCAGAGATGAACTGTAGGAGGTGACATCATCCATTGATTCCAGCCTTCAGATCGGAGGCTAGCTGTGAGGGCAGACAGGGGTGAGCCCTTGACCAGGGGTGAATGTGTGTGTAAGTCAGTTCAGAGGTCAGTGAGGTGAGTTTCCTTGCTCTTTGTAACCACCTGATAGGGCACCCAAATCAGCAAGGGAGCCAGAGTGCCCTTGGTTAGTGTGCCATGCAGGAGCTCTGAGGTGTATTGGAGTGATATGTTATATGTCCAATAGCTACATGCCATGCACTGGAAAAGGGGCTTGTGTTTTCTTCACTAGCACTGATGTCAGCCCCTGGGTGTGGTTCTGGTTGTGCCCTGTGACTATTTCAGGACACTCAGAGCTCTACTGAATTACCTAGGCTTTCTGGGCAGCGCCTTGATGACATCTAGGGTTCCTCTCTGGCAAATGGGAGCCCTCTGTCTTGGCTGCCTAAAGCAGTAGCTATGAAAACCCTACACAAACAGCACCGTTTGCAGGATTAGAGCCTGATGCGGCTTACTAGATTCCTCCTGACCCCCTCCCAACACTTGGTTACTGTGCAAATCAGTGCACAGGCGCCAGGCTACTGCAGTGGACTAGACCTGGCAGCTGTTACAAGTTAGCTAGTCCTTGGGCCTCCCATAGAGTTCTCATCTGTGTTCTAGGAGTGCAAAATATGATGCTGATGGCCCTGTGTGCTAGGACAGGACCCAGAGCTAGGAGAGACGGCTCCAGGGCTCCAGCTGTGCACCTGCCCTTGGCCCAGTGGAGGACTGGAAAGATGGCCATTTAGACCAGCCCTGCAGCCACAGCATAGGGTTCCTTGGATATCCAATCCTGTGAAAGTCTGGTATCTCTGAGGCCATGATGGGGGTGCAGAGAGGGGCTGTCTGGGATTCAGGGACGATGAATTCTCATGCTTGGGGCCTCACACTCCCATTTATGCCCTAAGGGGAATCTTGGGAATTTTCCTCCAAATCTACATTTTAGGTTTAATTTTTCTGAAAAAGCCAATTTCTACCCCGCACATGGAAGTTCAAGACCATCATTAGTCTGTGCAGGCTTTTTACCAAGAAGAGAGCCTATCTCAAGCATTACCTCATTTCTCATGGCCTTTAAAAGATATAAACAATCCTAATTAGCACAAGAAAATTTCACCGGCAGAAGTCAAAATGACAAAACACCTGTTAAAAACATGTGTGTAGTTGAGAGTAGGTTTCCCATTTGGTTGCTGGTCCTTTACGTCAGTTGGCAGCAACAAGCCTCCACTCCAGTTCCTTCCCTGTATGTGTTGGGTGTGACCCCTTCCTGCTCTGAACATCAGTTTTTATGTCTGCAAAATGCTGCTGGGTGGGATAATCCCTTTGCCACCTGGCAATCAATACTTGGTTCTGAAAATGAAGAGCCAGGGCCCCTCCCCAGAGGAGAAGCCTGCCCCAGGATCCTCTGCAGTACAGCAGGGGGACAGGTCCAGGCCCCCACAGAATTGTAAGTATGTCAGAGGTGATAAGAAGGTGCGAACACTAATCCTACCCTGGTGCTCTGCAGAGGCCTGAATGCAGACTTAGCTGAGCAGTGCTGAGGATGGCTGGTGCCTACTGAGACAACAGAGCCTGGCCTGTAATGGCATGTGAGGCATGGTACACAGTGACATGCAACAAAAAAAGCATAACACAGGACTGCATGTGACAGGCATGGTCTGTTATGGCGTATGGTAGTATATGAGGGCAAAGCATGGCGTCTGACTACCTGACAGTTCAGTGTGGCATATGGTAGCATGTGATGACAAAGCTTGTTCTACGAGGACATGTACCCTATATGACAGTGAGGCATGGCACAGGATGGCATGTGGCAGTGGTGCAGGATCTGTGACCCTATATGACAATGAGACATGGCATGTGGCAGTAAGGTGTGGTGTATGTCAGCACGTGAGGGTGAGGTGTAATACACAGTGGTGGACAGGCATCCTGCACATTGGAACATCTGCAGAGGCAAACAGCAGTCTCCTTTCACAGTCGGCTCCCACCCTGAGGGAGGACTTGCCTTGTACCAGATACTGCGCTAGAATGTTTACATCATCAAGTCGGGAAGCACTTGCCATGACCCTAAGAGCCCTGGATTTTCATTTGATAAATGAGCATTTGGGGCTCACCTGAGCTCATGGAGATAGACGGACAACAGAGCAGGTCACCGTAACATGGACCCCGCTGTCATGCATGTGGGGCCTCTCAGAGAGATGCTTAACCTCACCATGGCTCCTGCTCCATCATCTGCGAGGAAGATAGTGACAGCTCCAATTGCGGGAGGAAGTCAGCACAAGACAAGCTGCGCCATCAATCATACGCTCCTGCCCTTTACGAAGTGGGATCAGCCTGAACTCAGGGATCCTGGGAGAAGTGTCGGAAGATGTAGGGGCAGGGCTTGGGCAATAAAGTCAGAAGTTCCGGGGCATGCCTTCCGCAGGCTCCAAGGGTAAAATCTCCACATTGGAGCATCCTTGTAAACAGGTGCTCAGATGGTACATTGCATTCATGGCTGTTCTGGAAATAGACCCAGCCCTCACAGACACAGTTACTGGCAAGGGCAATGTAAGCAAGTTGCAATCCTTGCTACAGCCATGTGCTGCAAGAGTGGACAGCCCAGGAGTGCTGGGTATCAGAGGCTGTGTGTATCATGTAGAAGGCCCAGGTCCTCCTCTGCCTCTTGAACGTGTTACCTGAGCAAGTTATCTTACTGGTGCCCATTTTCCCCATTGTAATGCATGGAGCTTCAGTGTACTCAGTGCCCAAGACAGTGGGGGCCCAAAGCTCCTGCCCCTCTGCCCTCCATGGGCAGCTCTGGCTCCCAGCTTGCTGTCACTTCAGCTGGGACTTGGGACAGAGGCAGTACCTGGCCTCTTACAGCACCTGCCTGTGGAGGGTCACCTAAGTTGCCTCTGCTGTCTTAAACCAGTGAGCGTAACTTGTGTTGGCTGATGAATGCCTCATGGAGAAACACATTTTTCTTCAACTTATCTCCCCTAAAGCCTTTTCAGACACGGTTGATGATTGAGTGAGCTTAAAGGAAAATAAAGGACAGAAGAGGGAGGGGTTGCACGGAACCATCCACCGGCCCCTGTTCCTCCAAGAAATCCATCACTTGCTCTCCCCCCTCCCTTTTTTCTCCCTCCCTCTTTTCCTCCCACCACCTTCTCCCTCCCACACCCCTCCCCTACCCCTCTCTCTTGCTTCTTTGCTTCTCCATCTCCCTTTCACTCCTTTTCTCTCCCTCGGTCTTTGTGTATTCTCAAGGTTTCGTCGAGGTCTCTGTGTTGTCCCTCCTCAATCTGCCTCTCCCACCCTCCTCTCTCCAGGTTTCTTTTTCTCTCATGGTTTCTCTCTCCCTTGCGCTCTGGTCCCTCCCTCCCAGTCTCTCCTCCCTTTCTTTCTGCCAGCTTCCTCTTTCCTCTGTTTCTGTCTCCCAGCCCTGCACACCTGGCTCACTCTCGCCCACGACAAGTGTTTTCTCAGAGGCCTATGTTTTCACAAGGCAGTCCTGTGCTCGTGCATACAAGGGCTGCTTCCCAGGGGCCAGCCAGGCCAGTCCACTTTCTCAAGGGGAAGACCATCTCTGTAGTCGGAATTGGAGAGGAAGCTGAGAGGCTACTTGTAGCAAAGTGTGTCTTCTGGAAGAAGCCTGTGTATGGTGAGCAATTGTTTACTGGGGTAACAGAGGTGCTGGCCCTTAGTTAACCACATTTAGAACCAGATTGCATCCATGCAGGGTAAGGTGTAAAGCCACCCAAGGCAGACTTCAGCAATTTTGCTTGCTCTGGCATCACATCTAATTCATATTTTAGGATCTATGTATTTATTTG
The DNA here is from genome assembly GCF_030435755.1 of Ochotona princeps. Classification (NCBI taxonomy): domain Eukaryota; kingdom Metazoa; phylum Chordata; class Mammalia; order Lagomorpha; family Ochotonidae; genus Ochotona; species Ochotona princeps. Next base: position 36,070,637 of record NC_080850.1, read on the forward strand.
CAAGACACAGAGAAAGAGAGAGCTGCCTGCCATCTGTGCTGGTTCACTTTCACAATGGCCTCAATGGCCAGGGCTGGACCAGGCTGAAGCCGGGAGTCTGGAATTCCTTCCAGTTCTCTCAAGTGGCCGACAGGAGCTCAAAAACTAGCAGGGATGTGCCTTCCCAGGCACACTAACAGGGAGCTGAATCAGAAATGGAGCAGTCAGCATTCATATGGGATGCTGGCATGTTAGGTGGCTACTTAACCCACTTTGCCATGGCTCTGGTATCTGTTTTTAGCTGGCATGGGACCACAATATCTGTGGAGGACCTGGGTGTTACCACGGATCTTTAGCAGCACCTCCTGCCTGCTCAGCCAGCACACATAGGACATCTGGTGTGCAGCCGCCTTGGCTGCTGCTCTTGGCATATTGGCTTGGAATGTGCGGGTGATGAATCATTGACCTCTCTTAAAGCAGGCTTAAAGGATGGTAGCGGAGCCAGGAGCCTGGCCGTGCTTGAAGCAACTGCACACGCTGAAATCAAATTATGCCTCACTCTCTGGGTCCTCAGCATCAGCCGTTGCCAGCACGGGCTGGCTCCCTCCTGATCAGCTCAAGCCAGGGAGGTTTGCTTGTGTGGGAAGCAGCACCATTTCCTGCCCATGAAGCGCTCCCTCAGCTTCCTGTATTAGTCTCCAGACAGGGATTCCTCGCGGTTATGCTCCTGAGAATTGCCTGGGAATGCCAAGGGAGGATACTGATAACCCCTTCCAGCTTTTTCTTTGGGCTGGGAAAGAAAACAGGGATTTTAAAACATTTTATTTAAAAAGAAATTTTTTTTCTGCTTGTTTAAGTAGCCTCTTAGGGTATCATTTTCCAAAACCCACACATTAAAGTGGCCAAAAAGCCACTTGTTGAAGTGTTTCTCTGCCTGCATTTCATCTTACTGCTGAGTAATGGGCCACCTGCCACCACCCACTTCTGCTCCCCCAGCAGTGGAGGAACTTCGCACCCAGGGAACAGACATCTGGGCAGAGGGGCTCCTGGGAAAAGAAAGCCTCCATTCAGGTCATTCTAACTACAGCTAGAGTCTGGGATTTTTGTGCTGAGCCATGGGGCTGGGGTGTAGGTAAAAGGAGACATGTGCCATGGGCAGGGTGAGGGTCTGCAGTGGACCTCTGATCGCCTGGGCAGGTGCAGATTCACCCATGCCAGCCATGTTTGGCAGGAGCCCAGCCACTGTTCTCAGGCCCTCCATGTGTATTAGCCACACATAGTCAGGATTGCTCAGCAGGCTGGACCCTAGAGCTGTGCCCCAGAGCCTGGGTGCCTGGATTTTTAAAATTTTTATTTATTTATTTATTTATTTTTGCAGAGCCTCGTTTGTGTCCTTCCACTGTCAGCCTACTGCATCCACAATGTGGGGACCCCAGCTTTCCTTGGCAGCAGGGTCTAGATGTGTGTTAGCTGTTGGAGACTTTGGCTGCTCATCCTCAGTGCTTTTTTCCCCTCCTGAGAGCTGGCTGCCCTCCTTCCTGCACGAGATAATCAGATCAGCCCTCCCTGCCGCCTTGCAGGGCTTTTGCTGCTGTGGGGCTGTGCTTCAAGTTGCAGAGAAGGCACCTGCAGTTTGAGCTCCCTGCTTTATTACTACATCAGCACTTCCAGCTCTGGAGGCCACCTGCTTCCCTATTGGTACAGAAATACTCAGGCTGAACCTGTCGGCTGCCCTGTCTGACTCTTGGCTCCCTGTGGGTGGGACCACATCCTACTTGCTCTCCCTGGGCAGCAGCACAGCACACCTGCTAAGAGAACACACACGTAAATTGTTGTGTTGAGTTCAGTGCTGGAATCCCTGCTGCCACCTCAGTTGGCAACATCTCCATCACTGCCCCCAGAAAACTGCCTGCCTCTCTCATGGGCACTGGCCGTTCCTGCCCTCACCCAAGACAGCCCTTGTCCACTCTCTACTCCTGTTGGGTTGTCTCTTCTGGATCTCTTGTGGTGGTCTGACCCACCACATGGGCCTCTTCCTCCAGCTTCTCTCGCTGGGCATCGCCGTCTTGAGATGCTGGGCACTGTAACTTGTTCTTCTCCCTTTGCCTCACTGACCCATACTCCCCATCCACAGGTGAATGCCCATGCTCAGCATTCACTGACAGCCTCATCATTTCTTCTTGGGGAATGCTGTCTTGTCCTTGCTACAGGATGTGGCCTGTGAGGTCAGTCTCCACTTAGCTGCCTAGCACTTAGCACATGGCTCCTCCTTAGCCAACCCTGGGAGCCTTGGCGGGAATGAGATATCCCAGGCCCTTCTGGGTTGGTCAAACTGGCGAAAGGAGAACTGCCATACATCAGTAAAGAGACAGAGTGTCGGTGGTGACAGATGTTGCCAGGGAGAGGAAGTTGGATCTCGTGGTGCATGGAACAGTGATCTAGAACTGCTGAAGTGTTTGTTCTTCTAAACCTTCCCTCCATTTTCTTCCAGCATTTGGAATTTCTGTTGGACTTGTGAGAATTGTGCAAGTGAATTACATGTCACAAGGAAACTGCTGAAAGATTTGGAAGAGAAGGGGTCATTTTTTTACATGTATGCTGCTAGCCTAGTGACACACCTGGGGATTCTCTGCTGACGGGGAGGGAGGTGGCTTTCCCCATGCTATGTGGAGTTGTGAAGGACTTGACCAAGTATCCCCCTTGCCATCTTGCAGTCCAGGTGAGTGCTAAGAGCCCCAGGAGTCCAGGGTGGAAACTACATTAGTGTGTGAGCAAATTACTCCAGTTATCTGGCCATGTAGAAAGCTAGAGTTCTGCTCTTCATGAAAAATTCAAACCTTGCCCTGATCTGACAGGAGGAAACAGATGAGGCAACTTGGGGGAACTCGGCTGTCGCTGATCAGGCAAATGATAAACTGTGCATTTTTGTGACTCAGAGAGTCCATGGGAAATGTTAAAGAGAAAAATACCAGAAGAAATTGGGGTTGAATTTGCAAACCCCTAATATTGGGAATGCATTCCAGCTACTGCAGCAGACTCAAACTCTGTCCTGAAGATGTATTGTTTATTCCTGCTGCTACCACAGTTATGGTTGCTCTTTCCTGTGGCTCGAACCTGGCCAAGAAGGTTGCAGAAGCAAAGTACAAACCAGTGACTTGCTTACCAATACACTCCGAATTCCACATGCACAGGCAAGATATTTCTAGACCTTGGGGACAGTCTCATGGTAAATCACTGGGACCGAGATGGCCAAGAGAGTCTGCAGCAGCCAAATGGGGTGCCTAAGGGCTGTCACAGCCTGCATTTCAGCACGGAGTGAGTTACTTCATCTGTCTTCAGGGTCGCCCTCTGTAAGGTCTTGGGGAAACATCAGAAGAGGTTTGTGGTTCCATAGAGACCTTCGGGAAGGAATATGCTTTGCTGCCCGAGTGACCTCACGCCCACCATAACGGGGGCCAGAATGGGGTCTGGATCGAGCTTTGTCTCTATGGTAGTAATGGATGCGCATCTAGCCTGGATGGTGTCACTTTTAAAGCCACACAGTAGAGACTTTTCCATAAATGGATATGAAAAGTCCCCAGTGAGAGGTACTCCTCAGTGCTTGGGCATGGAGTTATCAATAGTCTGGGCAGATTTCTTTCTGAATTCTCTGGAAAATTGGCTTTTCTGGGGGACAAAAATGGTGTTACAGAGTATTGAAAATAAGGCTTGAAGGAAATGCTTTCAACAAATTTTCCACCCACATCAATTAAACTTTTGGGAAGGTATTCTCCAAAAGAAGAGAGGCAGACCAATGCTACAGGGTCATGCCCTCCATGGGCCCCATAGGAAGAGAAAGAAAAAAAAAAGGCTAGAGCCTGCTGAGAGCAGGGCTTTGCGACCCACACAGACCCGATGGCAGCCCAGTGCTGCTGGCCTTGGGCAACTCGGGTATGCACTGCTCCGCTTCCATGTTGCTCATCTGCAGCTGGGAGCATAGTCAACCCCATGTCCCTGTGTTTGCTATGAGGATGAAACAGACATGTAGAAAGTATTGAACGTGGAATAGTCAGCATGGAGGAAATGCCCAACAGGGTGACAGTCTACTAGAAAGGCCCAGAAGGAACTCATAGAGAAAATGTTAGGAGTGTTTATTGATCGTTTGTGAGAATTTTGGCTTCCTCCCTTACAAATCAGAGCAGTATTCCTTTAGGCCAAGTAAGCTATTAGCAAATGTAAGGAATATATTTTGAATCTTTTTTTTCTTCCTTTCTCCCTCCCATCGTTGCTTGCTTGATTTCACATTGATAATTACTGAAGCATTTCAACAGATATTTTCAACCAAAGTTTAAGCATAAGTGGTAGGTGATTGTGTGCCTCTTTATTCGTCTGCTGGCACTCTGAGCAGAATGCCAACAGCAGAAGGTGGCTCCTGTAACCCAGAAGTCTGTGATAATAAGGTGTCTCACTGAAGGCATCCCAGGTACCAGACACTCCCCCTAAAGGTGTTAAAACACCTCTCCAAAGGGGCCAAGATCACGGGTGTCACCTGCAGCTGAATCTGTCAGGTTTACATGGACTCCCCCACACACCCCTAGATCTTCAAATGAAAAATCTGGCTACACATCCCCAGCCCCGGGGAGTAAGCGTTGCTAACCCAGGCTAAGCTTGGCCCTGACCTCCTGCAGCCAACTGTTGGGTTTGCCTCATGAGGCCTTCCCGTGGCAGTGGTAGGTCTGACTATGGACATGCACAGTGCTCGGTGGGTGCTGCTGTCTTGGTCTGCAGAGATCCAACCCACAAAGAGGCCAACCTGGGGCTCCAAGTGGAGGAACTGCAGCTGCATCCAGAGAAGTCGGGCAACAAGGCAGAAAGTGCCACAGACAGCGGTATCTCTCTTTTCCCAGAACATGCCTAGGAGGGTGCGCTTCACTTGGTGCAGGGGGTTAAAGGAGAGATTCATTTTGAGACAAAATGTGTTTTTCCCTGGTGCACCTTCCATAAGAACTCTTTTAGGACCACTGATGCATCAAGGAGGGGAGTCCATGTGCCCTGTGTTCCTTGGCAGGACGCTTGCAGGCCCTCTATGGCTGTGCTGTGAGAATTTTGCGGACTCGTTTTCTCCACCACAGCCTCGCACTGGAAGCTTTCCTATCACTGATAAATACTTATGTCTTGTGTGCTTAAAGTGCTCAGGGTATGTGAGTGGAGATGGGGGGGGGGACCCCAAACTTAGTTCCTAGCCTTATTTTTTTTCTGAGAAGTAGAAGTATATCAGCAGGAGTAGCTACAATGCCCACACTCAACCCCAACTCAGGCCATTGGTCACAGAAAGCTGCTGTGTCTTGAGACCCTGCTGTGTCTTGAGACCCTGGTGTAGAAAGGTGAGCACCAGACCAGGCCAGCCTGGGTGAGACCTGTGTGGTCCAAGCCAGCTCACTCCTGGTTTTGCCTGGTTCCTCCATCTTGTTCTAACTGAGCTGCAAGGATTCGTTTTGGGCCAAGTGACAGAAGCTCCACAAGGGTCGGCGACTGTTGCCATTGGGCTGTGTGGACACCTCGTGAGCGTCCAGTGCAGGCACTGTGTCCTCACCTATGTCCTGTGGCCTCCCTGCTCATCCATCTCCCTTCCTTGCCTAATCCTCCTTGCTGTCTCCCACCTTCTTGCTTGCATGTGGCCACTGCAGCTTCCTCAGAGAGCCTTGCAAGGCGGGTCTGGCCCATAGGGACTCCTTCCCAGGCTAGGGGTAGGAAGACACTTGGGCTACTCTGAGCTTCTGGACAATGAGAACTATCGCACTCACAGGAGACGCAGTTGCAAGGGGCCAGCAGCTGCAGATTCCCGTCTCGGGCAAGTGTGGACATGTGAGGGCGGGGGGGATGCACGCTGATTACGCACGCCACTCCAGATTCAATCTCACAGTTTTTGTTATCGCCACAGCCCCTGGTGGAGACACCGCCTGCTCGTGGCAACTTGCCTATTACTTATTCTTTATCTAGAGGAAATAAAGAGAAACAATTACCTCGCTGTGACATTCTGCCATCTCCACGAAGCCACTTGCACCTGAGATTTTGCCAGCAGCAGAAATAACGAGTTAAATGTTAAATATTTCATAGAGAAGAGGCGAGTGGGGCTATTGAAAATAAATTTAAAAGACCTTCCTGTATTCTGGTCATATATCCCTGGCATAAAACTTCTCCAGAGATAAAATAGCTTTGTGATGGCAGGACTGAGGCAGGGAGAGGGAAGGAGCAGGAGGCCTGGAGAGTGGCCCCAGCACCCTCCCCTCCCCAGCAGTGACCTTCCCATGACACAGGGGGGCGCTTCCCCCACACACACACACCACTCCCATGACAGCACCTGTGAAGTGATTGGGAGGGGGTGGGCTGTGACTGTGAGGCTTTTTCCACGATGAATTTTAAATTATAGACAACGTCTGATTGTGTGCCCTCCTTCCCCACCTGTTGGAAGCTAGCTGGGGAAATTGATGCAGTTATCCTACAGGGAGAGTCCCCTTCTGCCCGAACATGGTTTTCCTTGAATCTGAGTCTCCACTGAGAAATGAGACATCTGCCTCCCCAGCCCTGCTGGTCATACATACTAGCTGTGGCCATGTCCTGGGGCTCACAGCACTTCCCTTCCAAGTCATATGCACACCCCTACTCATTCTGTGTCCACAGAGGACAGGCCATGGTGAGCTATGATGATCTCAGGGTGGTGGGCTGACTCACTCCCCCGGGGCTTTCAGGAGTGCCAAGAGCTAGTGGTGCCATCAGTGACAATGGCAGAGCTAATTCAAGGAGAGAATTAGCAGCCAAACTGAAGGCCTACTCTTCATTGACTGCCATTGATGGGCACAGTTAAGACAGAGCAAAGGTTATTTTGGAGTCATTGCAAGCATAGTGGCCCTGCCCGCTGGCCCTGGTATTGGGAGTTTGCTCTATTACACTGCCCGTTCCTGCCACCAAGACATGCTGCCATGATGTTAAGGCTACACCGAGAGCCACACAGGAAGGCCACTGACCACTCAAAGAGCTGCCTACATTGGTGATGCCCGCCTGTACATCAGGAAGGCCATGGAGTTTTATCCACCCCTGAGCACAGAATGCCGTGGATAGCAGCTGCCGAATACAATGATTGGTGCCACTGAGCAAATTCCCACGTTTTACACTGCTCTGCACATTTCTCAGGGCAGTAGGAGAACTCAAGAGGCTTTGTCATGTGGGCAGGGAGGCCATGGCTCAGCATGATTACAGGATATGCTCAGCCCCCATTGCCAAGGATGCCATGTTCACTAGCTGGTCCCTGGGCACAGGGCAGGAGGAGGTTGTGCTTTCTTTTTTTTTTTAATGATTTATTCATTTTATTACAGCCAGATATACAAAGAGGAGGAGAGACAGAGAGGAAGATCTTCCGTCCAATGATTCACTCCCCAAGTGAGCTGCAACGGGCCGGTGCTATGCCGATCCGATGCCGGGAACCTGGAACCTCTTCCGGGTCTCCCACATGGGTGCAGTGTCCCAAAGCCTTGGGCCGTCCTCAACTGCCTTCCCAGGCCACAAGCAGGGAGCTGGATGGGAAGTGGAGCTGCCGGGATTAGAACCGGCGTCCATATGGGATCCCGGGGTGTTCAAGGCGAGGGCTTTAGCCACTAGGCCAGGCCGCCAGGCCCGGAGGTTGTGCTTTCTAACTGGGCACTAGCATTGCTACTTCTCAGCAAGTGCTGGTCTCTATCTCCCCTTTGTTCTTTCCCCTCAGACAGTGCGGTCGCAACTGCTAGCCATGATGAGGGAGAATAATACAGGCACCAAACCCCAGGACAGGGAGGGTTTGCATGACTGCACCTTCCATGACCACCAGGCACCCCTTGTGAGTGGTGAGCTGCCCCAGACACCTGAGCCTGCATGTACTCTGAAGATAGGAACTGCCTCTTTGAGCCTTGCCAAGCCTACAGTGGGCAGAATGGCCAGCATGGGAGTTGAGACAAGCTCGCTTAACTGTGGGCAGGTTGTGCCACCCCCCCAAAGCTAGATTCCTCTAGAAGCTCTGCTCCATACTGACTTCTGTCTTTGAGATTCCTAGCTGTGGATGACTCCTTGTTTAAGTCTATCTAGGTAGCAGCATTGACCTGGAGGCAGGGGACAGGCCTAACACACCTCCTGACCCCGTAACTGCTGAAGCAACCATGCTGCAGGCCACTAAAGATGGCCTTACCCCAGCCACGAGTGGCCATGAGGAGCTTGGACTCGTGGAAGCCACAGAAAGGACATTGTGTGTACAACCAGGAGCCACTGTGTTGAGTCGCATCCCACCCCCTCCCTCATGCTCTGCACGCTCTGGGGTATGGAGTAGCTTTGCCAGCCAGGCCAGCTGCGTAGCCCCGGACATGCTTGGCGCGTCACCTATACAAAGCACATCATTGATTTTTCTTTTCTTTTTCAATCAGTCTCTCTCCAGTAGCATCCCAAAGCTATAGAAACAGACCAGTGAATTAGAGCACACTGGACAAGCAAGGTTATCTGCCCTGGAGAGGAAATGGACAGCCGGCCCTCCTGGGAGGAAGAGCGTCTGAGGAAGTGGGGAGGGAGGGGGAGCTTGCCAGGGCTGGAACTGATGTTAAACTCTGCAGGCATCACCACAGCCTTTGCTGAGAGACAAGGACATCCAGGAACATGCCTGACAGCCCAATGGTGTGTGTTCAGCCAGGATGAATGGTGCAGGGGACAGGGCACCACAGGGCAGTAGTGTAGGGGCTGAGACGATTGCCCTCCAAGCCAGGATGCCCGATCAGGATCCTTGGCAAAATCTCAGTGCTCTTCCAACCCTGGTTCATTTATCTTTAAAGGCTGAGGTTAGTACCAAGGTCTGCCCTTCCCACGCCTGCCTTCAGACGTTCTCTCATCATTCGTCCTTACACTGTCAGTTGATGGATAAGTCACATCTCCATGATTGTGACTTCCTGAGTCACATCACGCCTTTGTATTTCACTTTGTCTCGGTACATCCATCACACTGACTCTGTCCCACGGTTTCTAAACCTTCACTCATACTATTGTCAGTTGCTTTTTAAAAAAATTTTTTTCTGAGGTCCTCTCTTTTTGGACCCTTGGTTTTTCTGTTGCAAGCTAGAGGATCCTTTTGTGTTCCCCTCTCCTTCTGTTGGAGTGCACACTTATGTTAGCTTCTTAGGAAACGTGCGCAGGAGTTTGACTTTCTGTTATCCCAATGTCCATCTCCACACTTGATTGTCAGGCCAGCTGGGTGTAGAATTCCAAGTTGAATCTTCCCTAAAATGGTCAAGATAAGTGTAATTGCTATAACAGACAAATGTGAGTGGGAAAGCAAAGCACTCATGAGATGCATTTCCATCCCATAGCCTGCTTCTGTTAGAACCAAGGTGATGGTTGTGGGACCAGATGCCCTCTGTGGGGTGGGCTGCACAACAACTGTGGACAAGAATGAGAGAACATGGGAAGAAGACCCACCAGCTGTCAACTCGCTCAGCCTAGTAGTGTGCTAAGTTAGTCCACTCACTCCCTGCTTGGAAGTAGTTGTATGGGCTCATCCAGACACAAGGGGGTGGACAGTGCAGAAAACCACACTCATGTCAGTAGAGGTGCCATCTTCAAGCTAGCAGTAGGGTTGATACAGAGTCCAGTGTTGGGTGATTCTTGTTCCTTGTGGGAAACCTGTTTAATTCATCTGCCCACTGTTAGGACCACCCCGTCTTAGTCCTTGCAGGCTGTTGTAATGAAAGTGGCAGTTTCTGAACACTGGAAATGTGTCCCTCACAGCTCCAGGGAAGGGGAAGCCCAGCATCTTGGTGGCGTGGCAGGATGGGGTCTGGGCAAAGACAGCTTTCTGACTTATACTTGGAGCCTTCCAGATGTGCCACAGTGGGAGGGGCTGCCCACTCTCCAGCTTCTGTTGTATGGGCACCAATGCTGTTCATGGGGCTCTACCTCCAGGTCCTGATGACCCCCCACCATGACCCTCAGAGGCCCCACCTCCTGACACCGCCACCACGGGTTCAGGTTTTTGACATCAGAATTTCAGGTTGATGCCAGTGTTCAGACCATTGCAATCCTGACTTCTCCCATAAAGCCTCACTAATTGCTGTGTATTGTATGTGCCCAGCACACACCAGGGCTAGCATTCAGATGGGCCAGTCTAGCTACAGAGACTTGCTGACCAAGGCCAATAATGCTGTAATGCAGTATTGTACAAAATTAGATTCAGTGTAGAAATCTGTGGTGAATAAAGTTACCAGTTGACATCCTTCATGTTAGAAAAATTTGCGAGGATGTGTCAGGTTTTGTGGCTCCTGCTGTGAGTTCTTGAACTTATAGGTATATGTTCTTCCTCCCATGAAAGTGTGTGCACGCACACACACACACACACACATTTAATTTCCCCCTTCCCATTTTTCCTTCCAGGAATCTTAATTGGATATGGAACCTTCTGGCTCAATATTCTGTGTCTTACCTTTTCTCTCAAAATTTCAGTCTCTTTGTGTTGTGTCTTGCCTTACAAGAAATTCCCTTGGCTTTACCTAATCTGAATGTTAAGCTTTGTATTTTAAGAACTATTCTCTTAATCTCTAAGCTCTCTTGCTCTCTGAATTCTAGAAGTGAAGATGCTGGTTTCCCGTTTTGGGCTTTCTGTTTGAATCCCACTGTCTTCTTTCACACCGACTATGTCTGGTTTTGTTACTGGTTTAATCAGTGCTTTTGGAAATCAGTTTTCAATTTGCCCATGCCTTTGCCCTGAGTGCTTTATGTTTCTGGTCTGTCAGTTCTTGGTTTTCCATTCACATGTAGGATACAGAAGGTTCAGAGACCCCCACCCTACCCTACCCAGAGCTTGGTCCAGGGCCAGGCTTGTTGGATGGCAGTTTCCCCTCCAGGATGAGCAGGCTGTGTCAGGTGTTAGCACAGTGGATGGGATGCCACGTGTGATGCCCACATCCAGTATCAGAGAGCCTGGCTTGAGTCCCAGCTCCCCTGCTTCTGATCCACCTTCCCACTGATGTACCCCAGGAAGCAACAGGTGGTGCTTCAAGTTCCCCAGACAGAGATCCTGACTCCTAGATGTGACCTGGTCCAGTTCTGGCTGCTGCTGGGCTGGTGTGAAAGCAGGAACCAATAGCTTCTTCTGGATTTCCCACATAAGTACAGGAGCCTAAGGACTTGGGCCCTCTTCACTGCTTTTCCAGAGTTGGATCAGAAGTAAAGCAGCCAGGATTTGAACCAGCATCCAAATGGGTTACTGGCACTGCAGACTGTGGCTTTCCCTGCTATACTATAGCACCAACCCCTCCACACTTTCTTTAGAAGAATGCGATGTTCCACCTCAGGGAGTTGTGCACATGCAGATCTTCAGTGTTGCACTGTTCCCACCCCAGTTGTGCCTCTGGGGGAGCTGTCATTCCTCTGCATGGAACCCAGGAACCCTCTGCCCCAAGCACCATTGAATGTTCTGGAAACACATTTGCTTACCCCTCTCCTAGTCTTCTGCTTGTTGTGAATTAGCCTTTTGAAGTCTTTTCAACTAGGTCTAGCACCTGGCACCAGGTAAGGCTGTGCCATCCCCTCTGCCAACCCATGGTCCTCCATCCTTTCTCCCTTTTCTGTGTTTCTCCACGGTCCATGTTCGTGTCTCCAGACTGTCCACAGATCACCACCTGCTGGCCTGCCTCTGAGATAGGCTTGCTTGCTGTCCTCTTGTCTGAACCTCAAGCCCTCCCCCGCTCCCTGACCTCTCTTGTTCCACCCTTAGCAAAGCAACAACTTCTTTCCATCTCTCCTCTCCCACTGCCCTGGAGGTAAGCTTCAAATCCCCCCATGGTCCTTTCCTTCCCCTTGAATCTCAGCTCATCTCCCCTTCCCTCTCTGCCTCTCTACTCCAGCCACCTTGGCTGTCCTCCACAGGCCCTCATTCTGGAATTCTCTTCCTGTTCCCCTCCCTGTCACTGTTGGCTTATGCCTTACTTGTTCATTTTCTTCCCCATACTTTGTGTCCACGTGGGTGTCATTATAGACAGTGCAGGGTGGGGGCAGACTTTGGGCGTAGCAGTGAAGACCACCCTCCACCACAATGTTCCATGTTGGAGTAGCTCAGGTTGAGTCCCAGCTCTGACTGCTGCTCCCACCTTCTGACCACTACAGCTCTGAGAGACGGTCCATAATGCTCATGTATGTGAGTTCCTTCCACCCGCGGGGAGGCCTGGATGGCAGTTGTGGAGGCGGGTGAGCTGGGGGATGGAAGCTCACTATTTCTCTCTGACAAAACAAAGTAGTGCATAAGAGTCCATGTGATTGTCTACAGACTGAGTTATCACTGTGCCCTGGCCCTGGTGCCCTGCAGTTGGGAACTGTGCTGGTTTCTCCTGTCCCATGTTGCCAGGGCTCAGTAGCACTCACCCATGTTTGTTGGGTAGTTGTGGGTAGGTCTGCCTCCAACAGCTTTAGGGTTTGGGTCTCCCTTGGGGTGGCTGTCTCTGACAGAGCCCCTGGTGCCTGCATGTCCCTGACCCATGCAGGTCACAGACCTGGAAAATGAGACTGACTCACAGTTTGTCATTCTGCCTTGAGAGGCAACTGAGACACAGCCATGGTCCAAGGCCAGGTCAGCATCCCCGCTTGTTCCAGATAGGCCACTCCAGCCCATTGTGGCAGAGTCATGCAAGCCAGGGGATTGGGTGACCCCCGGGGCAGTGACATCAAGGGCCCTGTGCTCCTGCTAGTGCAGAAGTGGGGTGCTGACCGGAGCAAGCTCTCTCACCCTGGCTGCCCCATGAGAGGATGTGATCGGTTCTTATTTTCATCTTCCCAGAGACAGGAGCTGTAAAAGCCTAAAAGTTGAAGCACCTGGCACCTGGGATACCTTTTCCTGCCACTGACATGACAGGCAAATTGCTCCATAAATTATGAATCTGTCAGGGCCTCCTGCCTGTTGGTGAGCCTGCTCCCTGTGCATGCCCGGTTCTGAAGGCAATTAGTATAATTGCTTTTGTTATTTCCAAAAACAAATTAAACCACCCGAGTGTTTCAAGGTAGAAAGGCCTCAACAGTATAGTAGAAACGCCATAAGGGTGCTTCGTGCACAGCCGGCAGGGCCTGAGCAAACAGCCACAGAGCAGGCACTGGGGTCCAGGCTTCTGTGCTTGGTTGGGGTGCTCCTTCTAGGCTCGCTGTGTCCCTGGGTCCTGCCAGGCCTAGGAGCCCCTTGCACTCCTGGCTTTCACTCCCTGTCATGCCTGTGTTCAGGCCCCCTCCCAGCAGGGCTCCCTAGTCCTCCTCCCAGCCTTCACCACAGGGGGCTGCCTGAAACTCCAGAGACAACAGCCATATCCAAATTGGCCACATCTCATCAGACAAGCTGTCAGGCAGCCCTGAGCTCCAGGAGCCACAGGCAAGGCTCCCTTGCAGACCCAGCCTGCTTCAGGCAGCCCTGGCCAGCCTTCCCATGCCCAAGTGCCTTCTTCCTATGTGTCCGGGCGCTGTGCCCTCATGCCAGTGAGTGGTACTGTGCATACACATCAGATCCCAGCCCCTGCTCTGCCCACAGACCAGCTGTCTTCACGAGGAATCCCAGCCCATCCTTCCAAAGTGGGCAGCTTGTTAGAGGAAAGAAGTTTATTTGGACTGACAGCCCTGGAGGTACGAGGTCTGGGGGTCATGTCTTTCAGGCAAAGTGCTGAGGCTGTGCAGGGCATCGCGTGGTGGGAAGCAGGGAGAGTGTGCGTGTGCCCTGGCCTCTCTTCTTCCTTTTATAAACTGATTAGGATGGAATTGGGGCTTCCATCCTGCTGGTCTTATCAAAATCTGATCTCCCCCCTCCCCCGCCGTAGAGGCCTCAGAAGTAAGCTGCCATCTCTCACTGCTTCGGAGTGCATATGCAGTCGTTGCCTGAGTTCTGAGGGGGCGAGAACATATCCCAACCACAGCATGTCATGAAGCCGATCCTCACCATGGTAGGGCTTCAGTGCTTTCCCTTAGGGGCCCCTGTTGGGGCCAGGACAGGACCTTTGATTCTACTACATGGCCTCTGTGCGTCTACCTTGCCCTCACCAGACTGCGAACAGCCAGATAGAGGCCAAGTCACAACTTGTTCACGTGATCCACCTGCTGTGTGACAGGGGGTCAGTTACTCAGAGTGAATGTACAAGTGGTAAGGTGCGCCCTATGTGCAGTGGAAGAGGAATGCCTGGTGGTGTGATGTGGCATAGCTGGCACAATGTTGGTATGGACCATCCAGATCCAGGAAGGGCAGAGATAGAGGGTTCTGTTTATCTTCCTATTTATCACTGTGTCCTATATGAAAGATATCGAAAGTAGAAAATGGCCTCTTCTTTGGCAAAACCTCTGAGGTTTTCCCACATCACACTGGGCAGCTGCATGACGTTCTTCCATGGCTCGACCCTGGGTGCTGTTCTCCCCCAGCCCTCAGCCACAACTTCCCACCGGCTTCCTCATGACAACCTCTCTTCCTACACAGCTTCTGTGCACCCACCCTCACTGTCCACGTGGTAGGTGTCTGAGTCTGTGATGAGGGGCTGCTTGGCTGGGGGAACAGGAGTCCCTGGTGTTACAGGTACAGGAACCAGATGCCCTTTCCGTGGCTGGCCTCTGCTAATGCTGCAGGTGCAAAACCAATGGAGGGTTTTTCTTTGGTGGAAGGAAAGGTGAGAAATTTCCTCGAAACGTGAATGTTTAAGTCTGGGATGTGGTGTTTCTTTAGGGTAGCTATAGTAGGAACTATCCTACTATACCAGAGGAGTCTACATATGGAGTCAGCCAAGGAGAGTGGTTTTGTTATTAGGAGAAAAAAAAATATCAGCTTTCAAACCAAGAGTATGGGCTCTTCTGGGCACATCCGTTGTTGCCCCTGACATATTTGGGCTCAGATGGTCAAAGGCAGGTTCTGTGTAGCACTAGACAGGATGGCTCTGCACCCCCCTCCATGCAGATGGGACCTTGGGACGCCTTGGTCTTCCTTAGCTACCATATCACTGAGGGTAGGCTCCAAGGCAGTTACTGTCTCATTGGGAGAGGATTGGGACTAAATTTGAAACATCAGGGATGCACATGGCAAGATGATCCGGCAGAAGAAGACTTGGAGCCACCCTGCCCAGGCTTGGTAGGACAGGCAAAGAAGGCAGCCCTTGGCTCCTGTGCCCTCTGCCTGTTTCTGGTCATCTCATCTGCTAGCAGATGTTAAGTGCCTCTGTTGAATGCATCCATCCATGCGGGCCTTGGTTTCAATCTTCTCTCAGAAATAATTGTCGCTGAAAAAAAGCTCCCTGGCATGGGGTATTTGTACTTGAGACTTGAGTCTGACTCACAGAGTAGAGAACTCAGGGCCTCTCTGTCAGTATAGACTTTGTAGGGGGTTGAGAGGCTGGGAGGCAATGAGAGAGAGAGAGAGAGAGAAATAGATACAAGTGCTTTTGGGCAGTGGGTCTTCTCCCATGTGCCTGGACCTGGACTAGTGCAGAGAGAAAAAGTATGAGAGAAGAATTCTGATGTGAGACAGAGAGTAACTGTGAGCACGCTAGCCAAATCTAATGACAAGGAATGAGGAGTGCTGCACCTGGCAGACCAGGCAGGCAGGTGTCTGTGGAAAGAGCTGGGAGCCCAGTCTGCTGTCAGACTGGATTTCTACAGATGTGGGTCTGGACCCTACATTGCTGCTCCTCCTACATGCTTCCTAGGCGGAGGGCTTGCTGGGCGTGAAATCTCTCCCCTCCACCTTGCTGAAGGGCAGATGAGAGTATGGGAGTATATGATTGTTTCCTTACTCAAACATCGCAAATTGTTTAATCTTTTATTTTCAAATGTGTTGAGGGGGTGGAGTTCTCAAATGAGCAGCATTTTTAAGAGACTTTATTATCAAACTGATTAAGTGGCATGGTACATGACAGACATGATGCAAAACCCTTTGCTGTGAGCAGCCGTTTCGCGGGCAAGGGCTGAGATCCTTGCCTTTCCCAAGGGCGCTGGCATGAAACACATGCTCCTGGGGCCCCTGGAGTCAGCACAGGGCCTTGCTGTAGCTTCAGCAGATTTGCCTTGCTAATTTGGAGGGGTCTTTCATGGTCTTTGGAGAAAGGATCAAATCCGGGTCCATCCCTAGTTGCTTCCAGGAGCAGAAAGCAGCAACAAACCTTGGCGCACTGAACTGTGGGATGGGACATGCAGCAGGAGGTTGCTCTAGGTCCCGCGAACCCTTGAAGAGCCAACTGAAGTCTCTGGTAGGCGAGCAGGTACCAAGAGTGTGAGAACACCCTGTGGTTCTCAGAGAAGCACTGCTGAAGGCCATTGCTCGGAATGACAGGCACAGCAGGATGGGGGTGAGTCCCAGCGCAGGTGGGAGCTGGGTACCCACCCCTGTGGTGTGTGTTTGTTTTTCCTGAAACCTGGATGTTCTAACAGGTCAGCATCACCAGACAGGTTTTGAGTACGTATGTGGGGTATACAGCAAGCCCAGAGTTTGCCAAAGAGCTTGCCCTGCTCCTCACACCTTTGGCACGTGAGGAGCTAGCCACACCTTTGGCAGTAGTCGCGGGATTTCTGCAGGATCGCATTACTGTGTGTGGCATGACTTCTGTCCAGTGCTTTCCTTTACCTCTGGAATAACTAAAAGCCGCTGTCCGCAGGCCTGTAGGATTGGATAACTCAGTGTGATAGTACAACAGCAACACTGAGAAGGACAGTGGCAGTTTTCCCCTTTGATTGAGCAGTGAGGATAATCCCTTGATTCGAGGCAACAATTCAAGTCCCAACTGCTGTGAGTCCAATCCAGCTCCCTGCTGGTGCACCTGGGCAGAGCAGCAGACGGCCCAAGTGCTTTGGCCCCGGCACCCTGGTGGGAAGATGGAGTTCCTGGCTACTGGCCTGGCCTGGCTGTGCAGCCATTTGGGAAGGAACCAACAGATGGAAGACATTCTCTCTCTCTCTCTAACTGGGCCTTTCAAATAAATAGATGCATTTTACAAAACAAAAACAATAACAGAGAGTTGTCAAGTCCTTATTTGCTAAAGGAAAACACAGAGGATGAGAGATGTGGTGTCGGGTAACTGGCTCACAGTCACTCAGCCAGAACCACCCGGTCCTCCAGGAACCTGCCCATGTAATCTCCCCAGAGACCACCGGAAGCAGTCAGATTCCTCCAGGGAGTGCTAAGCTGGCTCTCTTGGAGGCCCATGTCCCCCAGTTTTACCATTGTGCTAAAATGCAGATGGGGCTTGGCACTGAAGTAGGGCTTCCCTAACAAGGCCCTGGAGTTAACAGAGAAGATTCACATGTCTGGGTGAGAAACAGCAGAGGTGAGACTCGCTGAGCTGGGAGCTGCAGGAGACCAGGAGCTGACTAATGCAAGGAGCCCTGGAAGATGAAGATGAGGAGCCAGACAGGCTACAGGGGGACGGAGGCTTGCTGGGAGTGAAGCGTCATCAGTCCCCCAGGCAGCCTTGTTGCTGGGGAGAGCAGCCACCATCCTAGGAACCTCAGGTCTTCCCTCTGTCCTGTGTGACCTCTCACCCATGCTGTGCACTGCTTGCCTTGGATTTAAGGTAGACTTCTGGCAGCAAAGCAACCTTGATGTTCTTCGAAATAACCACTGCAGCTCCAGACGCACTTCCTTAAGGACAGTGGGAAACGGGAGGGCACCCTTGGCAGCAGGGTGGAAGTTGACTGTACTGGTTATTTTTGGCCAGGGGGGGGTGGGGGGAAGTGGGGTAGGAGGAACATACATGCCTTTTGCTTTAGCCTCTTGAACCCAAGGAGAACTGGGGAGACCAGCAAAATCCCCACATTTTAAGAAGTTTGCTGAAAGTTCTACCCCCTGCACTTCCAACCCCAGGGCAGGCAGGATATTGGGGTCTGTTAGGGAATGGGGAGGCAATAGCATGGACTTTCTGCTGAAGGCAGATTTGAGCCATTTGTCAGCTCAAAAGTCAGGTAGCTGGGTGTCTGCCTTGCCCTGTGCCTGTGGCTTATGCTGGGCAACATGCCTATGGGTCTACCCTCCAACCTGGCTGCCCCAAGAGCTGCTGTGAGGCATTCATAGCATCTGAGAAGCTGACCAGTTCAGTGGGGCTGAAGCATCTACAAAGCCATGGGTTTTTGTTACTCCGGCCCCACCTTACCCTGTTCCCTCCAGTGTTGGGTGACGGTGCCAGCCCTCATGCTGGAGGCTATGTAACCCACAGCTGCCATCAGGAGGCATAGTCATCCCAATACAGAACACAGGAAACTCAAGCATGAGTGGCTTGGTGGATGCCCAGGACCTGGAAATCCAATCCTGGGGACACCTGGCATTCCCACCAAGGACAGAACATTCTCCCCATCCTGAACTGCAGGGAAGACAGACTTCCTGGCCCTGTTCCAGGGATGACTTCACTTGGTGGGAAAGACATGGCAGGGAGAAGTGGGTTGGACTTGACCCATGAGCCTGAGGGTTGGCACGCCTGCTCTCTCTTCGAGTCGTCTACTGCTGCAACCGTGGAACCCTGGGCAGGTGTTTCAAGGCTTCCGGGACTATTTTCTTAAGGACAAAATGATTCTTTTTTATTAACACCTAAATAACTTTTTTTTTCCTTGAGCAGGCCCAAAGAAATGAAACACAGATGGTGATAATGTTGGAAGTGTTTACCTATTTCCTCTCGGAGGACATCAGATTAGCCCCTTCTGTGGGTGGAATGTGTAATCCACTGGAAGACAATATCATCCTTTTGATCTTGCAATACATTTTTCATATCTTTGCCGCAAAAGCTGATTATTATCGTGACATTTTTAAACAATGACTGTTCACCCTGCAGAATGGGAAGGGAAAGCTCAGCCGAACATGTCGATGGATGGGTGCTTGTCGCAGGCTAGACTGTAGGCATGAATTTTCTCCCTGCGTTTCTATCACCCAGAGCCTTTGTCATTAACCCTTTCCTCATGGGAGGTGGTCTTGGGCGTTAAGCAGAAGCTAATTCAGGTGGCCTGAGTCGGCCTCTGGTCACTCTTGATTAATGGCCTCGTCTGCTCCTTGCAAGGTTGATGCATCCTGCTTTCTTATGGAGGTTCGAGAATCCATGATTAAATAGCAGAAGCAGACAGAATTGTGGGGAAGGATCTTGGTGGTGCGTGGGGGTAGGGAGTGCACACTGGAGACACTGAGGACAGCTTTGTAGCTGAAGCTGCCCTGTGCAGGTGACTTGGACAACCGGGAGCAGTGGCCAGCACTGCATGAGCGTGCCCATTGGGGCCCAACCTCCCTACCAGGCTCCTGTGCATGGCTCACTCACCTTCTCCAGGGCTTTGGAGTATTGCCCCTGGAAGATGCCAAATCAAGGAGGAAGCAAGGAATGTGGAAAGGATGTAGATTTCATACGTTTCTGTTTTGCTTTGGCTCCAGAGAATCCTGTTTGTGCAGGGAAAGAGACAAGTATCTGCACAGGTGCATCCACCTGTGTGCCCTTAGGAGGCCTGTGGCATTCTGGCCTGTGCATGACAGCCAGATAGGACTGCGAGGAAAGGTTACAGTTGCCACTCCAGCATGCAGCCGGTAGCACAGCCAGCCATTCTGCAGCAGGGTCAGTCCTCCTCTGCACCTACCTGGAGGGAACAGATAAACCATGAGTGGATATGAAACAACACTGCCCCTTTTCTCCTTACCCTGGGAGTAATGTCACAGTAAGTCAGAAGTTGTAAATTCCCGTGCATTTAGCTCCATCCTTGCAGAATGCCTGGGATGGAAGCTGCCCAGAAAGAGGTCAACATGTTCACTCCTCAGCATGCAGAGATCAGAGAGGAAAGAACTGGGGGCAGTGAAAGCACAGGTGTAGCAGGAAGCCATAGCTGCAGGTGCTTCTGAAGCATCTCAACTGAGAAGCACCACTCAGGCCCAGGTCAGCCACTGTGGGACAAAGCTACTGTGAGGAAAACCCTGGGCTACTTGACTTCTTACTCAAACTTCATGGCATGTTAAACCTAAAGTTTGAAAAGATCGCTAAGTTCAGCCTCACAGCCAGTGAGGCTAGTGTGTGTGTGTGTGGGGGGTGCACGCTCACACATGTGTGCACTTGGGTGTGCCTGTGCACATGACTCCGTCCATGACGTGTTTCAGAGGTGCTGTGGAAATCAAGGCTAGAGAGGACCTGTGGACCCCCTCTGAGGGCCCCTCGGGATCAGGTAATTAGGAAACTGCCTTGGAAATGCTGCAGCAAGGGGCTGAGAGCCTTTGTAGGAATGCCAAGTTGGTCCACATCTTCCTTCCTGGATCAGCTTGATCCCTCAGCAGCACCTTGGATATTACAAATTTCAAGACGTTGTAAGGAAATGGGCTCAACCACAGCCTCCCAGCCCCTCTGGGAGCTCCTGGCTCAAAGGGAGTGACCTGAGGGCTGCTGGTCCCTGCTCTGGTCTGGAGGCTCATGGTGCAGGGAATGGGGGCCCACACAGGCTCCTGTTGAATCCAGGAGCCCAAGCTCGGGGGTTTCATTCATAGCTCCCTGTACTGTCTCCTGCCTTTGGCCCCTAGGCACCTCACCATCATCTTCTCTCAAGCCTGCTGGGGTCTGGCTGGCCTAATGCCAGCATTCCCTGCCATCTGCTTGCCAGGCAGGCAGTACCTGTGCAGAGTCCCCTCTGTGAGACCCAGGTCTGAGCCTGCTAAGGAGCCATGCAGCTTTGACCATGCTGCCCCACAGTGGCAGCTAGAGAGGGCCTTTTCCCCCAACCATTGGCTTAGAAGTCTCCCACTCACTTCGGGGGTTAAGCATTTCCGTTGCCAGCAATTTTTTGAGAAATAAGAGTATCTCAGCATAACATACCTGGCTTTGTAATGGGATGGATCTATCATTTCTTTGGACAGGAATGATAGGAGGAGTGGAGAGAGGAGCCAGGAAGGAGGAGGAATTCAGAGAAGGGAAGCCTAACTCGGAGGGCTGGGGCTGCAGGTGCCTCTGGCAGGGGCATCTCTGCCCTCTCTCCTTGGCCATGGAGCCTGGCACTCTGATGCTTATGTCACCAACCCATGTGGAACAGGTGCTGAGTAGGACACCAGCTGAAGTAAGAACCCAGTCTTAGCCCACAATACAGTCCCTGTAGGGAGGAACAACAGTATGCTGCAAACGTAACCCTGGGGTGGAGAGCACCCATCTATCTCAGGGGTTCAGCCATGGCATACTCACCCCTGCTCAGACAGAGCAGAAGTAGGTTCCCAATCAGTGGAACATGAATGGTGGCTTCAAACAGTCCCATGTGTCCCCTGGTACTGTGTTGCCCCATGGGCAGAGAAATGCCACCATTGAGGGCAGAGGTGTTTTGCTTCCCTGACAAACAGCCCCTGGGCACCAGAACCTGTCTGCCACCTCTGTAACTTACGAGCTTCGGGAATTGCTGGAAGCTCAGATTCAGACTTGAGGCTACTGTGGACAGTGGAGATCGCTGGTGCAGACCCACTCACAATTGGGGGGAAATAACATCACCCTTACAAGCTAAGGACTTCTTTGCCAAGTACCAGCACCCTTCCAAACTCAGGACTTCCTTGCCAAGTTTCATTTTGAACAGCTCTGCAACTTTACCTCCACGTATGTGTTTTTGCTTTGCAATCACATTTCCATTCAACATATATCATTAAACTTTTGTTTTTACAATGCATGCTTTATTGCAAAACCAATTTCAACCAAGTCTTGCAGATGCAATGTAATTTTTATGTCTTAGTTGTTGTTTTATTTTTTTCTTATTTGGTTGCTAGGGTGCTAAACCCTTTTGAGAAAGTAGCTTGATAGTATCTATAATGTGGTGGTTTTCTGGATAGGAGATTGCATTATCCCCATGTAATATATTTGGGCAGACTGTATCCATCATGGCATGGCTAGATAAACACATTGAAACCCATTGATGGAGGGAGAAATGTGATGTTTATATTGCCTAGAATAGTAGCTGCTCCTCTCATAGCTGCTGGGCTGCTGTTGGACCTCAGCCCCCACATCTCAGTTGTTTCTGCTTCTTAGAAAGACAAGTGAGTGACAGTGGCTTTCCCAACCATAAAAACACACCTTTGGACCTGTGTGGCCACTGTCCCTCCTCAGCCTGTGTTCCCTCAAGCTGGTTGGCTGTGAGATTCGCCTAAGGTTACTTTCTGGGTACTCACTGTGTGCTTGGCATAGTGGCTCTTGATGGGGCTCAACCACCATCGCCTGGGGTGTGGTGTGGCCTCAGTAGAAACTTGGTGGGCATTGAGATCTG
The DNA here is from genome assembly GCF_030435755.1 of Ochotona princeps. Taxonomy (NCBI): domain Eukaryota; kingdom Metazoa; phylum Chordata; class Mammalia; order Lagomorpha; family Ochotonidae; genus Ochotona; species Ochotona princeps. The sequence goes on from NC_080850.1 coordinate 36,092,839, forward strand.
GGCCTGCCCCAGATCCAGTCTGCTCTCAGGAGTAAAGATCCTGGAGTAAAGATGAAGAATTCCAAGCCCTGTTTCTGCCTGTCACTGCCATGTTGTTGCTGGATGAAAGAGGTGGAGTAGAGCAACCTGCGTCAAGGCCTGACGTTGAATCTCAATGAGTTGTTGGTGCATCCAGCCAGCTACCAAGACAGCCAGCCATCTGCCCATCCATCCATCCTCCCATCAAGCCAGACTTTTAGTCAGGTGTGCTTATTTTCTTTGAAAAGCAGAGTAACAAAGACAGAGAAAGAAAGGTCAATCCTCCACCACTGGTTCAATCCCCAAATGCTTGCAATAGCCAGGGCTGCATCAGACCAAAGCTAGGAGCCAGGAACTCCATCAAGATCTCTGATATGGACAACTGGAACTCATGTGCTTGGGCCACCATCTGCTACCCCCAGGGCACACAAACAGGGAACTGAATGGGAAGTGCAGAGCGATGAGGACTTGAATTGAGCACTCCACTATGAGATGTGGCCATCCCAACTATTGTCTTATCCCACTGTGCCGCCCTCAGCTGGTGAGTTTTTGAGCAGGTGTATGCTCAGGCATGGTGCTGGACCCTAGCACTGAGTCTGAGCTCCCAGAGTTCTCTTCTTCCACCAGTCACTTCTCAGTGGCATCCTACAGCTGCTGGAGGGATCAGGACATGGGACCTGGCACAGGTTGCTGAAGAGCCATCACCATAATGGGCACCTATTGGATGAGGTCTGAGGATGGCAGAGCTGCTGTTTGTGATCTTACTGCGGCACAATGGCACCAAAACACTCCACAGAGCTGTCCGAGATCCCCCTGGAAGGGAACCCCTGGGTCAAGAGAGCAGCCAAATCCCAGTCCCTGCTTTCCCAGCAAGATGATAGAGCCCCTTCTTCCTATGGCAGGGGCTCCAAAGGCTCAGAGTGCCCACTTCTTCCTCTGCCCCTGTGTGTCCTTGCTGGGACCAACTCCCCAGAAGTCAGGTCAACCAGAGAGCCTTCCAAGCCAGCTGCAGAAAGCCCTGGGATGGGAACACTTTCTTAATGCTATGCTTCTTAGTGGCAAATACAGTGAAGGCAATGGATCTTGTGTTCAGGTCCTCACTTTGCTGTGTATGAGCTAAGTGATCTAATTACCTAGCCTCTTTGAGTTACCCTTCCTTCATCAGTCAAGCACATGCATCTAATCAGGTCACCTGCCAACAAGCAGTTAACTGTTCAGATCAACTGTGTGTTGCCTCATGAAGCAGATCTGTGCCTGACTCCTGGCAGAGCACTGCATGTGTCACTACTACGGTTAGTGTTTTGGGAGAAATTTCCATTTAAATGAGATATGTCTATAGAAACCTCTTAGCTGGGGAGAATATCCTGGCTGTTTATCCCCCCTGTTTCCCATGTTGTTTCGTTCTCAACACACAGCACAACACAGGTCCTTTGTCATCTTTCAAACAATTCAGTTCGTAGGTCCTTGAGAGTGATGAGCCAAGGATGCTGCACCAGAGTTACCTGCATCGTGGGTTGTCAGGCTGGTGAGAGGGACACCAGGCAGTGTGGACAAGCTTTTGTGTTTCTGAGGGGAATGTGTCAGGCAACTGCCCATTGTAACTGTCAAATTGTCTATTCTGTGCTGGGAGGGCCAGGCCTCAGCTCCTGTGGCCATGGTTCCAGGCACAGATCTTGGCCTGGGGGTTGTGGTACCTGTAAGCTCTTCCTTCCCCCAGTAAGTGGTGAGTGCTGTGGCTCCCAGGATGGCTGGTGTGAGGGGCACCTGACACCTGGAACACAGGTGTATTGTCAAGGTCCTCCTTTGACCTGCACCACTGTAGCACGGTCCTGTGGGCCCCGTCCTCTGTATTCCCATATCCTGCTATGTGGAGGGAGACCTATGGAGGCCTCGGGCAGTCTGCATGTCTATCTGCCCAGCCAAGCGTGGGCTCCAGGAGGAAGAGGGACCTTTTCTGTCTATACTCACAGTGCGTGGTCAAGAGAAGCAATAGCACAGTTCGAGAGCCAGGCACACAGACCTTTCTATCTTTGGCTCTGGCCATCTTGGTGCTTAGAGCTCCCAGCAATCTGTGCGGTGTTTCCTTGGTGAGGAATTATAGCAAGTTCTTTGTTGGAAGAGTAGGAGAGTCCAGTCCTGTGTGGCCTGAGTCACGGTTCTGCTTCCCTCTGAACTGCCCAGGGTCCCTAAAGGAGGCCCTGCCCCTCTGGCAGACAGGCAGACAGGGCAGCTGCTCTGACCCACACTTGTCTTGGCGTGGACTCAGCCTGTTGGCCTTTGGCTGCTGGGGACATGCCCTTTGTGCATAGTAAAGCCCTCAAAGGCTCCTTGATGGCAGTGGAAGCAGTGACCATGAGCCAGTCCAGGCGCACTATTCCCAGTGCACAGGCCCTGCCTGCCCCCATCAGCCGAGTTGCTAAAGCTGAGAAAGGCCCCAGCACTCACCGCGGGGTCCCCTCTACTGTGAACAGCCTCACCACCTGGGAATACTGGATCCAGGGTCTGGTGCAGTGTCTGCTACATGGGCTCAGGAGGTGCTGGTGCCATCAGGCCTCCCCAAAGGATCTACCAGAGCGGCTACAGGCTCCCCCCTTAAGGCAGCCACTCGTGGCACTGAGATGACAGGTGGGATGTTGTCCCTGGAATGCTGAGCTGGGAGAAGTGGCATCTCCTGTCATAATGGAGCTAATGGCATTCTACTCAGGACAGCTGCACTTACAGCTGGTGTTAAAACACCGTGATGGAAACTTTATGATGTGCAAGGATGCTGGCTCATCCACTCACAAGGGCATAAAGAATGTTTGATGGTGCAGGTGCATTGTTTAAACCTTGTTCTCCCCAGTTAGCAGTGATGGACAAGACCAGGAATGCTTCAAGGGTCCCTCCAGAGTCCGAGGGCTGCACGTGCTCTATGTATGCACAGATGATTATAAGGAAGTGGCAGGGCCCAAGCCTTACAGTGCCCCCCGAACCCCTACAGACCCAGGATTCTCTCTCCCCTGCCTCCTGCTGTTGGAGAGATCTATCTGGGCATTGTGAAGACAGTAGACCCTGCCACTGCCCTGCTTATAAATGTCTCCCCCAAAAGAAACTGGCTTGGGTGCTGTGTGTTTGCATCTCAGATGTTTTATTTCCAGAGCAGAAAAACAAGGACGATTGTTGTGTGTGCTTAGAGAAGAAACTGGGTCCTGAATAGAAAGAATTCTCTCATGGCCAGCCATTCAGTTCATGTCTAAAATATGGCCACCATACAAAGGAGACCTTCCTTATCTCTGTATCGAACTTGACCTGAACTCAGAAATGGAGCCTGTCTTGTCCCCTCAGCTGTACAAATGACCACAGCATTTCTCCCAGGAGAGGCTTGGGAAACCCCAACAACATTGGCCAGGAAGCAGAGGTAGAGAGTCTGTTGCCGTTGGTTCCCTTCACCCAGGACAGAACCCAGTGTGCCTGTGTTTAATTGTCTGTGAGTTCCCTATGCTTGCCAACACTTTTAAGACCAGCAGGGAGAGCAAGTTGTGCAGCAATGTTGCCTGAAAGTGAGTGGAGAGAGGGCCCAGTGGGAAATGCAATCTCAGAAAGAAATCCAGGAGCTGTTGCTGTGGACCCTGAAAAGCTGGCGGGAAGGGTAACCGTGGATTGCTCAACCCAGAGCTCTGCTGAGTGGTGCTCTGGCAGCCTCCCTCAGGACCCATCCATGTAGACTCTACTTTCCAGGTTTCTCCTGCTCAGTCACTCCCGATGGCTTGCTGTCTTGCCTGTCTTTGACAGCAGCAAACTGCACCAAGACGTCTGTGTGTCCTTGATCCCCTGGCTTTCCTGGGTTTGTGGTCCAGAGGGTGCCACATCTGCTTCTCTCCTACCATCCAATGCGTTGTGTGGCTCCTGAGTCCATGGGACTCCGCTGCTGGGGCAGAATTGCCTCCAAACCAAGCCTCAGGCCTAGCATTCTAAAGAGGGTAGGCAGGGTGGTGTTAGCCCCCGTGGTCTGTCCGACAGGGCTGGTCAAAAGGAAAGTACCGCTTGCCCATTGTAGGACAGAGACCCAACCTACCCATGTAGTGGTATCCCGGGGTGCCCCCCCCCTTGCCTGTCAATGTCTGGGTGCCCGAAGGCCACCACTAAAATACAAATGTTTTCTGGAAGGGAAAACCTGTGAAGTTGTTGTCAGAAGTATCTCCTCAGTATAAATTAGTCGATCAGCCATTAAACATCTGTGAGTGAATTAGTCAATTACCCAAAACATGGGTGCCAGCTGTGCCTTAAAATGAGAGCTGGGGGTGATCTTGGTGGTGTAGTAGGTGCAGCCACCACTTGAGATGCCACATCCAGATCAGGTTTCAATTCAGGTTCTGACTGCTCTGTTTCCAATCCAACTTCCTGCTGACTCATTCTGGGAGACAGCCGGTGATGGCTCAGAGGTTTCTATCCCTGTCATTCATACGGGAGACCTGGCTGGGGTTCCTTATGGATGGCTTCAGCCTGGTCCAAGCCTGGCTGCTGTGGGTATTTGGGGAGTAAAGCAGCAGATGGAAGATCTCTCTGTCACTCTGCCTTTCACATAGATAAAAATATACATTGCGAGCACACACACAGGAACAGTGATTGCTGGCATTGAAATTCTTGTCCTGCTTGCTACCTTGGGGTGTCAGACTTCTTTGGGACCTAAGAAACACCTGACAAGTTCGTGCAAAAGACAGGCAGTTCAGAACCTTTCCCCTGCCCCACTTTGCTGGGGAGTTTTGAAGCCACCCTGTCGCTCACCCAGGCTCAGTCCTCCTACCCCAAAGTCAGATGTTTGTATGTCCCTAACAGTGCCACTGTGAGAAGCCCCCTGCTCCTCTGGCAGCACTGGTTGCAACCATCCCTTAACTTCTGCCTGCCCCACAGGGGTTCCAAGAGCCAGGAGTGCCCAACACTCCCCCACTTTGCTTTGCTCTGGGAGTGAATCCACTGACAGCCAGGAGTGGTGCCAAAGAGAACGCAATAGACTTGGGGCACTGGCAGTACCAATCCTGGGTGACTCTGTCCTTCACATGGGGTGGTGCTGGGCCCCATGAGTCACCGGATCACTGGAGAGGGCTGCTGGGTCTGGGGTGTGGGGGAAAGGCTAGCAGCTATTTGTGAGCAAAGCTGTTGAGAAGCGGTCGTACAATTCATGAGGGCAGATGTGAGGCGTGTTATCTTTCCTCTTGCCATTTTGCAATCGCCGTTGACTGATAGTGATGAATCTGGGTGTCTTCTCAGCCCGTCAAGTGAGAGCGAAGACTACATACAGCCACTTCCATGCTCACGTATACAGCATGGCATACCCATACATGCAAACAAAGGGCAAAAATAACAATTTCCTTGCCCAAGTTATTCGAGATCAAAAAGCTTGCCATCTGTTCCCAAGAAAGATAGAAAGAAAAAAAAGAAATGTTCTGCTGAAAAATTAGGAAATTTCCACCAAACTAGCAGGTGGTATCACTTGCACTAAAATGGTGTTTTAAAAATAATGGCACCACATGCACTGTGGCTCATGTTGCTTCTGTTAGCCACGTAGAGTGGAAACTGCAGGTCCTCAACCTGGGATGTTCCACTAGTGCTCATCACAGCCACAGGAGCTTCTGGGAAACGTGCTTTGCACCGGTTTGATCAGTCAGGGAGTGACAGCTCTGCCATCAGGAAAGATAGACCAGAACAGTGGTTTAAAGGGCAGCCTCAGAGACCCTGCAGCTGGGGCTGGAAGCATAGCCAGTTCTGAGCTGTGATGTGGGCTGTCCAAGGCACTGACCGTGTGGATAAAGCCCATGGCAGTGCCCTGTCTACAAGTCCCTCACCTGTGGTAGTCTGTGTCGCTCTTGCTGTGTTTCCATCGCCAGGACCCTGGTGTCCTGGCCAGGTGTTCTGGGCAGGTTCCCCTGATAATGGGTGGAGAGTGGGCAGAAATCCCAAGAGAGAGGTACACTCAGGAAGGAGAGCTGGATGTGGGTGTCACTTGGGAACAGAGATGACAGCCACGAGATCTTGCCTATAGTGAGTCCCGAAATGGGGCCAGAGTCCTGGAAGAACCTCCATAACAGAAACAAACGAAGGTTGTGTGTGCCGTCATGTTTTATACCCTGGGGAGGCCGCCAGTGCTGAGTTTATAAACCACATATAAACGTGTGGCACCCATTAAAAAGCACTGCCGGGGGATGTGTGGTTTGCCCAGAGCTGCACCCAGGCTGCCATCTGCTCCCACTTGTAAATTATCTGTGTTTTATAACCTTTCATGGGTGTTGTTTAAAGAAGATTGTCTCCTTTTTTTCACCTTCCTTCTTTAAAACTCAAGTATAAATTCAAAACTCGGCTACGTCATCCCAAGAATCTCCCTCTAGGAACAGGGGATCTAGGAGGGTCTGTGCCTTCTGGGAAAAGAAGCCCCCTCTGGCATACCCCAGCCCCTTGTCCCTTAGTTGTACTTGAAGGGTCAAGCTGCGCACAGCTCGTGGAGCCTGGCTGGCAGCTGGGAGGTTAGGGTCAAGGGCAGCAGTGAGAAACCATGCGGGCTAGATGATCAGGAGTCTGGCCCTTACTGGGCCCAGAATCAGAGACTGGAAGGGGTGTGCCACAGGCCCAGTGGAATAAGGAGGGGACTGCTTGAGACCTCTCTGTGTTCACCGCATTCCTCAGCTCTGTGGGCCAGCAGATACATTGAGCCATGTGTCTAGGAAACAAGTGAGTTGTTCCAGGACAACCCCATCTGGTGCCGTGCCCTAGCCCCTCCTTCATCTCCCTGCACTCCTGGTCTTGAGAACCCAGGGGCTAAAACTGGGCCAAGAGCTCCTGCCCCGTCATCCATGGCTGTCTGGGGGTTCATTCAGCAGTCTGGGGATAGATGCAGGACATGGGTCACCAAGAAGGAGAAGGAATAGGATCTGACAAAGACCTTTCTGGATTACCCTGCACTAAACAGAGTGCAAGGCAAGGCTAAACACCAAGCACTGGGTCCCTCCTCAGGGGCAGTGCTGAGCAACAAGGCCGCAGGTCTGGCTGGGGACTGGAGCTCCAGGAGCAGCCTGCTGCTAGTGGGCCCTGGGGGAAGCTGGCCAGCCTGACTTTGTTCAGCCCTTCTGATTGCTCTCTGCAGTCTGGGGACTATGGGTGAGAAGGCATCTACCTGTTTGTCACTCTATCGGTATCTTGCCTTTCTTGTCTTGCACTTAATGTTGAGTGCTTGTCATGAAGCTGAGGCTGGGGCTGAAGCAGTGACCTGTATACACTTGACTCCTGCCTTCCAGTATGTGCCATCCTGACCAGTAGCAACAAGTAGAGGCCCAAGCAGGCGCCCAGAGGTCAGAGGGTCCTGTGGGAGGATGTAGCAAGAGCCCTTGGTCCCACACTAGGGACTCAGGGCACCTCAAATAAGGTCCAAGTGGAAAGCCAGTGGGGAAGTCGAGGGCTATGTTCTGAGCAGAGGATGGACACATGCCTGAGCCTGTACTCCTTTGAACCTGGTTTAAATATGATGCTAGGGGTAGAGGTGGGTGCCATCTACACTGATGTTGGAGGGTCCCCCTGACCTGCTAGTGATTGAGCAAGTTCATACCCCTCTGGGCACATCAGGTGGCTCCTGCAGAAGGGCTGGCTTGGGCAGGGATGGACTTCTTAACCTGGGGGAGTCGGAGCCCCACCAGGGTAGCCTTGCCCAGACAGATCCAAATGCCCACACTCAGGTGTGAGATCACCATCTGCAGAATGCTGGGGTGTGATCTAAGCCTAGTATTCCTGCATCTCCAGTAGGAGGGGTCTGAAGGGTTAATCACCTGCCCAAGTTTCAGGGAGCAGTTGTAGCAGCAAAAGGGGCTGAAGAGATTTCAGTGCCATCCTGTGAGTTGCTGCAGTACAAGGAGTTGCGAGAGTTCAACCCAAACTTGGATGCTCGCAGCATTTGGGCTCCTCCTTTCCCAGATGGGTACTCATAAACGTTGCAATTTCTTCTTCAAGGCAAATGAGAAGAATTGAGCTCCCCTTATCACTTTCCTGCACCTGGAAAAAAATCTCAGATAGGAATGATTGGATATTTTTGGAGCCTGAGTGACTTTAAATTCCACATTTAGACTCCAGCACCCCTGTCTAGTTTCTCATTAGAATGTCACACGTGCCTTAGGAACACTCAGGCTGGTGCGGAAGACTGATGCCAAGGAGGCAGAGGATGGGCAGAAATAGGAGTGGTCCATATGGAAGGCAAATGGGCCTTCTGCAGGTGTATTTGGAGGCAAATGCTTTCTGATAAGCTTGATTCTTGAGACTTGTTACTTTCAAAAGCTCTTAATGTTACTGCATGTGCTTTGTCCAGGTGTGATCAGCTCTGTGAGACACCTGTTACTGTGTTGTCTTAGGGAAGATACGGTGTATGTAATTGCATGTGGCAAAAAATGAAGTGGATGATGTCCCGAGTTCAAAGATATTGATGTTGCCGGGTCCGCAGCAAAATGCAGGCTCAGACATTGAGTGCTTTCTGTCCCACTGACTCCGGAAGCCTGATTGAGTCTCCACTGCTCAGGAGGTGGGCAGAGTGGGGGCACAAGAAGATTGTAGGGTCCTGTGATTCTGAGATGCCTCTGTGTTTTTTTCTTCTCACTCCTGCCATGATAAAAGATGATGGAAGTTGTTTTATTATTTTTTTTAAATAAATAAAGGCATGACACCATGGTGCATTATATTGGCTTCCTGGGACATACTTTTATTGACTCCAGTCAGAAATAGATGAGGATTGTTTCGCCCTTAATCTTGATGAGTAGAGAGAGATCAAAAGCACCCCCTATCACATGTCCAGAGAAGTTGCGGAAGGGAAGGTTCAATACAAATGGATCTGACCGTGCACAGGCGTGGATCTATTTAGCATCTTTCATTCTAATGACCAAGTTGTGGGGTAGCACAACTGAACACTAGTAAGCAAGAGAAATTGCTGGAAGGGAAAGAGATGCCCATGTCATCAGTGTGCAGTCTTTTCGTGTCCTTTATAAACAGGCTGAGAAAAGAAGATGGTGAGGGTCACGGTGCCTCATGGCAAATGCTTGCCCTCATTAGTCAGCCAGCAATTGGAGTGTGATGACCACTGCAAGATATAAAATGAGGCTACAGGCGGCAGACACATCTTTGTTCCTCCTGGAGGATTTTGCTGGCTGTGCCTCTGTTTTGCACAGCTGGAGGACACAGTGGCTGCTCGGATGCAGGGAATGAGTGTCCACTGCAGTGTGTGCCTGAGGGGCAGGCAATAGACCCCACCCTCAGGACTGTAAGGCCAGCTTCTCAGTGCTCAGTGGCTGGTGCAGTGGCTGTCCCCACACACTCAGACATACAACACGGGCTCCTATGTGCAGCCACATGTGCCACATCCTGCCAGCCTGGGCTGGAACCTCTGCAAGAGAAGCCATCTAATAGGTGGATGTGACTAACCGGAAGATGCAGGTTCCTAGAGAGCCTCTCTGGGCAGCCCATCCCTGAAGCATGCCAGTGGGAGGCTGTGGACAGCAGGCTCTTGTGGCCACATTGGAGGCTGGGGTCAGGAGATCTGGGTGGCCTACTCCCAAACTTACCCTTAGAGGATCCAGTAGCTCTGTGCCCCTGCTGCTAACCTTGGTCCTCCCACTCACCTTGCACTGCCCAACTGCTTGCAGCCCTCCCTCTCTAAAGTTGCATCACTTCAGCAAACATCCTTGGTGTCCATGGCAGGTGACAGTAGTGCCCCAGGTGATCCCTGGCTCTCACTGTTCCCATATCCAGAAGGTGGCCACTGCAATTCTGTGTCTGCCCGTGAACCTTTTCCATGTGCAGCCAAGATGTCCTTGGTTGCCATGTGGGCCAGGATGGAGGTGCTGGCTTGGAGCAGTCTTCGCTGAGCATGGATGAGGGTGAAAGGAAGGGTACCAGGTCCGCATCCCTCAGGTGCAAGAGGCATATTTTCTCTCCACACTTTGAACACGCCTTCCCTGCAGGTATGAGTCCCTCTGCCCACAGTGATAACCTCATTGCCTACCCCGAGCTGGCTTCTTTCCCTCCCTGTTCATTTCCTCAGTCTCCTGACAGTGTGTCCTGGGCTCTCTTCCCAGTAAGTAACTTGTATCAGGTTATCCTCAGGGTCTGCTCCTGGAGGGACCACACCAAACCAGGCACTGGTTACCCTGAGTCAATCCTGTGCCATGCAGATCCCAGCACCATTAGCAATGGCTCCCTTTTGCTGCTCACCTACAGGACAGGGCCTGCCCTGAGATAAGAGGCTGAGGCCGAGCCACACATCCTCAGTGAGGGGCTGGGAGGAAATGATGGGTGAGGGCTGGGGGCTGTTAATCCTGCCATGTCTGAGCTGCCTTGTTTGAGCTCTGTCTTGCTCAGTGCTTGTAGTCTCCACCATCTTATCTGTCTTCCCAGCCCTTCTCACATCTTTCAGAGGCCGTGTTCTTCCAGTGGCAGTTGCCAGGCACTGCCCTATTGCTGTATCTCCAGGGAGTGACCCAGTCATTGGCACTGCTTGCCTCACCCAGCCAGTGCCTATAGCTTCCTCCGAGAGCTTAATGTCTCAGGTGACAGTGTCTGATATTGCCATGGGTGGCTTTGTCGCCCAGCCCAAGGGAAGGGTTCTGCGTAGCCCCAGGCTGCACTGTGTGGCACAGTAGCCACACCTATATGTCATCTCCACAGGAAAGTTCCTTAAAGCCCTAGCCCTTTCTCAAAGTGAGCTTGGTGAGAATTCCTGCACCCTTGCACACCTACCATCACAAAAACAGATGAATCACTTTTGTGCGCTAAGGAGGCCTGCTGCTCCCAGTGCAAGCTCTAGGCTACTGATTCCGCATTTGGGTTTTCCTCATCCTGGTGTCATTTCCATGAGTTCAGAGCCAGCAGGATGGTGTGTTTGTACTAAAAGCTTGCCTCAAGCAAACTCCCACTGTGTTCCCACCTCTCCCACTCTCAGGATCAAACAAGTGGGAGAACTCTGCCACTGTCATATGCCCTGTCCCACCCCTGTCTGTTTCCAGCATCAGCAGCCCGTGCCTGCGTCCCTGATACTGGGTCTTCTTAGGTTCTCTTCTATTAACAATTCCTCCCCACAATGCAATATATTCTTGTGTTCAACACTGCCCACTCCACACATGCATCATGGACAGGGTTTTAAAATGCAAGCCAACAAAATTCTGCTAGCATCATGGAGGGAAATACAAATAAGTTCATGACTTCCTATCTGTGAGTGCTGAATGCAGAAGATAACGGGGCTGCAGCTGGAGCGTTTCAAGGACAAAAGATCCCTGAGGTGTGTACCTGCCGAGGTGTTGTTTGTGAACGTGAAAGGAAGGTGCGCTAGGCTGTGCCATCTCCTTGTATTTTCCTGTTCAAAAAGTTCTTTAAGTCATAAGCTATCCAATGGAGAAAAAATTTTCAAAATGTTACTTACATCGTGGTACAATGGGAGGGGCCGTGAGAGTCTGAATCAGTGAATTATAGAATCCAGTGTGGAATACTTGGATGAATGTATTACTTCAGTAGTTATTAATCCAAAACAATGAAAGCAGAAAGGATGCATTTAGCTGAAGACAAAAAAATAATAAACTAGACGGGCAAGGAGAGAGCAACAAAATATGGAAAGCAGAAGTAATGAAAATTTTAGGAGAAAAGTGGAAGGACTGTGTCAGGATTAGGAGGGAGAATCTCGCAAATTGACTCAAATAAAACAAAGCTATATGCCTTTGCTATGAGTGTTTCCCCAAACTCTAAACTTAGAGGTTCAGTTTTAGCAGTCTTCTCTGAGTTGGCAGTCTCTTCCTAAGCCAGCCCAGCCGTGTGTACAGCTAGTCCTATCTAAGGATCCTGGGTCCCACATTGTTCCTGCATAGACCTCTGTTCCGATTCCCACTTAGGTAAGTGCCTACTTGACTTTTTCCTAGACAACCTCAACTCAAAATGTCCAACTCTAAACTCATGGGCTTTCCCCATCCCAACACTCCTAGACCAAAAAGATCAAGTCAAACCAGAACCCCAAAATGCTGCTGCTCTTCAGCCAGTATTTATGTCCGCGTAAGCTAATGTCCTCCTGAGGCTGCTTTGTTCAATCCATCACTGAATCTTTCTAGAACTAGAACCTTGGCATGTCAAGTCCATATGCATCTCTCTGCCTCTGCTGTAGCTACTCTGATTCAAGCTACACTGATTTCTCAGAGTCTCATCATCATTTCCTACTCAATCTCTAGGTGTCCCTGCTTGCACTTCTGGAATCTGTTGTCCAACCTCACACTAGAGTGATCCACTAGTGTTGAAGATTGTGTCAGTCAGTTGTTTGCACGTAACTGTGTGACAAACAGTTCCTCAAGGGAGGAAACCCTGGTTTCTAGTATTTACCGCTTCTCACTGCCACCATTGGTACTTAAGTGGACCGATTCAGTGATGCCACAGAACAGAGTTGGGAGGTGGTGTGTGTACAATATGTTGTCATGAACAGTAGTCTCTAGCATATAGCTGCTATCTAATCCTCTGTTGAAAATACTCAAAACTTCTAAAATAAAAGACTCAGATTCTCAGCAGAATCCAAAGTGTGTTGCATGATGTAACCCCACTAACTTTCCCAGCCTTGACTCATTTCTCATTCTTCTGGTTTTCTAGACCCCTGGCTCCCCTCCAGCCCCCATATGGAACACTCTCAGCACCCACCACCAATACTGTGTGTCTAGCAGATGCATCTGAGCACGATATTCCTTTCTTTAGAGAATCTTCCCAGAGTATTCGACCAGGCCAAATGATGTCATCACATAATGCTGCCCTCTGTGAAAAATATACCACCATTGTGAGATTGCTGATTGTATTAAATTGTTGATTGAAGTTATCTCTCCTCCTGCACCTTCATTCCCGGGAGGATGTACTGCATCTCTTCCCTGATCAGCGTTGTGTTCCCTAGTGTCTCGGAGTGGGCATGTGTGAAGTACTCAATAAATTTTTGATGAATGAGAGAATGGAAAGACAATGTACTTAGAGCCAAATGGCCCCCGGGGTTAAAGGCAAGAAGAGCACAAGGATGTGTTAGTCTGAAACACACCAAAGAAAGCAAAGGTAACACTTCCAGAGGCAATGCAGAAGGCAGTGAGAGAGAAGAAATTCATTTTAGGGCAATAAAACCCATAAAGACAATACAGTAGTCATGAAGCTTTATGCTCCCACTACATAGCATCAGACATTTCTGTAAGGAAGAGAAGGAAAAAAATGAGGGCTCAATTACAGTGCAAGAATTTAACACACCCGATAGGACTGCTCAGAAAGACCAGAAACAAACCTTTAAAATTAACACCAGTCTTGGACGCGGTTTCAAAACTGTGAAAGGAGTGGATTGTCTTCTTGATTACACTGAGATAAGTGATAACATATCTTTATTACATAGGAGGGATCATTCTGTATTCTAGCTAGATTCAATCGCTGTTCCAAAGTAGCTGTCCCAAAGCATTATGATGTAGCATTTATAATAATAACGATGGGAAAAGGGTTGTGCGGTCAACACAGGGAGCAGTACGGTAAACAGACGTCCCCATTACAGGACCCTGAAGACTCTTTTGGCTACTGTGCACTGCACAGTTGTAAGAGGGAACTGCAGCGCATGCTATTCCCAGAATCACCGGGTCAAGGCACAGTGCCTGGGATTGAGGGTTCAAGTACTGCAGAAATCGCTTGACAATGGTGGCTCTCAAAGTTATATAAAATGCAGTCATAAATGCGAGTAGTTATTTTTTGTGTGTGGATTTCTTATTTATTAGACAGCAGAGAGAAAGAGCTCCCAACTGCTGGTGCCTTCCCCACAGTTGCCCAAAAGAGCCAGAGCTGTGCAGGGACTACAGGCAGGAACCAGAAAACCAATTCAGGTCTCCCGCAAGGGTGGCAGGGACCCAAGTGTGTGAGCCGTCACTGTTGCTTTCCTGGTCAGAATCAGAAGCTGGAGCTGGGACTTGACCCTGGGGATGGGCCCTCTAGGCCAGGTGCCCATCCTGCTTTTGTGTTACCATGTGGAGGAGTGTGGTGACATAAACCAGACAAAAGAAGAAAACACAATTAAGCACACAGTTACTCTATTTGATGGTGTGGAGTCTTCCAGTTTTAAACATCAGAAGGCAGACAGAAGACTGTGGGGCTGGGAGGAAGAGTCGTAGTTGGGAATGGCTATACTGTAAAAGAGTTTCTAGGAATCCACAAGAGAGATGACCATCCAAACCAGAAACATTTGTAAAAAGCATCAAGAGTGCATGCGGGCCCGGCACAATAGCCTAGCGGCTTAAGTCCTTGCCTTGAACATGCCAGGATCCCATTTGGGTGCCAGTTCTAATCCTGCAGCCCTGCTTCCCATCCAGCTCCCTGCTTGTGGCCTGGGAAAGCAGTCGAGGACAGCCTAAAGCCTTGGGACCATGCATCCGTACGGAAGACCCAGAAGAAGCTCCTGGCTCCTAGATTTGGATCAGCTTAACTCCAGTCTTTGTGGGCACTTGGGGATTGAATCAATGTATGGGAGATCTTCCTCTCTGTCTCTCCTCCTCACTGTATATCTGACTTTCCAATAAAAATAAAATAAATCTTTTAAAAAAAAGAGTACATGCCCACATATCCCCTCCACTAAACACACCTGATCATGAATTGTTAGAAAGATACAGATCTTCACTAACAATAAACAAGTTCATAACACTGATACATATTTTTGGCTATGGAATTGGCAATTTTTAGGGATAAAATGTATTTTGGGTGAGGATCAAATGAATTGAGAATTCTCATAGGCAGTAGAAATATAAAATGGTCCTATTCCTGTGGTTAGTAGGTTGGCAGTAGCTATTTATCATGCCTCTTTTTATAAAATGCCTTTGAGTTGTGACTCCACTTCAGTTTATTATAAGGTAGGGGAAAAGTAGAGATTGCCTGAAGACATATGTACAGAGATATTTACGATAGCCTTGTTTATGATAGCAGAAATTTTGGACACGACCCAAATGTCAAGCAGTGATTGGTTAAAGAAATTATAGTAGGCCCTACATGGTGAGAAATTATTCAGCCATTAAAAATTATGGCTTATGAAAAAAAAATTATGGCTTATGGAAATATTCACAAAAAGGATGTGAAGTTTAAAAGCATGATGTAGAACTACTTGCACATTCCAATTTTGTAACAGTGCATATGTATGTTTATGTAACTGGAGAAGACTAACAGGAAATATACCAAAATGTCGAGTTATTCCTTCCAAAAAAGCGTTCCATTTATCTTCTAACCATCCTCCACAGCAGCACATCTGATCCGTCAGCCAAGGCTTATCAATTCTCCTTCCAACACATACCCTGAATTTTGTCTATTTCTCTCCATCCCCATGACTCTGCCCTCGTCAAAGCCAGCAGCATCTTTCATCTTAAACATAGAAGTCCCTCGTTGGACTCCTCCCCCTCTCCTACCCAGCTCGAGTCCAATCTCCACTCAGTCGGCAGAGTGATCTGTTTTCCATGTCAATTAGATGGCCCTCCCCGGTCCCCCCTCACTCCACAGCCCTTGGCTTGCCGTAGCGCTGCAGCCCGGCAAAATCCCACCATTCCTGTCCCACCTCGTGGCCCTGTTCTCCCTCCCATGGTGCCTCAGCCTTTGTGACCTCCCCGCCCCCGCCCCACACACCACATCGTGGCCTTGGCATGGGCTCTTTGCCCTGCCCAGCATGCTGCCCCCTGCTCTTCACCTGTTGCTCCCTCCAAGCAGCCTCCTGGCCACCCCAAGTATCCTCCCCCACCTTGACCTTTCAAGTCAGTATCTTTTTAATTCTCTGCCTGGAGTTCCTGGCCAGGTGATTATTTTTTTGCATGGGGGCTTTGCTGTCTGTCTATTGTCTCAGTCTTCCTCACTGGAATACAAACTCTGTCAGGTCTCTGCCCGACTGTTAGTAGGTGAGAAACACCTGCTGAATGCGTAAATCTGAAACTGAAATCGGAACATATTTGTTATAACTGGGGAGAGGTTAAGGCATGACAGGCAACCTGACAACAGTCTCCATCCAGTGTGGCACTCTGAAATCTCCAGGCTTGCAGAGGGCCTGCCCTTGTGTGGGCGCCCCATTGCCAGCAAGAGGGTAATCCCTCCTGTCTAACCTCCCAGGCCAGAAGGTGACATTCCTGTAGCCAAGCAGGCGGAATGGATTTACACAGTGCTCCCTGCTTCAGAAACAAATAGGACTATTAAGCTTGTGCAGGTCACTGGGGAGCTTGTCTCGGTTTTGGTGAATTCCAATGAGTTTCAGGTTTTAAACCTGTGAGATTTCAGCCCTGGTTTTTAGCTCTTTGACAGAACAGCTGAGAGTTTTCTTTGCCCTGCAGCTCCAGAAATTCCTCTTTCTCTGTGACAATGTGAGGCATCAGGGGCAGAGAGCATGATCGAGTTTTTCTTACTCTCTTTGCAAACTGTTCTTAGGACCATTTCAAAGAGCAGGGCCATGACCTTGCATGGCCAGAGCATGTGGCAAATGGCCGGAGTCCGTGTTTGTGGTATGGGCTATGCTGTAAGCAGTCCTGCAGGATGCTGACGTGTCACGTGGCTGTGACATATATTTAAACCAAGTGTGCAAATCAATCACTCAGTCTGAGACTGGACCCAGCCAGCCACCTGTACTCCCATCTCACAGAACTGCCCATTTAATACCAACATATTGGATCTTTAAAGGGGAAACCTTTGTCTATTATGTTCATTGCTAAATCCCCAACACCTAGGAAAACACATGCACATAATAGGTGTTCAGTAAGTGAATGTCAAATAAGTTAATACATGAGTCACGTTATTTGTCCCCTGTATTTTAGTGTGCTAGCCTCTGAAGTTGACTCTCAATAGAGGTCTGTCCATCAGGGTTCAGGGCCGTTTGTATGGGGTTGGTATCTGGCCTTGGGCACTTGGAGAGATTTTACATGTAAGTGAGCCACTCCATATAAAAAATTTTGAAAACACCTTGCACACAGTAAACACTCAATAAGTGCTAATACTGTGATTGTAGTTCTCATAAGAGACCCTCCCAAAGACTGCATCTTGGCCTCTGAATACAATCTTTATCCAGACCCAGGAGGCCAATGAGTTTCCCTTTGTGTGATACTCGGGTTATTTGTTAATGCTTAGCAAACTATCCCCAAATCTGGCAGCTTGAAACAATGAATAAACTTAATTTAAAAAATGTAAAAAAAAAATAACCATTGTGTGAATCCTCAGAGTTTTGTGAATGAGGAAATTGAACATGGCCCAGCCTCTCCTGCTGCAGTGGCACTTGCCTGGGGTTGTTCAGCTGGGACTCTAGTGTTCAGTCACTGCCTTGGCTGCACTTGAGAGTCGTGGCCTGTGGTCACTCACATGACTGGCATTTTGGCAGGATCTGCTGAACCCTGGGTCTCCCCCTGATGCAGCCTGGAGCATCGCCACACAGCCTTTCCTGCAAGACGAGATTTTCTCATGTGTTAGTTCTGGGATCCAGGGCCACCAGGCAGGAGACACTCAGCTGCTGGGGCCTGCGTTCTGTTGTGTTGTTGTGTGTGGTTTTCACATTCCATGGGCCAGACCACTTTGGAGAGGAAGAGAATTAGACTCTTCCTCTCAGAGAGGAGCCTCAGGGAATGTGTTGCCATCTGTAGTCTCTCATAGGTGGTGATGCCCATGTGCTGGTCATAGCTGCCTGGAGTGGCGCAAGACCTTTGAGAAACCATAGCCGGGGGAAAAAAAAAAAACCATAGCTAGGCTCTGTGGGAAGAAGGGTCATGACAACCATCTGCATGGGAATGGCTGTGAATGCCCCAGGTTGGCCATCTCTGTCCTAGATACTCACCTTCAGGATGCACGGCCCAGTCCCTCTCCTCTTTCCTTCCTCTCACCTGTCCATCTGGGTGCCTTGAAGGAGTATCCCCCCCCCCAAGTGTCTAATTAGAAACTTTGTTGTTTGTCACTGCTTTGCTGGCATGGCAGGGGCTGAGAGATTGTGCCTTTCTAAGTTGTCTCTTTCCTCTGAGAGCCTGGTCAATGGGGTGGGGGGGGGGGGCTTCTGAAGAGTTAGAGATCAATCAGACATCTGTATTTCTACTGTGGGTATGTTCATCAATAAACAATAACAGACAATTGAGTTATCTCTCATTGCACCAGATGAACTCATGTTAAAAGGCACAGCTGGAGTTTATGGAAAAAAGGAATGGGAGAAGAAAGAGGCAGAGCACTGAGGGAGGGAGGGAGGAAGGGAAGGAAGGAAATACGTTCCTTGTTACAGAAAGTCAGAGTTCACCCTTTTGTTCTGTAGAGAAGGATTTCAATAGGATGAGTTTGGCTAAAGCAGTGCATGCAGCGCGGTGAGGCATGCCTGGACAATTATTCCTCCTCTTCCTGTGCAGCTAGCTCATGAATGCATCTGTAACCAAAGTTGTAAGGACTCTGCCTTGGTCCTTCCTCTCCCAGGTCCTGCTGAGGCAGTGGTGATGAACTGGAGAATTCATATTCATTTCCATGGCAACAAGCATCCCTATCCTAGGGCCACTCCTCCAACCCTTTGCAAATGTCACTTTCCCATTAAGCCCAACCCGTGGGAGACATCGGACTGAATGCAGAAGCAGCAAGACCCAGCCCACAGGGTCACTCGAACTGGAGCAAGACTGAGCTGTAGAGTGAGACTGTCTGACTCCATGTCCGTGAGAATAGCAGGTGACAGAGAGACAATTTACTAAATTGGGTTTTCTGCACTTGTTTCTTCTCTTGTTGAGTTTTCCCCTCACTTCTAACTTTGCATTCCACACCCAATCGCCTCTCTGCCTAGAGTTTGAAAATTGCCTGGACAAGCAGGAATGGCTTCTTATATTTCCCTAGTATTTTATGTACCTGTGGCCGTGTGATCTGTCTCAAGCACTAGTTAGAAGTATTTATTTACGGCTCACATGCCAGTTACTCATGGTGTGTGGTATATGTCTGTAATTGATGACGTGGCATTAATCAATAGCCAGAGATGAGGAAATAGCTAATACGCGATCTGGGACACAGACCCCATTCACCTGCAGTTGTAGCAAAGGCCTTCTTCCTGTTGTTGAACTGCAACTCAGTGTGGTGGGAGCTGATGTACTCGGTGGGGACCTCATCCTGAGAGCATAGGCCTCCTCCAGGAGGGCTTCCTGGCTTGCCAGGCTCAGTCATTCCTGTGGGCCACCCAGGGGACTCAGAGACCCTAACATGGTGAACCGAAGTGGCCTGAAACATCCTGGTGCTTTGGAGCCACAGGGTCTGGAAGGAGACTGAGCCCCCAAGCTTGAGTCCTCCTCTCAACCCTGAATGTCAGCATAGTTGGCACTGATTTTCCCCTATCACCCCTGGGATGGGAGGTTATGAGCACAAGATCTGGTCCCCAATAGAATCTACACTCTGCCCACTGCGCTACTGGTGGAATGGGAATAGCCCAGCCCACACTATGAGGTGCTAAGGTTGGCAGCCTTGAGGGTGGGGGCATCTGGAATTGGAGCCTTGGTCGACATCCAGAGCCGAGGCACTGCCTCTGCAGAGGGGAGGTGGGGGGCACTGCCTCTGCAGAGGGGAGGTGGGGGGCCTAGGCATCAAGCTGGGAAGCTGCTTCCACTGTCCAGCTGCCTGCTGCTTGGGTCAAGGTGGAACAACCAGCGGGAGAAGTTCAAGACAGCAGCAGCTTCAGGACCCTGGGACAAACCAGAGACAAAGATCTCAGCCCTGGAGGCACCACAGGCCCAGATGCCACTTGGTTGTTTATAGAAGAGAAGTGTGTGACACTGATGCCATGACAGGGACAAATTAAATCCAAGCAGAATTCATTATCTTAGAATAACTTCCTCCCCACTCGGGGGTGGAGTAGGGAGGGACACTTGCAATATTACACCTCAACCTACTTAGGTGCATGAATGGCTGTTCCCTGTTTCACACACACACACACACACACACACACACACACACACACACATATTCATACTTGCACATGCACACACCTGAGTGCCAGAAGCCTCCAGGGTCTCTCTGAGCTCGGGGAGGCCTGGAGACAGCAATGCCCTATAAACTGGTAAGGACGTGCCCCTGCAGTAGACAGTTGCCATTTTTCCTTCCAGAAGAAACTTCATCCCTCATCAGCTGCTGGGTTCATCTTGGAAAAGAGAATGTGTGTGCCGTGAGTGAGAGAAAAAGAGCCTTTCTGGTCCCTGAGCTAGTGAACCACACTGTGAATCAGCCATTGCTCACCCGCCAGCCACTGCTCACCCCCTGGAAAACACTGGTTGCTTCTTGTGCTCTGTATCTGCAGGAACTAGGGGCCTGGAAAGGTAAAGTGGCAGCTCTGAGGTCATGCAGCTCAGAAGCAGGGTTGGAGCCCAGGGCATTCTCCACTGGTGGTCCTGCTGGGAGGGCCTGGGGGTAGGGGAGAGGATGTGTGAGCTGGTCCACAGGAAGGAAGTGCACTTCCCATTTGCATATTCTGCAAAATCCAAACTTTCCCTGTCCTTTGGGTGTTTGAGAGACCGTAAGACATGCTGAGATTGAGAGTTTTATCTGCTTGATCCTTCGAGAACTGGTGCTCAAGTGTGGAGGGGGAAGATGTGTTAGCGTGGGTTTGGCTTCTCGGCTTGTGTGGGCAGGAGGAAGCCGGCGCTCCCATTGCCAGGCTCAGGGCTGAGGTATGCACCTGCAGCCCAAGGCCACTTCTTTGCCTTCTCACAGCCTCTTTCTCTGGCCACCCACTGCCGCACTCTGCGGGAGGCACAGTGCCCGCATCCATCATGAACCCGACCTGTGGCCTGACTCTCTTTCCTCTGCTGCTGATTGGCCTTGGGAGATGTGTTAGAACCATCAGGACTGTTAGACTCTCCCCTAATGTTCTCTGTCTGGTGAGTAACCTCAGAACATCCCCCAATTAGGAAGCAGCAGAGTTGGCAAGGCCGGCCATGCTGCCCGTCTACCTGCCAGGGCCCACTGGGCAGGAAACCCCAGTGCAGGGGCCAGAGTCCGCATGAGAGGACCAGCCTGTCTCCTCCGGCATGCCCAGGCCCCAGCCACACTGTTCCCCATAACATCCTCCCTTCAGCCAGGTGTAAAAGATAACACTTCTTGTTTCCATAGTATGTTCTCTGCTGGGGGAGTTTCTCACTGGGAAAGGCAACTGCTGTCCACTCGCAGGGCGAGGGGCCGATCATGGGACCTGACGCCACACCATCACTGCGCAACTTCCTGGACAGAAGGAAGGTCTAGGATGAGGGTCTTGCCTAGTGGGACTCTGGCCTAGGAGGTCCAGAGCCACCTGAGTTACTCCTTCTCGCCTTCCCCTCATTCCTCTTTCAAAAGCAGCCTCTCCCCTCCAACTCGACCTTCCCTAGGGTCCCTGTGGACCAGGAGCAGCTCTCTGCCCCACCTACAGGCTGCAGAAAAGCTGCTGTAACAGACACCAGCCCTGGACACATGTCACATCCATCTGCCCATGTCCACGCTGACTCAGGAACCTTGTGTCCATCAGGGCAAAGTACCCTGGGAGTCCACAGAGCCCTGTGTCCTCTTGGCTAGGCAGGTGGAAAGGAAGTGGGATTGCTTCATGCAGGCAGATTCAGCCCCAAAGCAGCATCTGCACTGGATTCCGTCCCCCTGTGGGCCTATTGTGCAGTCCACAAGCCACACAGATGTATAAGGCAGCCCTGAGCTGGACCCTGAGCTCTGAGGACAGATTCCACATCTCCCTCGTGCTCTGCTGTGTCCCGGAACCCAGTGTGTGACCCAAAGCAGGCGTGTGGAATCGTTCACGTGGGGGAAATGAACCAGTGCTTTCATCTGAAGGTCAGCTGTGTCGTTTCAGAAAGCAGGGCAGTGGAAAGCACGGAGTCTCCCAACAATGGGGATTTGGACATGGCCGCAGTCCTAGGAGGTCAGCTGGGCCGTAAATCTTCCCTCACAGGGGTTGCTGTTCACTCTGCAGGGTTTTGTGCTGAGCAATCTGGACTCACATTCAGAATAGCTTTTCTTGTGTCTCTTACTACCTCAGCACAGCGTCTGCCACAGACCATTGCAAAACCTCTCACCAGCCTGGGGGTTTGGGAACACAGTCTAATGGTTTACGCACCTTGGGATGGTCCTGTGCCACATATGCCAGTGGCTAACAGCCTTGCCCTGGCTTTTTAGCTATAGGCCAAGGTCGGGGGGGGGGGGGGCGGTGACAGCTATCCAAACAGCTTGCAAAGAGCTCCTAGAGATCTAGCTCAGATTGACTTTGGAAAGTTCACTTTCTGTGAAACAGATTATCTCCATAATTGATAACAAGATCACCCATAACGAGAATCTGCCATTAGATCTTGCAGGTGTCTAAGATATAACGATGCCCAGTTGTGTCAGCCAATGGAACTTGTGTATCATACATACTTGAAGTTGAGGACTTAGGCTTATAATTCATATGCAGTCTGACAGAGACTAGCATTTTTCCTACATAAAGGAGCTTTTGCAGGTTTCCTTCTTCATTAGACCATCTGCTTAGCGGAAAGGGAAAGCCCAGCAGCGTCCTGCAGCCACCATGCACCAGGAGCTGGACTTGGTGCTCTGTGCCTGGGTTTCCTGCCATCCCTGGCCTCCTGTTTTCCAGATGCAGACCTAAAGGTAGCAGCCTCCCCAGTCAGTGTTCTTGCCCCAGTTTGGTGTTCAGAAACAAGCCCTGTTGTGGGAATGCTCTGGGTGAGTCACTGACACTTCTCATTCATTACCCTACCTCCTTGGGCCTGTGCATTAGTCAGCTTTTTGTCACTGGAATACAAGGAAAGAGGTTCACTTGGAGATTCAAGTCCACCAGTTGGGTCTCTAGGAGGACAGCAGATGGCACAGGGCGGGGAATATATGCTAAGATGGGCAGACAGATGGACACTACGATTGCTTGGGGCCAAACTTGTTCTTGCACGGCAGCCCTCCCCCCACCTTCCCTGGCCTGAGAGGCTCTTCTGGGGCCCTGCCTCCTGAGGTCCACCTCCCAGAACCACTGCCCACCTAGGGACCAAGCCTTTAGCACACAGGTCTTGGGAGCATGCAGGCTCATAGCCCAACTGTGGCATCCCGGGAAGAGCCATGGTGCCCTTCCCAGGATATGGCCACCCTGTCCCCCAGTGCCCAAGTGTTGTCAGTGGGAGACGAAGTGTAACAACAAACCATGGGCATTCAGATGGCCCATACATCCTCTGTGTCATACCCTCAGGGAGCACTGGGAGAACACGGAACTCGTCCCAACGTGTCTTCTCCCTCCCTTGAGGGAACTGGATAAGGATGTCATCCCACAGGCAGCCCCTTGGTTTGTCCATTTCTTGGGTTCTCTGTGAGCTTCCTGCATATTAAGTGGCCCTGAGAGACCATCTCTGTCCCCCTGACTTGATTGTTCCGTGATGCCTCCTGACCTGATCCCCTGCACTACCACAGTCTCCTCTGGAAACCACAGCCCATGGAGCTGCTCTGAGCAAATGCTGGCTATGCATCAAGTCTGAGCCACTTCAAAGGCTAGGAGGCAGAGCTGGCATGGTGATACAGCTGGTTAAGCTGCCACCTGCAGTGCTGGCATCCCATGTGGGTGCCAATTAGAGTCCCACCTGTTCCACTTCTGATCCAGCACCCTGATAATGCACTTGAAAAGGCAGCAAAGGATGGCCTAAAGCCTTGAACCCCTACACCAGCATAGGAGACCCAGAAGAAGCTACTGGCTTCTGGCTTCTGGCTTTGAACCAGCCCAACTCAACTGTTGTGACCATTTGGGGAAGTGAACCAGCAAGTGAAAGATGTCTGTAAAATCTGCCTTTCTAATCAAGAAATCACTAAATCTTTTTCTAAAAATGAAAGTGCAGGAGGCATCATCTGCCCCCGGGCCACTGTCATACTCCAAGCTGAGACATCTCCAGTGTTCACTGGGCTAAGTGCACCCTTTGGTGGACACTGTCCCTCCACAGAGTGCCATGTCCTGTGTCACAGACAGATGTGGCTCTACCTGTGGGCAGTGCCATTTGCCCCGGAGCAAGCAGTGGCATCTGTTAGGGAGCTGCTTGACCACCCCTCAGTCACTCCCTCAGTATTCACACATGGTCCTGTGTGCTGAGGGCTCAGCCAGCCTTGGCACGTGCAGTGCAAGCTCTGTTGTGAGAGAATGGGCCAGGTTCTGACCATGTCTTTCCTTACCACTACTGTCTCCTCTCTCACTGCCATTAACAACCATCACCCCTTCTCTGCTGAGTTGCCTGCACCTTCTCTGCTGTCACCCCCGTTCCCCTCATCACCCTTTGCCGGTCCCCCACTTCCCTAAGCCAGATGCAATGATGGCAACAGCCCCCTTTCTAGCAGGTGCTCTTTGCACATGCTACTCGTGCAGCAGCAGGACTGGACAGCCCCCACCTCCGTCTCCGCCACTGGGATTCCAGCTCTTCCATGGGGAACGTGAGAGGGGCTAGAGACAGAGAAGTGGGGGCTTCCCTGGGAGGAAGAAATCTGCTCCAGCTCATAAAACACAGATAGAAACACCAAGGAACAACCCAGATGCACTTAAGGCTAATGTTTTTGCTGATGCAAATAAATGACTAGAATGTCGCAAGACCCAGTTCTGGGCTGCTTCCTCCCTCCTGCTGAGTAGTCACAAAGGAATGTTAGCATGGCCAGGAGCCAAGGTGCCCATTAGTTTGTGCAATCCAAGAGCAAAGCTGGTGAGGAAGAGAACAATCTTCCATCCATTGGTTCATTCCCTAAGTGACCGCAACAGCCAGAGCCGAGCTGATCTGAAGCCAGGAGCCAGGAGCTTCTTCCAGGTCTCACATGTGGATGCAGGGTCCCAAGGCTTTGGGCCATCCTCTACCGCCTTCCCAGGCGACAAGCAGGAAGCTGGATGGGAAGTGGAACAACTAGTACATGTACTAGTGCCCATGTGGGATTCTGGCATGTACAAGGCAAGGATTTAGCCACTGAGTCAATATGTCGGGACCATATCTCATTCTTAATGCATTTAGAACAAATTTCTTTATTTCATCCTTATAAAATTTATTTTCATTGTATTTAAAAGTCATAGACAGAAAAAGACCTTCCATATCCAGGCTCACTCCGCAAATACCATTCACAGCCAGAGGTGAGCCAGGCAAAACTCAGTCCAGGCCTGCCACGTGGGAGGCAGGGACCTCCATCCCTGGATGCCTATTGGCCAGAAGCTGGAGTCAGAATCAGAGACTGGATTCCAACCCAGGTGTTCTGAAAGGGGTTGTGAGCATCCCAAGCTGCACAGAATGCCCATCAAGCTTAAGGGAGACAGGAAGAGAGAGAGGAGGAGTGAGTGAGTCTGTGTGAATGAGGGTGTGTGTGTGTGTGTGTGTGTGTGTGTGTGTGTACATACACCTAGAATCTGGTCCTGGCCCCTTGCTCCCTTTTTCGATCACCATTCTCCTGAGTGCTGAGCCACAAGCCTACATGGTTGTTGTCACCTGTGTTCCTTCCTTGGCACCATCAACCCCTTCGCCCACATGCCCTGCTTAATACATCTCCCGGGCCCCTGGTTGGGCAGGCCACCAGTGTGGCTGGCTCAGAAGACCGCAGCAGCCTACAGAGCTGTCCCTCTGTCTCTCCCCTCAGACACCTCCATCAGTTCTCCACAAGCAGCCAAATGCCTTTGTAAGGGACCTGGATCCCCATCCCCCTCGCCATCCCCTGCCTCTGTGCCCACACCTGAGGTATCCCTGGCCACCCTCTGGGGCACCACCGCCAGCCTCTCACCTCTCCTCTCCTTGACTTCAGCACCCACCCCCGCTCAACTCTTCCTTGAAAATACAAAAATTTACTCCTACCCTACAGCCTTGGCACTTGACCTGTGCTCCATCCCTCTCTGGCTGTCCCCTTACTCCACTGAAGCTCCTGTTGAAAAGCCATTTCTTCCAGGAAGCCTTCCCTGACCACCTTATCTAAATCTCACTGGTCCTTTCACACCTAATTTCCTTGCACTGTTTTTTTTTTTTCATTTATTTTTATTTACTTGAAATACTGAGACATACAGATAAAAACAGAGAAATCTCCCGCTCTCTCAGTGGCTTCACTTCTATTACCCACGATGTCCAGAACTGGGTCAGGCAGGCCAAAGCCAGGAGCTCAGAATTCAGTCGCAGTCTCTTGCAGGAGCAGTGCAGACCCAAGTACATGAACGCTCACCTACCGCCTTCCAGGGTATGTATTAGCAGGAGGCTTGGTTGGAACCCAGACACTCCCTTAGGTGATGCAGGTGGCCCAGGTAGTATCCCAGCCACTGTGTCAAGCACCTGTGCCCCTTCCCCAGGGTGCCTCACAGCGTTTTTCCAGTCTGTCTGCTTCCTGAGATCAAAGCCCATCAAGGCAGGCACTCTTGTCTGTTTGTTCACTGCTGTATTTCTAATACAGGGAATAGATCCTGGCACACAACACCAAACAACAGCCCCTGAGTGGCTGGGAGAATGAGTGGGTGTGATCCCTGCCCGGAGGAGCTTCCGGTTTCTCTCCATCTTTGTCTCTGTGTACCATCAATCTTGACAGCAGGATGGCCTCCTCTACCAAGAGCAGCATAGAGGCTAGGACTAGCTGCCTAATGCGTACAGCTCACCGGAAAGGAAAATGCATGGGCCCAGCAGGGGTTAGGAAGTCGATCCCCCTGCCCCCAGCCCCCCATGAGCACACAGCCCCACAGATCACTACTCCTGCGCTAAATAGCCTGACTTGAAAGTAAGCCAGAGGCTGTCACCATCTGGGCAGAGGGGCTGAGTGTTGTGACTGTAGCCTTCTGCTGGCCCACATCCCCCACTCAGACCCTGCCGGGATGGACAGTAGAGGGTGAATGCAGACTCTATCCCACTGTGTGGCCCGCGTTGTGGGGGCAGGAAACAGGGAAGTTATTCAGGATACTCGGGAGTGGGAAGCAGGCAGCAGCAGGGCATGCTGGGAGCTGAGGCGCAGTGAGAGGACTAGTTATGAGCCAAGGCTTCAAGCCCCTGGCACAGGCTCCACTGTCCCGCCAGGCTTCTCTCACAGAACACAACTTCAAAGAGAATCAGTAAGAACGTCAAGACAACAGCCCCAGGCCTGTAAACCTCAAGTGGAAGGGGCCAGGCATGGCTTTAGCAGCCGCACACCCATGAGCCAGCCCTGGCTGGAGTCCCAGAACACAGGGTCTGCCAGCATTGCTCCATGCTACGTCTGGTTTTCTAAGCACTTCCATGGTGTGCGCATCCTAAACCACGCCAGGCTCCTGCTCTGTCCTTACTCTCTGCTGTGGAGACACCATCATGCGAGATCAGAGCCCCACGACCTTCAGAACCCCCGCCGACCAGCCACTGCTGCTGAAGCCCTGGTTAGCTGGTTAGCACGTGGAAGGAATCCAGAGAAGTTTCTTACACTTCCATAAGTAATAAGTTAAATGTTTTGTGGGAAAAAAATAGGTCATGAATGTGGATTATTTTTGAATTAAAGGATCGTTTAGATAAAATGAAATGCACAGGTCTGTGTCACTGGTTGCACTATCACTCAAATCAGGAGAGAGAACATTTTCGTCACTTCAGAGTGTGACCTGAGTCCCTGACCCAGCATGTTGTGCTTGTCACAAAAGTTAGTTCTAACTGTTCTTGACTTCACATAAGTAGAGCTCTACAGTGAGGAATCTTTGCTGTCTGGCTTCTTTTACTCAGCATCACAATTTTGAGTTGTTTCCACATAGTTGGGTAAGTCAGATGTGTATGCTTGTTGCAGAGTGAGACTTCATTGTAGGACTGTATCACAAGTATTGGGAGACCCTTGCTGTTGCACATAGGTTTTGTCTTCATTGTCACTGTGATGCGTAAACCCCATAGGCATACTTTTGCGACCTCACATTTCATTTCTATTGGATAACTACATAGCGGGGCATGTAAATGCATAAGAAAAAAATCATTAAGACTATAATCATTAGGAAACTCAGATTAAAGCCGTGAGGCTATTCTTGCTGTGCAGCTAGTTAA
Source organism: Ochotona princeps (assembly GCF_030435755.1). Classification (NCBI taxonomy): domain Eukaryota; kingdom Metazoa; phylum Chordata; class Mammalia; order Lagomorpha; family Ochotonidae; genus Ochotona; species Ochotona princeps. Next base: position 36,120,831 of record NC_080850.1, read on the forward strand.
ATAGTTAACATTGAAGAGACTGAAAACAGCAGATGTTGGCAAGGATGTGGGGAAACTAGAATGTTCATAGACTGCTGATAGACCATTTTGGAAAGGTTTAACAACTTCTTTTAAAAAGTCAACAGCATCTGCCATATAATCCAGCCATTCTACTCCTCAGTATGTATCCGAGAGAAATGACAACACAGGTCCAGGCAAAATTTTTGTACATAAATTTTCACAGCAGTTTTATTTAAAATTCTAAAATATTAGGTACAACCCAAGAGCTCATTAACAGTTGACTGAATAAGCAAGCTGTAGTATATCCATATAACAGAATACTGCTCAGAGTTTAAAATGAGTGAACTACTAACACTCAGCAAACTTCCAGGAGGCTCACATCTACTGACTTACATCACAGCCTGGGTGAGGCACGCAGTGACAGTGAGTGAAAGAAGCCAGACCAAACCGAGGAGCCGTTGTGTGATTCCATTTACATCAAAGTGTAGGGAATGCAAAATCTCTGAGCACAAAAGGTATATGACTCTGGGGTGCATGGGGCAAACAAGAGGGTCTCAGCGGGGCATGGAGAAGGCTGAAGAATGTATGTGTTCTCTCGATGACCATGTGGTTTCATGGATGCACACATAAGTGAGAACTTCACAAACTGTGCACTTCGTGTAGGTGTAGTGCCTTGTCCATTATACTGTAACAAAGCTGATTTTTTAAAGGTTCAGCAACCATATAGTACAAATCTACTTCTGGATTCTCAATGATACGTGTATCCCCATATTCAAGGGTCAAATGGGTTGTTGTTGTTGTTGTTTTTAACTTTATTATGTTTATGGAAAAGGCAGATTTACAAAAAGAAAAGAGAAAGATCTTCCACCTGCTGGTTTACTTCCCAAGTGGCTGCAATGACTGAAACTGCACTAATCAGGAACCAGGAGCTTCTTCCTGGTCTCACATGTGGGTACAGGGTCCCAAGACTTTGGGCCATCCTCGATTGCTTTTCCAGGCCAGAAACAGGAAGCTGCGTGGGAAGTGGAGCAACCAGGACGTGAAGCGACACCCATATGGAATCCTGGCCCTTGGAGGTGGAGGCTTAGCTAGTTAAGCTATCACACCCAGACCCACATAATTTCTTTGGTTGTGGCTTTGTAGAAATTTTTGAGGTAGGGTAACATTAATTCTATAAATTTGTTATTTGTTAATATATTTCTATATCTTAAAGAATTTTTCCTGTATATGTTTTCTTATAGATTTTTGAATCTGCTTGTGGTATCTAGGATTGCAATTTTGTTAAATCTATAGATTGGGAAGAACTGACATCTTCAATATATTGAGCCTTCTAATCCATGAACATATTGACCAGTTTTGTGAGTTGTACTCTTTATAGAATTTCCCATTTTATCTAATTTGTATAAAGTTGATCTCCTAATAATATTATGGGAAAGAGCACCTCTTACTGGGAAGCAGCGTGAGCGGTAGCCACAGGACTCCTCACATTTAGAAAGACACTCGTCACCTGGGAATTCTGAGTGTCTGCTCTCTGCACTAACGTTGCCTCTTCAGCAGCTCACATGGACGATTTCTACTCCTCATCAGACTTGCTGGGAGTTCAAGATTCATCATTTTTTAGAAGAACTGAGTTTAACATTGATGATTTTATTTGCTGTTCAGTGATTGCTGTGCTTCCTCCAGCTCCCTGAGAAATCCTTCCTTCTCCTTTGGCCCTGAGGTGTGGAAGCTTGGGTCCTGGTGCTTGACTCCCATCGTTCCCCATGAAAACAGAAGCAGCGTTCCTATTATCCTCTTGTTTTTCCTCTGGCTGCTTTTTGCACCTGAGTGTCTTTGGTTTGCCTTGGACAGGCGTTTTGTCCCTGTTGCACATAGTTTCTGTGGGGTTCGCTGGTCTTGGATTTGGAGTTGATGTCTTTCCTCCAGTTTGGGAATGTGCACACATTTCCAGATGTTCCTTCACGACTCCGCTCTGAAACTCCGGTGTTATCTGTGTCAGTCCCGTTCCCTGGGTGCTGAGCTCATTTCTCCCGCCTTCTCTCCCTTTGCCAGCCTGGCCTGATTGGTCACTGGCCTGTCTTCGATTTATTGATCCCTGTTTCTTCTGTGTCCAGAAGGGTCTGATCCTTCCTAAAGCCCATTTAATCCTCCACTCTGCAGTTTGGGTCACTCTGATGTCACATACATTTCTTCATTACTATTCTGTAGCAATAAAAAAGATTTGAGTTTTAACTTACCTGGAGTTTTCGAAGTGTGATCTAATGGGAGCAACAACCTTTCACAAACTTATGTATTCTAGTTAGAGGTAAAACCTTCTGCACCTTGTTTAAGCCCCCATTATTGCCAATGGATCCGATATTAGGGGGAAATTACAAGAACAGTACAGACAACTCCCACACACCCTTCCTTGAAAGACCACCCTCTTCCTGTTTGGGATTCACCAGTTGGCTTCACAGTTCTCAGGGGGAAGGGAAGTCAAGCCAGGACCCCCAACATCCTGAAGTTGTCACTTGTCCTCAGCACACTTCACCTCAGAACAGTTCTTGAACCTTTCCTTGACCCTCGTGTCCTCAACATTGTGTAAGATGACAGGCCAATTATGTCATCAGTGCCGCTCAGCCTGGGTTCAGCTGACGCTTCCTCGTGACTGCACTGAGATTAAGAATGTTTAGCATGCTTGTTGCAAAAACTCCAGTGCTTTCCTGGTCTTGTAAGCTACCAGTCAGAAATCAGTGCCAACTAGTACCCCTACATGGACGCTTGAGTAAGGTGGTATCTGCCTGCTTCCCCACCGGAAAGCTGCTCTGTTTTCTTTTAAAGTCAGTAAATGTTTAGTGATTCATTTCTTTATGATTATGTCCATATCGTTCTGGTTTTTTTGCTAGCTTTCCTCCACTTGTATTGGCATGTGTAGATGTTTTTTCCCTGACTTCACAAGGGCCATGATGATTGCCAAATGAAAGTTTTCTGGTTGAATTATTTTTTTGTACGTGCTCTAGCTGAAATTCCGTAAGGAAGAGCTTTCTCTTTTCTCCATTTATGTGTTCCCTTTTATAAAAGAAAGTGTGGACTCATGGATTCCATTGAAATAAACAGCAAGCCATTCTCTATTACCATCATTATTTATTTTTGTGCTCAGAGCATGCCGAATTTGACCGGTAAGCACATCTTCAAGCTGGCTTCTGTGCTTCTCTTACGTGCCCCTGGCTCTTCAAGCACTGCTTGACTTGCTGGCGTGAGGTATTGTTCCCAGCTCTTTTACAGTCTCCCTGCACCTCCCTGGGATAAACCGTTGCTGTGGAGAGCTTTGCTTTGCTTTAGTGGCGAATTGCATTTACACACCAAGACATGGGAGTTAAGTGGAGTTCTGCCGTTTGCAGATCCTCTAGGGGAACAGCAGGAAGAAACACAGTTCTGTGTGCAAAGACTCACACATCTGTGTCTTATACCAGGGCTGGGAACCTTTTTTCTGCCAACGGCCATGTGGAGATTTTATAACAGAATTGGTGGGCTATACAAAATCAGCAACTTAAAAATCAGCCTGCTATGTAGATTTATTGAACTTCAAGTCCTGCCTATGGTTGCCTTGGCAAGACCAGACCAAAGGCTTTTGCAGGTCTTGTGTGGCCTGTGGGCTGGTTGTTTCCAACCCAGGAGCCTATGAGATTATCTTAACACTCCCAAAGGCCGATCAAACCAATGTTGGTTCTAGCCTGCCCTCTTTTCAGATTGGTAGGTCTCTTCTTCAGTGGGAAACCTGATTCCCATTATCCACAGTGTAACTCTCTGTTGATGTGTCCTCCTGTTTGCAAAATAGTCTAACACCCCACTCAGCAGGCTAACGTCCCACCTAGCCGCCCTCCTCATGTGGGCCCACGTCTCACCTTGCAGCTCTACCCATTTCAGCTACCTACCAGAAACCACCAAAGCAGTCTTTCCACTTGGCCCCCTTCTTTGTGATGCTCTTGTCCCTACCCCTCCTGCTTGACTATGAGCTCTTGAAAATAAGGCATGGTTAGGATTTTCTCTGCTGAAGACTTTAAAAAGTCCTTCTTACATGTTGAGACTGTTAGGTGTGTGTTATTGTAAATCAAAGGTAATATTGTTTGGATGTTTGAATTAATATAACCTACTCAGAAGAATATTGCCGGGCCCGGTGCGATAGCATAGCTGTTAAAGTCCTTGCCTTGAATGCTGGGATCCCATACGGGCGCTGGTTCTAATCCTGGCAGCTCCTCTTCCCATCCATCTCCCTGCCTGTGGCCTGGGAAAGCAGTCCAGGATGACCCAAAGCTTTGGGACCCTGCACCTGCTGGGAGATCCTGAAGAAGCTCCTGGCTTCGGATTGGCTCAGCTCCAGCCATTGCAGCCACTTGGGGAGTGAACCATAAGATGGAAGATTTTCCTCTCTGTCTCTCCTCTCTGTATATCTGCCTTTCCAATAAAAATAAATAAATCTTTTTTAAAAATCCATGTCTTTAAAAAAAGAGGAATATTGACTAATTTTGAAACTGTCAAATTTAAGATGAAACCAATACTTATTCAAGAATGACTTCTATACATGTTTTCGGGTGGAAACCTGTCAGTGAGAGCCAAGCCGCACCTGCTGTGTTTCTGACTTGGGAGAGCAGGACCACTCCAAACAGAGGAAGGAACATGTAGCCTTACAGGTTGGGAACCCCCCTGCTGAGCCAGCCAGGGGCAAGGCAGGGCCTACTCAGGTAACCCTGCGAACTACACTCAGTCTTACAACTGAGTTGATTAGAAATGGCCCCCAAAGGGTCCTTCTCTGGTCTTGCATTCGTCACCACACTGGTGCTAGGGTACGTTGTGTGGACCTAGATGTTTGGGCAAGAATGGGACAGGTTATTCATCACAGATGCGCCATTTCTGTTTTTCCTCCACTGCAGGCCATAATAGACTTCTCTTTATCGTTTAAGATCTGGATGATGGAAGAATTTAAATTTGCTTTAAACATGCAGGTAGCCTCCAGAAAATTAAAATCAGCTGTCTGGCCATCACTCAAGCCTTTCCCACACAGTTCTGCAACAAGACTGTCCCTGTGCCCCTTCTGAAGGGCTAAACGGTGGTATGTTGGGCATCAGGCCCCATGTGTATCTGAAGGTGCTTTGCTATTGTTCTTAAAAATCATCATTGCCTCTGGCAACACGACAGATACATATTTTAAAAATCCTTTCCAAGTATCGATGTAGGGGGAGTAAGGCAAGGAAAGTGAGAGTCTGTAAAAGCAAGTGAAAGCAGGAACCCGAGAGTTAGGGCACAGCAGCAAAGGTGACTGGGGCAACTTAGCTTTGTCTGCACCCCATGAGGACTCCAGAAGCCAGAGACAAATCCTTTCCCGGGGGCATATTTGGGAAGTTCTCTGCTATGCCCATGTGAACCTGGGGACCTGACAGGTTAGGTTTCAAAAGTACAGGAAAGAAACTCTCTTCAGTCCAGGGAACTGCAGGGAAAGGCACTTGTCTCGGGTAGCAGCCTGGCTGAGGTTTATAGTCGTGCTGCTCTCCACAGCAGCCTCAGCTCGCATGCGACGCTCCCCTCCCCAGGTCAGCTGGGAGGTTTCCAACAGAGGGTTTCACTTACCACAGCATGGCAAAGGCCTCTGGTGGTTGGCACAGCCAAGAGGATCCCGGATCCAAACCAGATTAATTTCTAGGAACTGTAGCTCATTTTAAAAAGTGCTATAAGGACAGATACCCAGAGCCTTGGTATTCTAATAACATAGTAATACCGAGTGTGAAAAACAAACAAAAAATATGTTTACTATTTCTTTGAAGATTGAAAATTAGGCACTTATGGGCCTAGCATGGTAGCCTAGTGGCTAAATACTTGCCTTGCATGTGCAGGGATCCCATGTGGGTGCCGCTTCATGTCCCGGCCAACCCGCTTCCTATCCAACTCTTTGCTTATGGCCTGGGAAAGCAGGTGAGGATGGCCCAAAGCCTTGGGACCCTGAACCAGCATGGGAGACCCAGAAGAAGTTCCTGGCTCCTGGTTCCTGGTTTCGGATTGGCTCAACTCCAGCCTTTATGGCCACTTGGGGAGTGAACCAGCGGATGGAAGATCTTTCTCTGTCTCTCCTTCTCTCTGTAAATCTGACTTTCCAATAAAAAAAATAAATCTTTTTTAAAAAAAGATACCACTTCCGCCATTTAAAAAAGAAGAAAATTATGCACTTGCAAAAATAGTCATCCATTTCTATCAAGAACTAAACAGAAGTTTTGGAAACAGAAGTTCAACATTAATAACTTAGTATAATGATGTAGCAGTAGATTAGAAACAGCTACAAGAGGGGCTTCAGGGGTTGGGTAAGTTTAAGAAATGAAAGAGAGTGTATCCCAAAAAAGCCGCAGATGGGAAATGTGGAGATGCAAGATCCTGAGATGGAATGGGAACTTACACCATCCACCTGATCAGAGCAGTGGCGCACACCAGAGGGGGCAGAGATGGTGGATGGTACAGTAGAGATAATATTTAAGGGAAGATCGAGCATTTTCAAGAATTGATGAAACAGATGAATCTGTACTTGCAGGAAGCTGGATTACACACAGAACAAATGCAAAGATGTATGGAACCTTATTTTGTAGAGACACTGCAGAAAACCAAATCGAAGTCCTTAAAATTTTTGAAAGAGGTTGACACCCAGCAGAGGGACGAGAAGGCTGTCAGGGCAAAGGAGCAAGATGTGTGTCACATGGAGGGAAAAGCAGATTTATGAATGTGAGATTAACATAAACAGCTCTTTAACTGAGAGTCATGACGTCATCGTTTAGAGAAACGTAACTAAGGAGGAACCTGAAGCCATTGCGAGAGATAAGCAGCTGCCAGGATCACTGGTCAGTGCAGCAGCAATTGGCCTTTCTCTGTGGAATATAAAAGCATTGGCAAACTTCAGCATTTTTCACTGTATAGTGTTAAGAGTAGAATTTAAGTTTTATGTGAGCAGGGGGAAAAAAATGAAAGTGTGAAATACTTAATCCACCATAAAGAGAAAAGAGAGAATTACAGAAAAAGGCAACAAACAACCCAACATAGAACATCTGAAAAAAATAACAATCTCTGTCCACAGAGATGCTGTAAGTGGAAATGATTGAATGTGGGGTTGTGCAAAGATGCGCAAGAAACAAAACACATCGTAAGAGCAAGAGCAATGTCAAATGAGACCTACAGTATGACTCATTTGTACAAACTTCTGAGCATGTTGCACAAACTCTATATTTCTGAGGAAAACGAGGGCAAAATAAAACAGTTATTTTTAAATGTTTTGACATCTTTTCAGAGAGAGACAGAGATTTTCCACCTGTTGGTTCATTCCCCAAATGCTCATAGCAGCCAAGGGCTTGGAGAAGTGGAAGCCAGGAACCTGCAAGTGTGTGCAGCTACTTGAACCTGTTACCTTCCAGGGTGCATGTGAGCAGGAAGTTAGGATAGAAAGTGAAGGCAAGACGAAGCCCTAGCAGGCCAGTAAAGGGGTTTAGGCATCCTAAGCCATGTCTGAAGCCAAATGCCCACTCTTAATTAGCTACTTGATTTCTGTGTGGTGTGAGATATGTTTCCAGTGCTCTTCTCTGCCAGGTGGATCATTAGTTGTCACCACATCATTTATCAAGTAGCTTCCTTTTCATTCTTGTCATGTGAGGAATTTTCATAGACCATGTGATACATTTCTGGATCCTCTTGTGTTCCACTGCCATATCTGGTAGTCATTGATCTACCCATTCCTAACAGCATCTTATCCCAGCAGCTTTGTGGTCTCAATATGTTTGAAGGCCCATACCCCAATCGTTATGTCTTTATTTATCCTTTTCTTTATTTGAGGGTGCTTATTCTTTCAAATGAACCTTTTTTTTTAAGATCATTTCATCTAATTCCAGAAAAATGCATTACACTGGTAAATTTATAATGTCCTCCAACCCAAGAATAATGATTGTCTTTGCAGTTCAAATCTTATTTTATGACTTTCCATAAGATTTTACAGTCTGTCTCGTATAGGTCCTGTAGTCTTCTTGTCAGACTTACTCATAAATATTTTATGGCTTTCAGCAGCATTACAATGGACCATTTGTACGTTTTCTTTTTCCAGTTATTTACTGCTAATGCAGAGTAGGGTGCTTCCTTATATTTTTCATGAGTCTTTTTTTTTTTAAGATTTATTTTTTGTATTGGAAAGGCAGATTTACAGACAAAGAGATACAGAGAGAAAGTTCTCCCATCAGTTAGTTCATTTCCTAAGTGACCACAAAGGCTGCTAAATCAAACCAAAGCCAGGAGCCATGAGATTCTTCTGGGTCTCCCATGCAGAGGAATTTGGGCTGTCCTCTTATGTTTTCCCAGGCCACAAGCAGGGAGCTGGATTGAAAGTGAAGCTGCCAAAACATGAACCATTGCCCATATGGGATCCTGGTGCATGAAGCCAAGGATTTAGCACTAAGCTGTTATGTTGGGCCTCCCATGAGTCTCTTGGCTTGCTGAGTATTCCAGTTAGTTAGTCATCTTTCTTTTTCAATTCTAAATGATTATTTCATTGTCTTGTCTTCCATTTTGCTTTCACATCCGAATGGTGGTAACAGGTGTCCCTGCAGGGCTCCTGATTTCAACTGAAAACATTCAGTGATTGACTAGTTAAGACTATTCACAGGCTTCTCTTCAACTCTTCCTTAGCAGTTTTCTTTGGAGTGGCTGTTTAACGTTTTTCCTATTTCTACTTTTGCTTTAAATTTTGAGGTATATCCTGTACTTCATCTTGCGGGTCACTAATTACAGCCTCAATAATGACAATTTCCTCCTCAAATTCTTTCAATTTTCTTCTGGGGTCAAAAGTCATGGCTCCCTCACACACCTTCTTGGTGCTGTGCTGCTTCGTCCTGGAGGCTGCAGTTCGTCCTTCAGCGTCATCACCCTCCGCTCCAGCAGCGCTGGTGCTGGCTGTCACCCCTCACCATGCAGGTGCACATTGTAGTTTCCACTGCCCCCTCGCTGGGACTCAAGTCCAGATGTGTTGGTATCTTAATGCAGCAGCCGCCTTGTGAACAGTGCCCAGCAAGCAGAGTGAATGTCGACCTGTCCGTCTCTGAGGAAGTTGGCAGGTTGCTGACTCCTTGTGCAGTCTCCCTGGTCTCAGGGGCAGAGCAGGGTAATCCTCAACTCCACCTGAAATGGACTCACAGGTGGCTTGGTTCAGATGAGCAAGAGATGTGAGTCAAGAATGAAAGCAGTGATATGATCTACGTGACACTCTCTCTGAGCTTTCTCTTGATATTGTCCTCTCCCTGTTATTGTGACTACAAATCCCACTGAGATAAAAGGGTCTATCTTTGGGAGGAGAAATTGATGCCCTTCTTGATTAAAACAGTGGAGCTTGGTGTTCACATTAGACATTGTTGTTGAGTTTTACAAGTATAATCAGCCCAACCCAGCCCCAACTGTTGCAAGCATTTGCAAAATGAACCAAGAGAAGACCAGTCTCTCTTTACATGGGCATTCAAACCATAATACTCCTTGTGTGTCACTGGGGGCATAGTCTCTGCAATGGAGAATTTGTTGGTTTGCCTTGGACTAAGAAACATTGGGAAGCCTAAGTCAGAGTCTGGACAACCAAACAATACAGCTGTGTGTGCTTCTGGGAGTGAGCAGCGTGGAGAAAGCGGGGAGGGGGTGTGTCCCTGTGAATCAGGCCCACACTGTTGGGGGCTTGTCTTGGGATCTCCCCTTATGCACTTGCTCAGTGGCTGTGGTCCTGGCTCAGTGAGGTTCTTGTCACTGGTCCGAGTGAGACTCACAAGGACATCTTGAGTGCCAGGTGCTACAAGCGGCCTCATTTCTTCTGCCACCAAGATGGTAATGCAACATCCCATTTCTGACCATGTTCAGTGCATGTAATTGGTGTTGAAAAGCAGCTGATTTGGCAATATGATCAGGTTCTAGCTGGCATAAATGACTTATTTATGACTGTGAGTTAAGCACATCATATCTTTTCTGCGCTCCATGGTGGTCCTCGTCCACAGTGGAGGCAGTCGCTGCTGGTCTCACCTGGCTACCTTTCTCATAACTTTTATTGTCATCTTGGCAGGAGCAGGGGATTCACTCTGCATTCACAAAAGGAAAGCAGTGGTGATGAGGGGCTTGCTTAGTGAGATCATCCCCTCTCCTGGTCAGTAGGTGGGGACAATGGGTGACCACCTGTGGCCAGGGTGGATCTAATTCAGGGCTGCCTATTCCTAGGGTACTCAAAGCTCCCACAGAGCTTGCCAGCAACAGCCTTTGTAAAGGGCACATGCACAACTTAAAACTACTTTTGCCTTAATTGCAAGTAATTAGGGATCCAATATTTACCAAGAGCCGATTTCCATGTCAGAACCTGAGTGTTCCCGACAGCTTCCATGGGCACCGTTGGGACAAATGCTTATGTAACCCTGACGCCTCTGAGCATCACCTGCGGCAGGGCTACCACGGTCCCAGCTGCATGCTCAGCAGGGTTCTCCACTTCCTGCACCCACAGATGCCTCGGAGAGAGGGTCCATCTCACTGGGTTCTCCTGTGTCAGTGGTGGGCTCACTCTGGCCTGACCTCCTCCGTAAGGCGGTCATTGCAGCTCCTTTCTTGCCAGGAGTCTCATTCCCTTTATCAAAAAAGGTTGATCTCCACCCTGCAAACCCCTCCCCTGTCCACCTCGCAATCCCCTTCCCTGTCCATCTCATTGGAGAAAGTGAAGGACAAGTACCCTCAGGGGTTCATTGCACTGGGGAACCCATCTGCTTCCACATCATCCTTCAACTGGCATCTGAGTGGCAGCACTAAGTGAGCAACCAAGAGACAGGAAAACCATGTCTGTAAAATCTGAGTGTCCTAGAATCACCCAAGGATTGAGGGCACCTCTGGGCTTCCTGAGGTCAGTGCCTGGGGCAACATGTGGGAGTTCAGAGAGGGAACGCTTAGACTTCAGCAAGCAGTGAATGCCTCCTCAACCAGCAGACCCCATGGGTGAGCTGGAGCTGATTCAGCAGGTTGAAGGGAGCTGGAGCTGTGTGCAGGGGTAGCATGGCCTTAGTAGCAGTCCAGCATAGGTTCCGCATGGCCATGGTGCACGGCTATGGGGGTCAGGGACAGGGCTGTGACTGGGTCCACACCCAGCTACACAGAGAAGTTAATTAAACAGCAAACCAGTGGCAGTGCTCCATGTCCTGGCCCTGTCTTGGGAGAAAAACAAAAGCTGGTATTTTTAAAGCTGTGTTAGTTTTTTCTTGTGGCCTCCAGCGTTTTCCCCACTAACCGTTTTTCAACAACCCAGGAGAATGGTGCTGATTAAATGCACTTGGTGGCAGAGGCGCCGTAAACACCCCAAGTGGGGGCCTCCAGCCCATAGCCTTGCCTGCCAAGCACCTGCCTCCAGCTTCCTTCTGCAGAGTGGCCACTGGCTGCCACCCAGCCCTGGCTGCCCTGCCAGTGACACTCACATCCACAGAGCAGATCAGGCATGCCACGCGACCTGCTGAGGGTCTGCACTTTTATGCCACTCAAAGAGATTCTGACCTTCTAGTTTATTATGATTCCAGAAAATGTCAATATTTCTTAGCTTGCCAGATCTAGAATTTAAATGAGTTATTGAATCAGGTTGTTAATCTGCCGATAACGGATTTCTTTTTTCTTTTCAAATTTATAATGATGAAATGCAGACTTAACTGGAAACAAGAAAGGAGAATCTTTTCTTGCTTAGACATTTTAATCCCATGAGGTGGGAGCCACAGGGCTGACAGTTGTGTCTTGGCAACCGGGGCCATTCTGTCCTGCTAAGTATTTTGAAGAAGATTTAATTAAAACATCAAGCAAAGACTTCTGTGGCCAGCGTATCTGCATGTGTGTTTTCATGATCTGTAATTTGATATTCCTTTGTAATTCCCAACTCTTGGCTTTGATGACACATAACAACTGTGTAGTTTTCAGGGCCTTGATGGGTTGTGAACACCTGGCTGACTTACGTGTGCCCCTGCTAAGTGTGAGCTCTGGGCACCACTGTCTGAGGTCACAGAGGTGTGCTCTGGGGACAGGGGACCCCTGGCATCTCAACTTTCCTGCCCATGCCTGTGGTGAGGGGCTAGAAAGGTGTGGACCATGGACACATGTGGCCATGTGTTCCCCAGAGGGAAACACAACCTCTGTCTCCCCTTTCCCAGTCTAAACTTTTAGGGTCTCACTTCTGTCCTAGGCCACATTTCCTCTTGCAACTCTGCACTCACTTTCCAAAACCTAATATCACACCTAAATTCCTCTGCTTGGCTAAGTCTCCTGGAATCATGTCTTGCCTCCCCATTTCCCTTCACCCCTGTTCAGAATTCCCATTCCTGTCAGGTGTCTAACCGAGGCACATGGGCCAAGGGAACTCCACGTGCTGTGGCTCAGGGAGAGCCTCTCAGCCCCCAGGCTACATGCTGTCTTCCCTGGGGGCCTGGACTGTGGACATTGTCACTTCCAGGCTCAGAGTCATATGTGCACATGTCACAGAACAAGGCAGTCAGGACATGTTCTTTTGGGGGTTCTTGTAGTGCCTAGCACAGCCTGGGCCAAAGTCATCACATAACAGAGGGTATGATGGAGAAAGAATGGAAGGAACTGCTTCTTTTAAAAGATATTGGTTTCTGGAGCATCCAGTCTGGACATTGTCTCAGAGCCTGGACACAATGTTGGGGGCTTTGCTGTGCTGTATAAGGTGCTTTTTAGTGAACATAGAAGGACTGAGTGTTCCCATCTCCCACCAGAGTCCCCCTTAATACCAGAGCCCACCTTAATACCAGAGTCCTACTGCCTCTTTTTGGAGGATGGCAGGGTCAGGGACTCTGTCGGGCACCCTGAGCCGCCAGACACCACCTCTGGTAATCTTCTCTTCACAGCTGGGTAGAGTTACAAAGGCAACCCCCATCCTCTACCCCCTCCACCTCGGCAGCTGACACTCTTTTCTTTGTGCCTGGCAGGGCTTTCCAGCCATGGTGGGCTGCTGGCCTCCTGTGGGAAGAAGTTCTGCGGCCGCGGGAGCCAGTGCGTGTTCAGCCAGGCCACGGGAGAGGCTGAGTGCCGCTGCCTGGAGGCGTGCAGGCCCAGCTACCTGCCAGTGTGCGGCTCCGATGGCCGGTTTTATGAGAACCACTGTGAGCTGCACCGTGCCGCCTGCCTGCTGGGGAAGAGGCTGTCCATCACCCACAGCAAGAGCTGCTTCCTCCAAGGTAGGGTTGACTCCTGGCCCCTGCGCCTCTGGGCTCTGGCATCCATATCTTCATGTCTGTGACCAGTGTGGAATCCATGAGGTTAGATGGCTAGAGGAAGTCAAGATTGGAAATGGCCTCACTGGAGGGAAGTGGCAGCAGTGGCATTTCAGTGATGTGTGTTCTCAAAATGCCTGCTCTCCTGAGTCCCTCTGCTATTGGAGGAGGCTCCTTGGAGGGCAGAATCGCCATCATGGGCCCCCCAGCCTAAGGCTGCTGTGACGTGTAACCCACATGTGGGTGGCAGTATTCACAGCCAAGGTGGGAGCACAAGTGTGCTGGCCTCCGCTGCCTCAGCCCACAATATGGTGGTCATGGCAGCCTGGGATCCTAGAGCAGATGGGCTCTGGGACAGATGTGTTTGGCTTCAAAAGTGATGGTCCTGGGTGTGCTTATAGCTAAGCTCATGATACTGGCAGTACTGTACTTCAGAAATTCTGAGACGTGTGGTGGAAAAACCAAGATGTGTAAGCAGAAATGGCCGTGTCTACAGGCGCCGCCCTGAATGCACCTGCCCTGCTCCCCAGCACTGGGTGTGTACTGACGCTTGCCTGGTCACTCCAGGTTTATCAGCCGTGTTGGATTTTATAGACTGATGTTCCATTCTCTGGTTTCTAACCTGCCCCAAATTGCATCTTTCTGAAGGTTTTTATCTCTGCATCAGACTGCGCATTGCCTCCCTCTCCCTGAGTTATTTTAGCAGTGTTTCTCATCATTTCACACGAGGGCAGAAAGGACTGTGCTGGACCTGCATGAGGGAGGGAGGATGTCAAAACACAAGGGAAGGCGGGTGGCCTTGAGCAGATGAGGGTTCAGTTTTGTTTCTTGCTGGCTACATTTTTCCACTGAATCCTTCTGATTTGTTGAGATTTTTGCAGGTCTTGTGAATTCTCACCCCCTCAGTGTGGTCGAACTGTTCGACCAAAGATCACCTTTCTGGGGGAGAGTAGTGACTAGTACTCCAGCAAAGATCTAGGGATGCGCCAGGGCTCTGGTACTTCCTGTCTGTGTAGCCCTGGGCCTTTGCTTACTCTGGCTAAGGAGAGACAACTGCTCTAAGGAAACACCCCTTAGCCCAGAGCCTGGCAGGGTACAGGTGCTGGGTGCTTGTGACACCTGCTGTCGAGGTTGGTTGTGGCCAAATGTGGCCATAGGCCTGGAGCAAAGGCTCTGTCCAGGAGGAAGGGGGTACATTGCTGGGCCCAATGGCTTAGGCAGACGAAGATGAGGTACGCATGGCACTGAGTGTGAGCTCCTGTGGCTGTCCTGGAAACATTCATCTGGAGTAAGGGTAGGCACTCCCTGAGACAACTCCAGAGCCTGCTGCTGGGGTCAGCCCCACTCCTGGCAGACAGGAGGGACAGTCTGTCTCTACTTCTGAATTCCTGCAGGATATGCCACACAAGCAGAAGTCAGGCACTGAGCAGCAGGGGCCCGATGGGCAGGAGGGCAGGCCCACCATGATGGGTGGGATTCGTGGCAAGGGGAGTTCTTCACCCTCACTAGAACACAACCATGGCCCCAGCAGGCAATAGACAGAAACCAATAGTGGTGGCCGTGTTGGGGTAAGGGAGGAATGGGATTTTGGAAGAAAGGGGAGGGATGTGAAGGTCAACTTCCTAACCAGCGCCCAGCACAACTGGCAGCAGAATATTTAATGCCAGATTGGGCTCCACTGGGGACAATTTGTCATCTGTCCCAAATTTTTCAGAGGCTTACTAATACAGCAAACGTAACAGTCGTTTTCCCCCCTATGCAAGCCAAAATTCTGTAGCTGTCCACCTCCCATTCTCTATTCCTCCCAGACTTTACAAAAAGAAGTTATGACTTAAGTCTCTGCAACTCTGTCTATCCTTAGAAGCCACTAGCCGGACAATCTCCATGACAATAGTGTGTGTGGAGCCAGAGGGAATGAGGGGACACACTGCACTGGGTGGAGCCCAGAGGCCAGAGCTTCTGTTGTGGAGTGGCAGTGGGGCAAGGCACACAGCCCTCCCTGCTCCATAAGAGGAAACTGCACTCAACGTCTCTTTTATGAAAAACCTTCCGGAATTGCATTCCAGTTGCTATGGTAGGAGGATTCCTTACAAATGCAGAATGAGATTTCTGCTGCCTAAGGCTTATTAGCATGTACAGAACAGCTTAACTCCAAAGCATTGTTTCAGCTGCAGTCTGTAACTTTGTCCCCTGCTCTGAAGCCAGACAGGGCTTTGCCCCCAGAAGTTAGGTGTGAGGAGAGGAAGAGAAGAAATGCCGCGTCTGTTTCTCATTGTGGCTAAGCTGGACTTCCATCATCCTCAGAGCCTTACGCTACCAGGAGAGCACCAGGGAGCACCATGACGTTGGGCAGCCAGGAGTTGTGTACTAGAAGTCGCCAAACAATACTGTGTTCCTGCTTGTGTGGCAGCTGATGTGCTGACTTTCCTAAATTGGTTTTGGGTTCATGCTTTGTCTCAAATACTACTTGGGAAGTGGGGCTTGCCCTTCCACAGATGCTGGCCATGCCTGGCTGTTCAGCCTGTTGTTTCATGTAGACCGACACAGCGGTCCGAACAAGCCAGGGCTGGAGGGGAGAAAGGAACCAAGCGAGAGGCTCAGCTTCCAGGGGGTTCTTAGCTGTTCCAGTGGCCTCTACAGGGGCTCCTGAGTGGCCCCAATGGGAGTCCCCAGCTAATGGAAACAGAGGAAATGATTTCCACCTTCAGATTGGAAGCCAAACATTCCACAGGGCACAGATGAATCCTTTTTCCCCCTTCAAGTGTTACTAAGCAAGCATAAAAGCTCAACATCTTGTTACAAGTTAGCAGAGCACATGGCACCTGCTGGGAAGAGACACCATTTTTTTTTCTGCTTTTTAGGTTGTTGCTGTTGCAGTCACTTTGAACTTTGCTGCCTTAGGAACTTGCATTAGGCTCTACTTCTCCTGGGGGTGTTTCTGGACTCCTGCCTGGGAAAGTAACTTGCCCTCCTGGGCTATGCCAGCCTGGCCATCTCAGCAGGGGATCTCATTTGCCTGGCAACTGTGAGGCCTGCTTCACTGCTGTGCTGTTGGCTGGTGTTGAGGAGGGATGAAGAGGGGGAAGGGGAGGATTCTACCAGGGCAAGCCCTATAGCCAGGGGTTGCTGGAGTCTGAATAACACAGAGAGACGCAGGTCAATAGGACAGAATCAGTCACGCCTTCTTGATCAGGGTACACGCTCTGTCTAGGTCTCACGTGTTATGCAAAATGGAAATAGGAAAGGAGCTACAGGCGGAGCCAGGTGAGTGTGAAATGAGCAGCTCCTGATGCATGGTGGGCACTCTTCTCTGAGCTGTCCCAATAGCACGTGCAATGGTCACTTCATCAAACACATCGGCAGTATTCTAGGGCAGAGGCGTGAGGCTGGCAGACCCCTGCCTGTTTTGTGGGATGACATTGTCTGTGAGGTCACCGAAGCAGGTCTTCTTGTGATTGTCAGGGAGGGAAGAACACGGGTTCTCCATATCCATTTGGTGAACCTGTAGAACCGGACCCACAGCTGCCCAGTTTGACACCTCCAGCTGTTTTGCTGTTTGAATGAAAACATAATGAGATCTCCCCCGGGGGGATCATGGAGAAGATATGGGGAGAGCTGGGCATCCCCACTTCCAGCCTGGAATGAGTTCCTGGAAGGCTGTCAGGGTAGGAGGGGTACGTTCTGAGAATTTCTGAGGAGAGGAGATGTTCCAAATGGAAGGAACAAGGGATAAGGCAGGGTTTGCCAAATTCAAAGGAGGGCACAGTTTCCCACGGGTTCAACCTGAGGGTAGAACAAGGGACCAAGAGTGGGTCCTGGGAGAGGCTGGAGTGAAGTGAGATAGTGGGCCAGAGCAAGCTGGGGAGGCCTTGCGGGGCAAACCAGGCACAGGTTCAGCTTGCTCCTCCTCCTCAGGGGACCCTGGGGCCCAAGGGCAGAGCCAAGCCCAGGGCTCGGGCTCTAGGACTGAGGCAGTGCCAGCCCAGGATCCTAGTAGACATGTTTGTTCCACCCTTGGTTCTGAGTCATGGGAGTGGAATGAGCTCAGGCACTGTCACTTCTGCAGATCAGCAGGAAACCCAGCTGGAATCCCCAGGGAAAGCTGATCCCAGCATTGCAAATTCATGGGGACACTGGACATTGAGAAGACCAGAGTGCATTCTTCCCTCTAAGGAAAGAATAGGAAGCTCCCAGAGGCTGCCAGGATGGCCTGCAGTGGAGAGCAGCCATGGCATCCAAGCTGAACCCTCTCTTGGCCTATCTGACTTGCAGAGCCAGCCCTTCTTACTCTCCAGGTTCCCTCTCTTGTTCTCCCAGGCGCCCTGTCATGCCCAACCCCATCCACACTGTTGTCCACAAATGCTGTTGCTCCTCTGATCCTGCAAAGCAGTCTCTGTAACTGGCCCCTTCCCAGCAGACACGTGAGCTCCCTTGGCATGAGTCTGGCTGCTTATTGAACATCCACTGGAGACCAAGGCCGCACCAGGATGCGAGCCCCAGGGTAATCAGGACAGCCCTGGACTAAGATAAAGCAGGCTCCGGGCCCTAGGATGCTTTCCATTGGGTCATTGATGTTTGTTTAGCCAGAGACATCCCCTGAGACCTCAAGGACAAGTAGTGATGCCTACCGCCACCAGCAGCCTTAGGTTCCACTGCACATCCCCACAGAGTCCCACCTGCTGCCCTCCTGCACCCCTTGGTGCTCAATGGTTCCATTTATAGTATCTGCCTCCACAATCAGCAAACAAGACCTAAAACAGACATGTGTTCTCTGGGTGTCTCTGGGTTTTCTGTAAGAAGGCACATGGTGTGAGCCCCCTGCAAACATGCAACAGTGTTATCCGTTCAGCACGCCTGGTGTGCTTCACAGAATGGTCACTGTTTTCCATGAAATAATTACATACCAGTAATTAAAAATTGCTAATCAGCTATTGAGCTGAGAAAGTCTTGCACTGCATTGATTTCACTTAGGAAACAAGCCACAGCCTCCAAGCCCTGCCACATGGTCCCCTACTGTTTTCTGCAGCCCCCTCCTCTTCCTCTCTAAGCCCTGCTTCTCCACACACTCTTCAGCTGCTTGTCTACTGACAGACTCTGTCTTGTCCCACACCCAAGGGAGCCGACTGCTATCCCAGCAAGGTTCTCTCCCATTAAGTCTCTCTCTGGTCCTCTGGCCATCTCCACCTGCCCAACTTCTCCACTCTGCACCTGGCTCCCATCTCCATCACCCCCACTGCCACTGAATTCATACTGCTCACCTGACCCTTGCCGATGCCAGCTTAGCCCTGCTGCACCCTCCCACAGTCGCACCTGCTATCCTTCCTGTGACCCCACTCTGTGGGCTGCAGGGTCTGTATCCCACCTGCCTCTTCACAGGCCCCTACTTCCCCAGCCAGGGCACCCTTCAACTGCAGAGCAGCGGGCAAGGGGTTGGGCCTCCCTCCATCAACCCCTCCTTATGTTCCTAAGCATGGCACTCCCTGAGACAACTCCAGAGCCTGCTGCTGGGGTCAGCCCCACTCCTGGCAGACAGGAGGGCCAGGCTGTCTCCACTTCTGGAATTCCTGCAGGATATGCCACACACGCAGAAGTCAGGCACTGAGCAGCATCTCCACATCTCCACTTACATCTTCTCCCAGCCCAGAGGTCCATCTCATCATCTCATCATCTCAGTGGCCTGGCTGAGCTCACTGGCTTCCTGAATGTTCTCCTAGGTCCTGATCCACGTTGGGTCTCCTGACCCACTTTCTGGAAGGCTTTGAGTGTAGTTTTGACTGTGGTAGCCTCAGGTGTGTGTCCTCCTCATTATTTATCCAGCAAGCATGTGAGTGCTGTGAGTCAGGTGTGGTCCAGGGTGCTGAGGCTGTGACCATGAGCCAGACACATAGCATTCCCACCCTCTTGGCAGATTCCACTTGTGGGAGAGACAGGCAGTGAGCTGGAGATGTAGTTGGTTAGATGACAGTGAGTGCCCTGGAGAAGAATAAAGAGGGAAGGTGACCAGCAAGAGCTTCCTGTAAGAGGACTGGCCTTGCCGCTAAGTGCTAAAGGAGACTGGGAAGCTGGAGAGCAAGGCATACGAGTGTCAGGGGGGAAAGCACCCCAGTAGAGTGAGCAGGTACAAAGAGCCTAAAGTGGGAACTTACCTGTGTATTTGGTAACCCATGGGGAAACAAATTGTTGCTGAGGCAGAGTCAGTAAGTGGAGAGAAATCAGGGAGACCAGAGGGGTGAGGAGGCAAATCACCCACCTAGGATGCCATTGGAAGCCCCAGCTCTTTTCTAACCACTCCCACCCCGGCCCTGTACACACTCACAGTATCCTTTGGAAACGTGTGAAGGGCAAATGTAGGCTGGAGGAAATGATTTGCCCAAAAGTTCATGGCCCAGTAAATCTAGCTTTATTTTTCTGAAGTAAGCCTGCAGGGCCCAGGGGACATCCTGTGTGAGCCCAGAGCTAACCAAGGAGCTGTTAGAACTTCTGCTTGCTTACCTAATTACTTCTGCCTCTACATGGTGGAGGACAGGAATGGGATGTGCTCTGTCACCCTGGCTTGTTGAGGACATTCCACTCATTTTTTATCATGGATGCACAGACTGATGGTAAGAAGTTGAACATGACAGGTACAATCCTTCAGCATCTCCAAGGGAGGCATGAGAACATGAGGAGGCATGCTGGAAGCCTCTGGTGCATCATGAATGACAGCGCCCAGAAAAGCATGGTGGGCTTTTCACACAGAGGGCCTTGCCCTAAGGACCAGTTGACTTTCCTGTATCTTGAGGGCCCTTGGGAGTTGTCGAGGGGACAGGAGGAGAAAGAAGGGGGGAAAGGATAGGAGAGGAGATGACATGGAACCTCCTTCCTCCCAAGCTTCCATCCAGGTACTGTGTGAGGAAGGCCCTGCTTGGGAGAGAGAGATTTCTTAGTCCATGTGGCTTAGACTCCATGGAGTGGGGACCCAAACCAACACATGGGAGGTGTCATGATTCGCTCAAATGTTTAATTACCAGAATGAGAAGA
This sequence comes from Ochotona princeps, assembly GCF_030435755.1. NCBI lineage: Eukaryota > Metazoa > Chordata > Mammalia > Lagomorpha > Ochotonidae > Ochotona > Ochotona princeps. The sequence goes on from NC_080850.1 coordinate 36,141,122, forward strand.
AATAGCCTGAGGACTTCTGCGAGGTTCTACCCTATGATGTCTTCAATTAAGGCCAAGGACCCCATGCAGCAGCCACTAAGTGACACTGCATGTTGAGTTTCTGTGCTGGAAAGACGCTTGATCTAATTATCTGTGAGACAAAGTCGGCAGCTGTCAGACCAGCCACAACCCAGATGCGTTGACTGTGTGCCTGCCACCATGTTTCCTGCTTACCAGTGTGCAGCTGGTAAACTGGCCTCTGCTACGTGCTCACACCAGCTGCGGCAGGATCTATGGACACTCAGAGTGGTCAGCCCTGGGCAAACAGTGAGTGCAGGAGTTGAGCAGAGGCTTGGGGGTCGGACTGTTCTTGGTTTCCAATCCTTCTGGCCCTGGCCCAGCCCCTTTGCCTGCTGCTCTGGCCAGGGAAGCAGTAGCCCATTGAGAGTGTCTGGAACAGGGGCTGACATCGCAGGACCCAGGGGGAGGCAGGGAGCGGTTGCTCACTGGCAGCAGCAGCGGCAGCAGCAGCAGCAGTGTCTGGGGACAGGGTCACCAGCAAAGCAAGCTCCCTGGATGGAGGAACAGCAGGGGCACACGATGACAGGACCAGGTCTGCAGAGCCGAGTCCTCCTCTGGGAGAGTGGGGAGACAGGGCACTGGCAAGTTGGGGTGCAGCCTTCTGCAGCATCCTGGGTCCCCAGGACCTGCCTGTGGTTCCTTCTTGTAGAGCCCAGCCTTGTGCCAGGTTCCTGGGAGAGGTGGGTCCACATTCTCCAGGCCCCAGGGACTGCTAGAGTCCCGCCCTCAGTATTCTACTCCCCGCTGCTGTGATGCATCTCAATCCCTTATTAGTGAGAAGACTCAGAGGAAAAGCTTCTTGGGCAAAGCTCCTCCAAATGGAGAAGCAAACTAGGTTGCCTGCAGGTAATTAACTTAGCCAGAGGCGGTGAACTCAGGCCCGTTAGTAACAGCCGAGGAAGCAGTGCCATGGGGTTTTTCTTTATAGTTGGAAAGATGGGCTGGTCCAGGGATGAGCAGTGCCTCTATTTTTCTTCTTCCTTGTTTCGCTTCCCACTGCTTGTCTCTGTGCTCCCTGCATCTTGCAACTTGCAATGGCCTGAGCCCCTGCCTCCTGTTCCACCTGCCCAGGCAACAATCTGACTGTTTATTGTCTGTCGGTTTCCTACCGTGCTGTGTGGCTCAGGCAGTGGCCCAGGTTTCCATCAAAACATCAAGAATCCACGTTTTCTACAGAAATTTGCAGGGATTTTCATTTACCCACATTCAGACAGCCCCAGGCTGAGCATGGACCCCCCAGCTGAAATCTGAAACTCCTTGTCAGAGCTGGGAAACCTTCCCGCAGAGGTGGGCAGAGGAATCCAATAGGCCTCTGGTGGTCAGGAAGGAAGAAGCAAAGGAGAGGTGTGTGGCCATGCTGCGAAAGCAGAACATCCCAGACTGAGGAAGGGGCTTCAGAAGGGGGCGCAGAATGGTGGGCATGGGGAGTGGGAATGAGAAGTCAGTGACACCGGGCCCAGGTGGGTGGACACTGGAGCCCTCACTTCTCCCTTAAGCCCACACGTTCTAGTGGCATGCCTCTCTGTTCCTCAGCCTCTGTGTACAGCACAGTTAAGCCCCCGCCTCTGCGGCACTGACCATGGGTTGAGCCGTAATGCCACGGTCTGAGTGGTCTCTCCAGTGTTGTGGGCTGAACAGCCCCGTTTGAACAAGAATTAACGAGAAGCTGGCCTCTGCTACGTGCTCGCACCAGCTGCAGCAGAAGCGCGTGCTCTGGGGGAAGAATTGCTACAGGAACCAGAGCACGTTCGCGACAGCAACTGTGCTCTCTCAACTCAAGAAAACATGAACTCTGAAATGAGATGAAAAATGAGTTGATAAATCAGCCGAGCCACAGTCCAAAGCAAAATGGAGCCAGGAAGGGGTCAAGGAAGAATCTAGGGAACCTAGAAGCAATCAGGTGGTAAGGAAAGTGGACCCATGCACCACATGGTCCCATGGGAGTGTGATGGAGCTGAACAGTCCTGTGCCTCAGTGATGTTGATGCCGCCTTCACATCACACCACGATACATTCCTTAGGTGTATGGTGTTGCTGGTGGGAATACACCTGCTGTGCTGGCAGCCACATAAAAGCACAGTACATGCAGTTACACACAGCCCATAGCACTCATAATCAATGACCAAATCATTGCTTTGTGTGTTTGCTGCATGTTTTATCCTGGCATTGGCACAGACTCCAGGAAGTTTACACTAAAAGCATCCGCCTGAACCACAGACATCAGCCTCGCCCCTCTTGTGTTTACTGTATCTCTCGGTTTCCTCCTTTTCATTTGTGCTTGAGCTCATCTCTGTGGTTTCATTCTCTGGCTGCAGAGGCAATGGGATGTGCCGCCTGTATCTCTTCACCATCCAGCCTGTAGTGTGGCATAGGCTCTGCTCTCCGAGGCTGGGGAACCACATTCAGACAGTGGCACAGTTGGTACCTTACAGTCACACACACCTGTACCCATGTAATTGGAAAGACAGGCTGGTCCGGAGATGAGCATGTACTCATGTCCTCTCCACAAGGCTGTGTGATTGGGCGATGACCACATTGTAAAGGCAGGAAGTACCCGCTAACACACCGAGCCCATGGGCTGGGGGGGGGGGGCGGGGGGCTGCACTTGCACAGAACCCCTACTCTGAGTATTCCTTGTGTGTCTCTACTTGTGCTCTGCTCCTTCTCACCAGGGTCCACACCCACCCCTCCCCTGCCACGTGTAGCAGTATGAAGACCTTGTTTCCAGGCCAGGCTGGTTTCTGTAAGCATTTGCCTGGTGATATGGAAACAGCAGACTGTCCATTTAATTTTACATGTATTTTGAAAGAATATATATATATATATATATGTATATGAAAGTCTGAATTACACAGAGAGAGGGTGAGAAAGAGAGAGAGCTACAATATAGCTACAGTAGCAGGGACTGGGCCAGGTTAAAGCCACAAGCGAAGAGCTTCTTCTGGGTCTCCCCTAGGGGTGCTGGAGCCATCATCCACTACTTTCCCAGGTGCATTAGCAGGGAGCTGGATTGGAAGTGGAGCAGCCAGGACTTGAACCAGCACTACCTAGGATGCTGATGGTGCAGGTGGTGGCTTTATCTGCTAACGCCCCAACACCATCCCTGAGAGACTCTATTTAAAAAATAAGGCTCTGTGGCACTCAGCAAAATAAACCATAGTGGGATCCCCGGAAGAGCTGACGAGATGGGGGATGTATAGACAAAGTGGATGCTTGGATAGCGTGTTTCTCTCTGGTGACAAACACCAGCAGGGCCCACACACTGAACAAGAGGAACAATGCATGGGAAAGTGCACTCTAGGGCCATGGAGGACAACTGGGAGCAAAATCTCCTCCAGGCTCCCTTCAGATGCAACCCTGCTATGGTTGGCAGGGAGTGTACTCACACAAATTCACAGGAAGCGACTAGGTTTGAACACTCTGCCTTTTCAAAGAAACTCATGTGGGTGGTAATGGAGGGTGGGGTCACAGGTCACTTTAGAAGCTATGTTCACAGCAGGCTCTGTGCAAAGTCCTTGCATGCTCTGCCCTGTCAGATCCTGCACCAGCCCTCCAGTGTAAGGACTGTCATTAACCTCCCCTAGCAAATGAGGAAATGAGGGACAGGTTGGCCCTTTTTGAGGGGCTCACCCCATTGTCACCCCTTCTGGAGAGCAGACTTCTGGGTCAAAAAGGAAACACTGCTTGATGTTCATGTGCAAATATGATTCTCCTACCCTGACATCAGATGGGATGTTACTCCTGCATTGATGCACCTGCCTCCCCTGAATTGCAGTGCCCAGCCCAGCACAGTGTAGCACAGCCCAGCCCAACATAGCACAGCCCAGCCCAGCATAGCACAGCTCAGCACAGTGTAGCACAGCCCAGCATAGCACAGCCCAGCACAGCGTAGCACAGCCCAGCCCAGCGTAGCACAGCCCAGCTCAGTCTAGCCTAGCTCAACCCAGCCCCGCTCAGTCCCACCTGGCCCAATGTTATGGGGTGCAGCCAGTGACAGCCAGCACCCATTGACAGTGGGCAAATGAAATTTGGCTGTGTTCTTTACCCTCTGTCCAGAAGGTGAGTCCTAACAGCAATGGAATGTTAATTCCATCCTCAACCACTTCCCCCACATCCTAAATGAGCCAGGTTATTGGAAGGCCAGTTAGTCTAGGTATTTTTAGCTAGCAGTCCAGTTCCTGTTCCTGTCCATCCTAACAAGCACTAATCAACTCCTTAGCCCACAACACTTAGGTATTCACTCCTGCCCACCTGTGACTCACCTATCAACTGAGAGGGGACGGTATTGTGTTGTGTGTAACCACTCCCCTCACAAGCCCCTTTAAAAGGCCCATGAAGCAGGGGCTCTCACTGTTTCTGGCCAGGTACTTCCATTGCTCTGGCACCTCGACTCTTGGCTGACCCTGGACAGGTAATCCCCTGAGCATGGTCCCTGTGTACTGCTTAGAAGAGGCAATGGTTATAATAATGTTGTTTCTGCTTTGTGTACTCTCTGGAGTTCCAAGAGGGGTGAGGCCAAGCAGTAGTAGAATGTGGGCAGAAAAGCCAGGGAAAGGTGAATGTCTGCAGCTTTGTAAGAGTGTCCAGGTTTGTTGTAAATGTGTCCAGGTTATTTGTTGCATGTCTCTTAGGATAACTTATATTGCTGGGGAAGCTGGGACATAGGTCTTCAGCTTAATGAATGGACTTAAGGATGATGACCATTTGTTTCTTTCGGGATTATGATTGGCTGGATTATGATTGGTTGGGTTGACGTATGGACTTGTGATTTGCTATTGTGCTCTATTATCACCAAGCTTGGTTAATAAAGACTCCTTAATAAGCCTTAGACATGTTTGGTATGATCTCGCTCGCACCCTGCAACACCAGCTCAGTCCAGCATAGCCCAGCCCAGCTCAGCCCGGCCCAGCCCAGGCCAGCCCAGCCCTGCCCAGCGCAGTTCAGCTCAGCCAGGCCCAGCACTCAGGGTGGCACAGGAGGCTACAGGGGGAAACAATGCTGGCCATCTCCTCCTTCAGCACCCTCCCAGGGGCTTTCTATGAATGGCTAGCTTCCCAGCAAAGTTCTTTTCTCCCACAGGCTTCCTAATTGAAATAATAACCATTTGAAATTATTAGTACTTAAGCACTTACACTTTGTAAGATGGTACCTTATAGGGAGAGAAACCCAGCTGGGGAGTGAATGCATCGGATCTCTCAGAACACGAGAAAAGCTTGCAAATGGAGGAAGAGAGGGGTAGCAGAGCACCAGAGGTTCTATGAAGCCCCCTCTCCTAAGATCCTTTGGGAATGGTATACCTGCCCAGAGTCAGGGTGTTTCAGCAGCCACTTTGGTGACCAGAGCTCTGGGGGAGCTGGGAGCCAGGTTGACTCAAGCCAATCAGTTAAGAAGACCCCAGTGGGAGATGCGCCTCTTAATAAGGTGTTGGCGGCCAATTAACAGAGCAAATGTTTGAGGAATCCCTGCCGAGTGATGGGATGTCTCGGCTTCAGCCTGGATCCCCTGGGGCCGTCAGGCAGACAGGCAGGTACATGACTGAAGTTAATTGCAGAAAAGCTCCTTCCAAGGAAGTGGGCAGTGTCTTGTCACTCACCGCGGCCACGGCTTGGTTGTTCACGTCTCTTTGCTCATCCCAAGAAGGACCTCATCATTCAGCAAGGTCCTGCTCTCCCCCAACCCCCATATCCACTGCTGCTCTCTGCACGCAGCATCAGAGAACCCAAGGAATTCTGGCAGGAAAGGGCTGTGCCTGGCACACATCTGCAGAAGAGGGAACCCCCGATCTCCTCCTCATGCTGTTCTGGCCAGCTCTTGCCGTGAACCCTGGGGTAGGGGGATCTGGGCTCCAGAATGACTGGAAAGGAGTGCACGATGTGGCCCTTGGGGAGACTGACAGGAAGAGATCCTGAAGCTCAGGGTCCATCAGGTGGACGGAGCTCGAGCTACCGCAGCGTGGCGGGGGAGGGGGAGAGCAGGAGGGCTGGCCACAATAGCGGTATGGTTCACCTCCGCATGAGCCATGGAGTAATGTTGTGGGCATCCATATCGGCAGAGCAGCAATGGTCAAGCAAAGAGTGGGGCAGGTGGTTAGACGTTTCCCTCCTCAAGCTGCCATGTCCTGCCCCCGCGTCCTTTCTCACAGCCTGTCCCTCCTCTCACATCCCTTTCCAACCCCTCCCCATGCAGTGGGGAGTGTGCCCTCACACACACCTAGAGCAAGTGACTGCAAAACATGTTTCTCACTTAGCTGGCAATATTTACTGCATGGCATAAGCTACTGGGTTTAACTGTTCAGTGACTCAGCCTGCATTACTAACCGAGTATACACAGGGGAGTTGCTCATGCCCTTGACCCCCATGCGTCACAGCCACCTGAGAAGCAGCAGGTGAACCCCCTGACTTTTCCATTCCACCCGACCTGGAACTGCTTCTCAGAGAGATCTCTCTTGCCAACCGTTCTGTACCATCAACATGTGGTGACTGGTGGAGCAAATAAGTGAGGAGTTTCTTAAGTTCTCATTTCTGATTTCAAGTCAGAGGGCTGGATTGTGCCAGGGTGACTAACGGCCATGTCCTGCTTGCAGTTTCAAAGCAAGTTAGAAAGCCGTGGTGAGCATTAGGGAAATTACGTTTCTCTCCCTAAGCTTTCCACTGCTCCAAGGGACTGAGATCCTGCCTCCTTGAGCTCTCCTGTCCGTAGAACACAAACCACAGTTCAGCTTGGACTAGGTGCTGCATGTTGTTAGGAGAACTTGAACTTCAACTTGCCTCCCAGGGTTGCTGGCACTGCAGGCTGTGTGATGAGTCAGTTCAGCGAGCCAGGCCTACGATCCAAGGAATGGGACTAGACCCCCAGCTGTTGTGCTTCTGAGATGTGTGACCTTAGACATGTGCTTAGCTCCTTTGGGACTGTAGTGTTTGGTCCCTAAAATGGGAGTGAAAATGCTACCTGTCCCACAAGTGCTGAGGCAGTGTTAGACATCCATCCTGCGAGTGCCCCTTGCTATTACTGGTCGGGACTGGTTTCAGAGTGAGCCTCTGGGTTCCCAGGGCATTCTGCAAGTGAACCAAATGACTGCAGGCAGAGAAGTGGGACGCAAGAGGAGAGCCTGGCCCATACACCAGAGCTGCGAATCAGTCACAGTGGGCGTGCCTCTCAGAGCCACAGGGACACACCAGCAGTTGTGGAGGTCTAGGGCAAGCCCCTGAGCTGGGACAGAAGTAGCAGGTGCAAGAGTGTGGCAGAATCAGGTGTCAGAAGGTATGAGGTTGCCAGCACCATCGTAGGGCGGGGTTGGTGTCCAGATTCCCTCTCACACCTGAATTTGAGTTCCATACCCCGGGTTAGATATACCCACCCCTAACCCCATCAGAGTGTGTTCCCAGGGGGATTACATCAGAGAAGCAATAAACTTCTTTGTCTTGTCTATAGCTCTGTCTAGGGCTGAGGAAAATCCCCAGGGAGACTGTCAATTCTGGAAAGCAAACAGGAGAGCTAATGGCTTTGAGGCTAAAACTCACTCTCTCCATGTGCTACAAAGACAGCAGTCTCCTTACAGACAGCGTAGAGACATCCTTATCATGACACTTATGTTTAACTCTGTGCCACCAGGTCTTCCGGTTGCCCAGAGAGGAGCAATGAAGTCCTAAGAAGAAGAGGCTCTTTGAGGTTTCGGATCTGAGGGCTTTGAAATGAGGAACATAACAAAAGCAGTAACATCAATCATAATATGTCAGTCATCTGCTTTCTAATGACCAAACTACATCCCCAAAGCCTCCAAGTTATTCAGAATATTTTGCAGGCAAAACTGAAAGATGTTAAGCTTTCTGCACCGGCCAGGACCTGGGCCTGGCTAACCAAACTGACACAGTGCTTCCCTCTGGGTGCCCTGGGCCTGGAATCATCAGTGGGCTGGGAAATCACAGGTCACATCATCTCCTCCCTGAATTGGAAGGACCAGATCTGTTTCACTCACCACCACCATACCACAGGCCTGACCAATAGACATATGGTCAGGGAAGGGGGCACAGGTGGGTTTCGCCTGGTCAGTAGGGCAGTGTTTGGTAATTGCTAGCTCAGGAGGGTCCGAGGAAAGCTGAGTGAACAGGACTCAGTGCCTCATGCCTGTGTCACCTTCAGCAAGACGTGCATGAATTCACGTCTGCCTCCCTGGTTGTGGCAGGAGCGTCACAGGGTCACAGCTACTGCTCCAGGTCGATGTGTTCCCTCCAGGGCCCTAGCTCCGGGTCGCAGTGATCTCCTGCACACAGATACATCCATGTGCAAGGCTGGCCAGTTCCCGGGATTGGAAGGGATCCCTCTTGCTGAAAATGACATCTTTGTTTTTATTATAATCTATGGTATGCAAACAAAGGGACATAGATGCATCTGGGTAGGTCAAGGGATACTAAGGCAAGAGCTTGTGTTCTGGGAATTGGGCTGTGCTGTAGAAATGTCATCTTGGAGCAAGTGTTCCGTACAGTGGGTTAATCCTCGACTTGGGACCTGCCCCTGCTATACCCAGCCACTGTCAAAGTGTCTAGGATAGAATCCCGTCTCCACTCCGATCCAGCTTCCAGCACAGGACAGTTGGGTCTCTGCCACATGGACACCCAGAGTTCCAGGCTCCCTGCTTTTACCCGGCCCAGCCTCAGCTGTCATAGGCATTTATTAAATGATCCAGTAAGTTGAAGATTTCTTTCTCTGTGTATGTGTGTCCACTTCAAATAAATAAAAGCAGATAAATCAACTTAATTAAAATTATTCCCTCTAGCAGGGGCCCATTCATGTCCTCCACCTATCCTTCCCAACGTCTCAGTCACTCTCTGGCTGCTCTTCATCCTTAGGTTGATTTCTCTGTACGAGCGTGCGTCCCAGTACACCTGCTTGCTCATGAACGTCACACTGGGGACCTGTGCTCTGCATGTTTTCCATCACCTCTACTTTGTAGGTCAACCTTCCCCAAGCAGTCCTTTTGGCAGAAGAGCTTTATTAATGTAATTAACATGCCTCCCCATTCACCCATTTAAAGTGCATAGTCAGTGGTTTTTAATACAGCCACAGAGTTGTGTAATCATCACTCTAATGTTTTAAAACATTTTTATCACCCCCAAAAGAAACTGTGTTGTGCTGTTTTGTCGGGAAGATCAGGCTGGCATTCTGACAGGTGTTAGTGCCGTGTTAGCAAAGTGAAGTCTTCCAGCTTGTGAACAGTGGGTATCCTTACATTATTTTCTTTTAGTCTGTTAAAATTGCTATTGGCTCATCATTACTTTTTGCTCAGTTTTTGGAGCACAAGTTTTGCACTTTGAATATATTTAGCACTAAGATTTTATTCTATTGTAAGTTGACTGGGTTCACTGTTTAATTTTCAGAACACTTATTGCTAATATACAGAAACATGATTGATCTTTGTATATTGATTTTGTACACTGAAAACTTGGTTTTGTACTGAATCATTTAAAATTACCACTGAAAGGATAATGTGCAGAGGATTCACATCTGGATGTCTTATTTTTATTTATTTGGTTGCCTGACTGCCCTGGTTCATACATGATTAAGGTGGATATCCTTGTCTTGTTTCTGATGTAAGGGGAAGGCATTCAGTCACTCATCATTAAGTGTAACATTAACTGCGGGTTCTCTGTAGGCTCCCTGCGTCAGGTTGAGGATGCTCATCTCTATTCCTGCTTCGCAGAATGTTATCATCAAAAGGGTTGTTCAGTTTTTAAAATGACTTGTCTGGGGGCCCAGTGCGGTAGCCTAGTAGATAAATCTTCACTTTGCACTAAACTGGGATCCCAAATGAGTGCCAGTTCATGTCCTGGCTGCTCCACTTCCCATCCAGTTCCCTGCTTGTGGCCTGGGAAAGCAGTAAAGACGCTGCAGTAGGGACCCTGCATCCATGTGGGAGACCTGGCTCCTGGCTCCAGATCGAGGTAGCTTCAGCCATTGCAGCCACTTGGGGAATGAACCAGTGGTAGGAAGATCTTTGTCTCTCCTTCTCTCTGTATATCTTTCCAATAAAAGCAAATAAATCTCTTTTTTTAATGACTTGTCTGTAGCTGTTGAAATGATGGTGGTTTTTTCCCTTTTTCCTGCTGATGTTATAAACAGTAACTACATTCTCGTGGGTTAAATCAGTAGTTTGTATCCGTCTACAGATCTGTTCAATTCTCCAAGACTACTCTATTAGTTCACATGGAGTGTTCCTATTATTCCCTTATAGTTCTTTTTGCTGTGTGAAGTCAGTGATTTAACATCCTCTCCTTTGCTTCCTATTTTTAGTAATTTGGGCTGACTATATGGTTTTCCTTTGTCAGGCTAGGTAAAGATTTTTGTCAACTTTGTTATTCTTAAGCAGGTAATGATTGCTTTTGATTTACTCTGTCATGTTTTCATTCTCTGTTTTCATTATTTTCCACTTTAATTCTTAGGTTTATCCCTTTTGCTTATTTAGGACTTAGATTGATCTTTCTTTCGTTGTTCAGGTGGAAGTTTAGGTTATTGGTCTGGGATTTTGTTCCCTTGTATATATATATATATATATATATATATATATATATGGGCATGAGCAGCTGCAAGTTCCCTCCTACGCGCTTGTGCAGCCCAGCTTATTACATTGTGCCTTCACTTTCACTCATCACAAAATGTCTTTTCCCTTGTAATTCTGTTTTTCACATATTTGGTTACTTGAATGTGTGTGTTTAACTTCCATATATCCATGACTTCCTCAAGTTTCATTTTGATACCCATTTCTGTTTTTACTCCATTGTGATAGAAAAATATTTTGTGCCGCTTTGGTGCTTGAACCTTGTTTTCTGGTCTGGTGTATTTTATACTGGAAAGTGCCCCCCATGTGCCCTTGAGAAGGCTGTGTGCTTTGCTGTGCTGGGCAGGGTGTTCTCAGAGCACCGTCAGCTCTAGCTGCTTCAGACTGTTGCCCTGTCTTTGATTTTCTTATTGATCTCCAGCCTGATTGCCCTGCTCATTATTGAAAATGGAATAGTGAAGCTTCTGACTACTGTTGTTGAATTACCTCCTTCTCCTTTCAATTTTGACTATTATTGCTTTGAGGCTTGAAGTTCTGTTAGGTATATATGCTCATATGGCTAAAAGGTTTGACCCATTTAGCATTATAATATGTCTCTCTAATTACACTTTTTGTTTTCAAATCAATTTTGTCTAACAATAGTAGTTACTGCAGTTTCCTTTTCCACTCTTATTTTCAACCAATTGTGTTTTTATTCTAAAGAATGCCTCCTGTAGACAGCATGCTGTTTCTTGATACAACCTGACAGTCTTTTTTTAATTGGACTATTTAATCCATTAAGAGTTAATATTGCTGTTGGCATAATTGAATTTATAGTTAACATCGTTTCCTAAGTTTCTCATATCTTACTGATTTTGTGTTTATTTTTATGCTTACTTTATATTAAGTGAAAAGTACTTTAATGTTTTAAATCCTTTAATGACATCTCCATTGTATTTTTAGAGTAATTTTCTTGCCGTGACTTACCATATGTATCTTATGAGCATCTAACTTCAGATTCATGCTAACTTAATCTCAGGAAAATACAAAGTTCCCTTTCATATACCTCTGTTTCCTCTTCTCATTATGGTATTAGCATTATACATGTTACATCTGTGTGGTCATACACTACATAGTTTCTGGAAAATAAACAGCTTCATCTCAGTGCACAAGAATTTCAAAAATCATTCATAATTTTCTGGATTATATACAATATCCATGAAGTTTTTGAAGACCTCTTATGTATAGAACTGTGTGTCAACCCTTCTGCTTACCACCTCTTCATTGTTTCTTTGAATTCAGAGTATGACTTGGTCTCATGATTCCAATACAGTTTGCACACACTTCTTTTGTGTTGGTACAATGCTATATCTACATGTTATAAACCCAACAATACAATTACATACATTTTGTCTTGTGTGATCACTTTTAAAATAAACTGAGAAGGGGAAACACAACTCCACAGTCTTATATATTCGCATAATTGCTTTTGCCCGTGCATTTTGGTTTCCTGCAGACTTTAGCCAGCATCTATAGTCACTTTCTTTCAGGCTGTAGTTCCCTTTAGTATTTCTTATGGCTCAGGTATGCTAGTGATTCTCTCAGTTCTTTTTTTATCTTAGAATGTCCTTATTTTGCCTTCACTTTTGGGGGGAGGTGTGAGTCCAAGATTATTTAGTTCTTGGTTTTTCCAGCACCTTTCCTTTCTGGCTTGTGTTGTCTCTGAGAAGTCAGCTGTGAGATGCTGGTACAGTTACCTGTTGCCGCATCCCCCTTTCCCCTCCGTCTTTGGCCTTCACTGTGCTCACCGTAGTAGGCCTGGTATGGATCTTTTTGTGTTTATGCTACTTGACCATCGATTAGTGTCTTGGGTCTACTGCCAGGTACTTTTCGTTCAGATTGAGGGAGTTTTCAGCCATTGCTCCCTCGAATCCTCTGCCCTCCCTGTCACTCCCACCACGCACAGTTGGTGTCACACACTTCTGTACAGCTTTGCTCCTTTCGTTGTGTTCATTTCCTTTCCTGGTAAGCTAGCTGGCTTGCAGTTTGTTTCCTTGCTTTTACTGAGCTACCAGCCTCATCTTAATTACCTGCTGCCAAAAGCTTCAGTGTCTCAAGGCATGAACTTCCTCGTTATTTAATCTGAGTTAAATCACTATATTTTGGTCCCAGTCTATACTTTGGTTTTCCCTTTCTCTCCCTCTCTCTTCCTCTCCCCAGCTTACTTCCCTCCTCCATTCCTCTCTCTCTCCCCAGCCCTTTACCCTCTTCCTCTCTCTCAGTGAAGTCCCCAAGCCACTGTTGCAGAGCTAAAGCTGGTGTGATGATTCATTTCTGTGAGAGAAACACCCCTGCTTTCTGAGGGCAATGCTGAGGTCAGGATGGTAGCTTTAGGACCCCTTACCTGGCCTTCCTAGCGTAGAGCTTTTATCCTGTGAGTGAGATGAGGTGGGCCCCTCTGGAGTCCCAGTGTCCTTGGTCCAGCATGTTGGGATCATCCCTCTCCTGTCAGGACTGGATAGGAACTAAGGGCCTAAGTGAGTCCTCTGTTGCACTCACTGTATACCACGAAGCCAGGAGAGCTAAGGGGAGCTGGCACCCTGCCTTCCCAGGGAGATCCTGTGCCATGCCTGGGGACTGGAGGGGAGCGAGCTGGAGCAGCCTTTGCATGGAGCTCCTGGGAGAGGAGGAGGAAGCCGGCCACGGCTCAGGCTAGCTGTCCTGTTCTCACAGACGCTCAGCAGCTGCTCTGCAATAAATGCTTCTTCCTGGGCTGCCTGCTCTTAAGACAGCATCCAGGGATCTTATATGGCTGGATCTTCTTTTTAGTGATTTCACTAGTTCCAGTTGTTCTGAAGCAAGTTTATATAACTTGATTGGGTTTGAATATGAGTGCCCTCAAACCTGGGTGTTGGATCCGCAAATCTTACACCAACAGTACAGAGGCCAGAAACTTGAATCAGTTATGGTGCTCAGAGGTGGGGCTTCAGCACGTCGTTGCATTGGATGAGGTCATTGGGGTGAAACCACGTGGTGGAAACCTGGTGGCTGCTTCTAGAAAATCTCCTAGATGAAACAAACACTGCCTCGCTCTCTCTTGCCTTTTGCTAGTCTTCCTCTCCCGGAGTCTCTGCCCACAAGAACATCACCATGAGGGGCTGAGCCGCTGGAACCCCCTTGCTCTTGGACTTTGAGCTTGCAAAACCAACCAAAACAAACCTCTTCCCTCGTCGGGTCAGCCTGCCTATGGTGTCTTGTAACAGAAAGCTCCTGAGACTTCCACCCCAGACATGGAAGCCCTTGTTTATTCCCTGGTTTGTCTGGGTTTATTTTTGTGTGAACCATTATAAAAACAGGCCTTGTTTTATTTTTTTCATATGGCTGCCTCATTGCAGCAACACTTGTCAAAATATCCATCTTAACCCCCCATCTGGGGATCCACAGCGCCACCCCGTCCAGGGGCAGAAGTGCATGCCTGTAGGGGCCTGTATGGAGCTTCTCATCCCACTCAGCTGATCTCTTCCTCTGCCAGTGGCATGCTTGCCTCAGTGATGCCAGCTTTACAAGCTCTCATATCACCCAGGGCAAGATGTGGCTTTCCCTGTCTGGGAGCACCGTGCCCTTCCTTGGACCTTTTTTACATACTTAGGAACTGTAGAGGCAGCCTACAAGTACCTTTTTCCTGGTGCACACATACACACACTCCATTGCAAATTTGATGTGGATGGCATTGAACCTGTGGGTCATCTGCAGAAGAAAGGACACCTGCCCACAAGTCTGTTTTGCATACTGTGGACACAGCAGATACCTGTGTCTGTTAGGCTGTGAGTGTACCTGTTGTCGCAAGCTTCATATGTACACTCCAGGGCCATGGATCTCAAAAGTCTGTACCATTCCCTACCATCTCCCCGCTTCTCTCACTTTAGCGCATGCCAATGTGAAAACGTATGAACCAGAGAGTCTGTTAGTGCTCCCAGTATAATGGAAAGCCAGACTTCTTTTTATTATTTTTTTATTAATTACATTGCATTATGTGACACAGTTTTTTAGGTACTGGGACTCCCCCCACTGCTCCCCAAACCCTCCCCCCATGGTGGATTCCTCTACCTTGCTGCATTACCACAGTTCAAAATCAGTTGAGATTCTTTCATTGCAAGCATACACCAAGCATAGAGTCTCATTGCCCAGACAAATTTAATGGAAAGCCAGACTTCTTGACACATAGGTATTCTTGGCAGCTGCCCTGATGGATCGACTATGCCCTACAGGAGCAAGAAGTGAGTAAGGCACAGTTTTGTCCCAAGGCAGCAGCTTCTTGCAAGCTCTTCCTCTGTGTCTTACCACCTGGTTATTCCTGTTATGCTAACACCGCTGTTCCAGCTCTTCCTGACAAAGGAAGTCAGCACGAGATTCTGCCGTCTCCATCAAGGCAGGGAGACCCTGATTGGGGGTCTGCAGAAGCAGCCGTTGGTGCTTTGTTGTTATTGTTGCTGCTGCTGTTCTCATTACAAAGGTATTATGTGTCGTTTCTAAAGAATTTAGGAAATAAAGAAAGAGGGCACAATGAAGGAAAAATGAAAGTTAATTGTCATCTGTGAGAACCATATTTTGATATGTAACTTGAGAGTTTTCTTCATGTATATTTTTGATGTGTGTGTTGTTGTTGTTTTTTAGAATAGTACTTTATAAACTATCTCTTCACTCAAAAACAAGTCAAATCATCACTTGCCTGGGGAAGAGGGCTTTCCACCCCCGAGACAGGGCAGATGAGGGGGATGTCCCAGAGACCAAAGCCAGATGCATCCTCAGAGAATGCCCCTGGGAGTGGACCTGAGTAGACATGACAGCCCAGCTGTGTGGCAGCTCATTGTGAGGACTCAGCCCCTCAGGTGGTAGACATGAACTTGATGGTCCAGCTCCAGGATGCGGGGGTTCTAAGCTGTCCCTTTTGGCTCTGTTGACCACATGTAACTGATGCTGTCACAGGCCTCAGTTGCTGAAATGAAGGGCTCTTAGTTCTGGCTGCTGTAATTAAATATCATGCACTGAACAGCTCTGGAAACTCATTCCTTCAAGCTTTGCAGGCTGGAAGTTCCAGACACGGGCATGTGGCAAGGGCCCATTTGCATGTATCATCTTCTTGTGCCCTAAACACTGTAAGAATCTTACCAAGCCACCAGTGCTGTTCATGAAGGTCTACCCATACAACACAATGACCTCTCCAAGGACCCACCTCCAAACACCAGCACGTACAGGATTGATGCTTTAACACAGGAAGTTTGTGGGAGTATCAACACACAGCCC
This sequence comes from Ochotona princeps, assembly GCF_030435755.1. NCBI lineage: Eukaryota > Metazoa > Chordata > Mammalia > Lagomorpha > Ochotonidae > Ochotona > Ochotona princeps. Next base: position 36,157,016 of record NC_080850.1, read on the forward strand.
CTATCTAGAGGTGGGGTTTGGGCTTCATTTGAAATGTGAGTTCTGGAAAATTCCAGAGGTCTGGATAGCAGCAGTGGCTACTGAGGGAAGCATGAGGCTCATCCACTCCTGGGGAGTGCTGGTGATACTACAGCCCCCCCCCCCTCTGTCAGCTGCCTGCCTTCATGGCTCCCTCCGTGAGTGTGCTTGGGGATGGGTCCAAAGCCCAGGGGCATCTCTGCCATTGCCTATCCAAGGAAGCTGAAGGGCAGCACCTGCTGGCTCCAGGACAGGTTGCTGGCAGGCTACAGATGGTGACCAGAAGGCTGAGCGGTGACCCACCCTCTTGGGGACCCTGCAAGAGACAGGGAACACCCTCCCTGAGCACCAGCCAGATGGCAAGCTGAACTCTGTGTCTTGGGGGTTCTGACCCGTGGGACCAAGCTGAGAATGACACAAGATCTGGCAATGTGGCTCCATGGAGTAGTAGGTGGATGCCCGCTGTGAGTCTGCCCGACTTGTCTGCAAGTCTCAGTGTGAAGCCATGTCTCCTCCATAGGAGAGCAGGCAGCTAGCTGTCTCCAGAGCTGAAGGCCCTTCCCCTGTAGCAGATGATGTGTGTACTCCCTCCCCCAGACCCTCCCCCAGCAGGTGGACATGGGCAGGGAAGCCGGGCTCAAATGCCCCGCCTGTCAGGTTTGTGGACTTCAGTTCATGCCCTCTGAAAGCTGTTTCCACCATAAGATGGCAAGCCTTGCAGCAGCTGGGGTGGTTAACAGCAGGAAGTGGGCCTGCCAGTGTTGGAAATGACTGAGCAGAGGCTACGTGGCCGCAGGCGGAGGGATTTCCACCCTGGGAGGCAGGGCTGGCCATGCAGAGGCCTTCCTGCTGTAGCAGACACTGCAGGTGCATCTGTGGTCCTTTGTCTGTTTATTGAAACAATGTCCTAGGACCAACAGTTCGGGGATGCGGAGTGGCCAGCATGGTCACCTTTTGTCATAATGCTGCAGAGACCTCGGAGAACCGGGGTGACACATCCTGATCCGCCAGCAGACATGGGTGTATATGAAGGAGCTGCCACGTTCCGTCATTCCCAGGCTGTGTGCATGGAGAGTGAAGCTTTTTAGTGTCGGAACATTCTTGTGTTGTACATGCACGTGATACGCGGTGACTGTCTGCCAGACAGCAGTTATTCCCTCACTGTCCCCAACCCAGACTTGTGTATGTTTTCTGCACCCTGGGATGCTGATTTTCAAGAGAACCACATGGGCAGGTGTCCCTGGGGAGTGAATGCGTGGGCACCTGGAGTGTGGGCAGGTCTGGCCTGGTGGAGTCTGTGCAGTACATGCCTATTCAGACTCGGGGTGCTCATTTCATACAGCCCCAAGCCGGCCTGTGCAGGTGATGTGGAGTGGGGCTGCTCTCACACTCAGGTCGCTGTGCCCTGTCTCTCTGCCATCCCTGTGAAGCCCAGCTTGTCACCATTGTTCCAAGCCGTTCAGGCATCCAAGAGGCCTGCCTGGAGCTGGCCAGATCATCAGCCAGGTTCTTTCCACCCTCCAGCCTGGTGTCAGAGCTCATGCACATGCCGACGACATGGTTTGTACCTGTTAGCCTCTGCTTTCCAGTCCCCACCGTTCCTCAGAACCCTCCAGCATTCTTTCCTTCTCCCCATACTGTAAACTATCACTTGATCTCTAAGGGCAGGGAACTCTGCCCTAGGCCTCCTGGCAGTCCCTTCCCTCAACACACACCTGTAACAGCCTCTCCTGCCCCAGTCCTCCTCCAGGTCTCCAACTGTGACATGGGAATCCAAGCTTGAAGGTGCTTGAAGGTCAGCTGTGCTGTTCCCACACTGCCTGGCCTGAGAAGCCAGCCCACCAGGCCCTGACCATGCTGCTGGCTCTGGGCACACACATATACCTGTCATGTTTGTCTGCAGGCACGGATAGGTCCTCCTCCTACGGGTGTGCTCCTCCTGGCTGCCTGAGGGCCTGTGATTAGGAGGTCTGAAATGAAAACTTTCCCGCCAGGGATATGCTCTGAATGTGATGATCCAAGCCATTCAACCCAGCAGGACTGGCCTAGGATCTGGGGCCAAGTGACAGGCCCCATCTCCCTGCCCACTGCCCAGCCTGCCAACCACAGCTGCCATTAATGAAGTTACCTGGCCGTTGCCTCAGCCACAGGTCGAGAACACTTGGCACCCACCACCATTGTCCCCTCTGCCCTGGGAGCTCCGAATCTTATGGGGCAGTATGATGTCCCATGCCTGCAGTGCCCAGGGTTGCCTCAACCACAACGCTGTCGGGGGTGGGAGGCCAGCAAGCGAAGAAAACCTGCCTAGAGCCGCTAACCAAGTGGCAGAGTCACCTGACTGATGCTGTCTGCTGGAGTCCCAATCACACTGTGTGGGAGGAAGCCTGGTCAGGAAGAGGTCCACCCAGGCTGAGCTCCCTGTGGATACAAAGCCAGCCAGGGCAGTGGGAGGGACTGCCTAGGGATGGGTGCTGGAACCTGGCATTCCAACCTCTCTGGATTGTAACTTTGAGTCAGACTCACCTTCCGTCCTGCCCATGGTCTTATCTCCTGTTTTCTCCTGTTTTCTCCTTCTGCCTGTGACCCCCTGTGACTCTACTAGGACTGGCACTGGACATGTCAGAGTGGGCCGTTTAGTGGAAAGGTGGGATGCTGCAATTAGCAAGCCACCAGTTGCCAAATGCAACAACTTGCTTAATTGGCTTCTTGTTTTATTAAGAGTCCCAATTCTCTTTAGCCAAGTCTCTGATGCCAGATGGCACCAAGTTCTGGGAGATTTGAAGAGATTAACGACAACAAGAAAGGGCTAGCTTGGGCAGCTCTGGAGGCTGGTGGCCATAGCAGGCCATGCGTGGGTATACAGCCCCTGGTAGAGCCCAGCCCAAGCACAGAAGCCAGGCCTCACAGCTTGCCCATCTGTTGGGGTGGGCAGCCACTTCTGGCTGGGGCAGGAAAAGCCAGAGCTCCAAAGTGCCATCCCCATTTGCAGGAGAAGCGAGCCAGTTGGCACCAGGAAAGCATCCTGGCCTGCCAGTCCATCCTCACTCAGTAAAATACAATGATGGGAATGAGCCAGAGGGCAGACCAAAAAGGAGCCCACAAGCAGGCGCAAGAGAGGATGTGGTGGATGGCGGCTAGAAAAGTGCAGGTGTGTCTGACGGCAAGGTTGGGGAATAGCTGAGCAGTGAGGCTGAGGGCTGCCGCCCTGAGGTTGTGTTTGGTGCACATGTTTTCTGGGTCGGGGAGACCATTGGTGTGTGCTGCATCTCCTGTGCCAGGGAGCTTGGCTGGTTCTCCCATCTGTTCTCTGCACTGTAGTCTCCATCATTAGGTCATCTCCAAGAGCACCCTCACCTCCAGCGCTGCTGTCCCGCCATTGCTGAAGGACCCAGACTCATATTCCCTGTGGATAAGGGGGAGTACTGCAGGTGCAGAGATGCCAGCCAAGATTGCCCACCCAAGCCTGGGTACCCAGACATCTTGCTAGGGCTCAGCCAGGTGGACGTGCTTGGCTGAGGTTGAGCTGATATCACCTGGGCCATAGCTTCCCCACCAGTCACATCATTTGCATGTCCAGTCCAAAGCTCCAAGGCAAACCAAGATGCCTTTATCCAGCAGCCCACTCCGAGGGCATAGTGGTCATCTCTGTGGAGCCCAAGGTGAAAGCCAGACCCCTGTTTGCGCAGGGTTCATCTGCACAGTATGGGGCTGAGTGAGGAGGTGTCAGACTCCTGCCTCTGGGGCCTGAGTCTTTCAGCAGCAGGACCTGGAGATGAGGTTCCAGCCGACAGCCAGATGTGGAGCTGCTGAAGTTTCTGTTCCCCTGTATCTGTGTCACCTGCGGAATTGTGTTTGATTTGTTCTCTCCCAAGGATCATAGCTGGTAGGCTCTTTAAGACCGTTAGCTTTAACTTCCTTTTCTAGTCTGATCTTTGATTCCAAACTCATGGTATGGTCTGATGCAGGAAAAAAAAAAAAAAGAACTCCATGGCGGCAGGGAAGCCCGCCTGCCTGCGCTTCCCAGTGCATTCATCCTGAAGGTGTGGGCACGCCAGGGAGAGACGCAGGCCGCCCCACAGCTGTTGACGCCATGCGGCCTGCTGCACACTGAAACGTGGCCACTGGCAGTGCTCACTGAGGAGCTTCGTGCTGCGGCTGGTGGCAAAACCGCTTCCCATTGTCATCCTGAAAAGCCAGGGTCAGATAGGAACAGGATTGAAACCCTGGGCCTTCCCAGGCTGTTTGTTCAGATGCCTACAGCCTGAGGGATTGGGGCTGCAGGCTGAGCTAAGTCTAGAACCCTGGACAGCTCCCAATTCTTTCCTCCCTGTTTGCTGTGTGCAACAGTGTGGCACCTGGTCAACCCCAAGCTGAGCTCTTCTGGGAGGGAGGAGCAGGCTGTTTCCCCGCCCACCCCCCAAATCTGTTCCTGAGTCATCCTCGAGACAAGCCTCACGGGGTGGATGTGCAACCATAGCTTCTCAGTGTAACCCAGCTGGACTACCATTTCAGCGCAAATTCAAGTTGAAGTGCATCCTTCGGCTGTGTTAGCAAGCCCTGTACCGAAATAGTAAGCAAAGGGAATCTAGCAATTTTTCCTTTTCTTTTTGGCCCTTTCAAGCAAGGGTCGGCATTTTAAGTGGGTGTGGGACATTCATTACTCCACATCAGGACCCTGCCTTGTCCTTCTGTAATCCACTGTGCTTCGGATTTTTTTGCCTGCAGTCCGTTTGTCTAATGGCAGTGAGTTCAGATCCTGGGTTTTGCGTTCTCCCTGGCTTCCTGTGTCCCTGGAGCATGTGCTGCGGGTCCCCCGAGGAGGAGAGGGTCCTGGGGAACAGGTGCGTGGAAGCTTCCCACAAGCAGAGAGGAAGGTGCATGGTGTGGGGTGAACTGCATGGTGGCCGTCACACAGTTGGCAGTGGTGAAGTGAGCTCCTGCAGTGTGTGATGGCAGTGCGCACCCTCGTGCCACAGTGCAGGTGTCAGCACGGAATGAGCACACACACGGCTGTAGAGAAGGGCAGGCTGGTGTTTCAGCAGAGGGGCTGGGAAGGCTTTGGCACACAGCCTCAGCATGTGCAAAGGCCCTGAGGTGGAAGGAGCTCACCAGGTCCAAGGCTGTGGAGGTGGCGCTTTAAAAGTGGGGTGCAGGCTGATAGGAGGTGAGGCTGGGAAGGCTCAGGATCCCAGGCAGGCACAGCCCTGTAGGCCAGGCTCGTGGGGCAGCTGGCTGCCTGTCTAGATGCAGGTAGAAAAGCAGTCGCTGTCTACAAGGAAGAAGAGGATCGGAGCTGAACCCCGCCCCTGACTCGGTCCCAGTGGACTCTGGGGTAGGGGCCTCTTTGGCTGTGGGAGACACTGATGTGGACAATGAACGCTGACACCCGCAGTCCCGGCCCGACCTTTTCAGCATTCGGTGCGCTGATTAACCAGCCACTCTCCCTCTTCAGCCCACACTGAAGACACTTGGCTCGGGAGGAAGTGGAAATGGCCAGCCCATCTAATAACAGAATATTGAAAAGGTCATGGCAGTTCGGCTGAGTTCTCCAACCTACAAATCACGGGGAGCGTCAGCTCAGATAACTCATTCTCCTGACAAATCAAGGAGCAAGGACTGGAGACTGCACAGCTGATTAGGCGCATTGGAAATCAGAGGCCGGGATGCAGGGGCGGGACAGCGATGGTGCTGATTAGCTGATCCTGTAGGGGGAGCGTGCTGCCCCCTGGTGGGTGCTCAGGTGACAGCAGCGCCCAAAAGGTCCCAAACAGGAGCAGGTGGTCCCACCAGGTCAGGAGCCTTTTTTTCCATTTTGCCATAAAAGTATGGAAAAGGACCTTTCCCCAACCCGTGGCTAAATTAGAATGTGGACTGGTAAAATCCCTGACATTCCATTAATCTTGGGATATTTTGAAGGAATTTTAGATTTTAGATTTTTTTTTTTAATACAGAAATTAGCATGTACATGGCCAGCCACTGGAAACAAAAGAGTAAGTCGGAACACCCAAACCTCGTAAAGTGAGGACAGGTCTATGGCTTCGTTTATCATAGTGTTCCACAAACAACAATAAAGAAAAATGACTGATTTAATTAAAGTCTGAGTAATTAACCTTCTGAGCCATAAAACCAGGGGCCCCCGCACAAAAGCACGTCCTCACCGTGCAGGCAGGCAGCCTGAATGGGTCGGCAAAGCCGGATTGAAGCAGAAAGCTCACCTTACAAAGGAATCCGGGCAGACGGAGAGGGGGAAGAGCCTCAGGAGTGACTCCATTTAAACTGCGCGGACGAATGCGAGAGACGGGGCATGTGAAACATGTTTCTCCAACCAGGGACACACAGGTTTCCTCGGGCTTCGGCGATAAGGGGACTGACGTTTTGAGAATGGCTGATTAAAAGCTTTTGGGCGCTTTCACTGAGCAGTTGAGCACAAAATCCATGGAGTAAATCGAAATCCCAAATGCTAAAAGAAGACTAAAAGATTTACTGCCACAGATTCAATTAAGTGGCAAAAAAAAAAAAGAAAAAGGACCATCTCCTTCAAGATTCATTTAGGCACCCACCTCCTAACTGCACAATTTCCCAAGTGGGGTGACGTTGTGTGTATGTGTATGCAGAGCAAGGCTCACAGGCGCATTAAGTCGGGGTTCAGCAGGTACTCCGGCTGCTGATATGGGACACCATTGCTAGCTCATTCCTTGGCAGGCTGTTACCAACCTGCACTAGTCTGGGTGTCCACCACTAGAAGTACCCTGTGAGGTTGTAGGTCTTACACCAGAAGCTGCCCTAGTGAACCCCCCTCCCCTGCTCCCCACAACCCACAGAGCCACACACTGTGACTCGAGACATCGTTAAATCTCCCAGACTCTCACGGTGAGCTTTCCAAGTGTCCCTTCGCTGAGCAGTGACGGTAAGCCCCACAGGAACACTTCTGGGTCTCTGAACTAGCTAACAATGGCTAACACTTCTGGGTCTCTGAACTAGCTAACAATGGCATGGCTGCTCTGTTCTTTAGGATGGGACACACATGTAGTGCTGCTCCTGCCAACAGATATAGGGGCCCAGTGCTGGCTGCACATGGACAAGCCAGCTATGAGTCGCTGCCAAGTAGCGGGTGTCAGCTCGGCGCCATCACCATCACTTCCACCATCAGTGAACTCACGCACCTGTGAAGAGAGTGGGGCTGTATCAGCAGGAAGAAGTCGCATTGTTCCCACTATCGGTAACTCACCTACTGCCATGAGCAGAAGCTAAATCCCTCTGCCTGCAGCTTCCCATCATGGCAACCCCCACACCGTACAGCCCACGTTTCATCCTGGCTGTGTGACCGGGTGCCCTCCTCCCACTGACCTCCCACATGGTGTCATACACTGTTGTAAGAGGAAGAGGGACAAAGGTGGGATGAAAAGTGACCAAGGAGAAGGACTTCAGCAACCCAGTGAGGGCAGAACGTTGTGTGCTGCAGGGCGGCCAGGGTTAGGGGAAGGCTTGGTTGGGACAGTGGCAGAAGGGACATTGGAGGGTGGTAGTTTTCAGGCCTGCTGGGTGGGTAGGGGGAGTCAAGGACTGAGGGGTCACAGCGGTCACCTGCAATGTCTGATGGGTCCCAGAGGAGGGGCAGGGCTGGAGCTGGGCTGGAGCACTTGCTGAAACATGCTGTGTCTCACACCTGCCAAAACAGGTGGCTTTTCCTCTGAGCTTGTGGGCCCCCTGCCTGCTGCTTACCCGTGAGGTTATTTGTACACCTGTCTTACGGTCTCCTGTTGCAGAACATCCAGATAATTTGGACATGGAAAAGAATAAGCAAGGGCAATTTTTTTCCCCTAACAATGATAGAGCAGACATAAAACCACAAATGGAAATAAAATAGGAATAAGTGAGAACAGAGGAAAAATCAATAAAACAGATGAGGTTTAAAATAGCTGACAGCTATGGGAGACAAGAGAAAAGGAATAATTTAAATCCCAGATTGTAAACGTGAGATAAAATAGAAAAGAAAGGAATTATGAAAAAGATTGAATTTTAAAACCAAGTATTAAACTAGGAGTTAGGTTAATATTATAGAAATTAGTGAAGTTAAAGTAAAAGGCTGAGATAATAGTTTTAAAATATGAAGCAGCTAGGGTCACGATGGTGTGAAATGAGGCATGCCCAGAAAGACAAATACTGAAGGTTCCCTCTCCTAGGCGGGGGCTAAAGGAGTCCCCCCAAAGGTGGAACTGTGGCCCCTGCAGGCAGGGGAGAGGTGGGGAGGGGCCAGGCAGAGGTTGAGTAACGGGTGCCAAGAGCAGTGGGGTTGGAAGCATGCCCGGGTTCCGCAGAGCGCAGACAGCAGCTCATGCTGCCGCATCCTGTGCTCTTTGGGAGCCGGGGTGTGGGGGTGGAGCTCAGAGGCTCCAGATGGGAAGAAGCAGTAAGGAGGTGGCGGGTCAGGTGGATCAGCTCCCTGTTTTATATGCTACTGTTCATGTTTATATAGAAAAGGTAAGAGAGTAGCAGCTGCTGGGAAAATGAGAGAAGGAGGCAGCGAGAGAGGGTGAGACAGAATCTTGGGAAGCCTGAGAATAGCTTCAAGCCCTGGGGGTGCCCCACACATGCAGCCAGTACCCCCAGAGGGGCAGCACTGTCCAGTTTCTGTGGTGTGGGCTTGACCACACCTCCGGTACAAGTCCCCAGCAGTCTGCGAGGCCTCAGCCGCTGGAACTGTGAGAGAAGCCATCAGTGCACAGACAGTGAGCCCGAGGCCTCCGCTAGGAGGGGCTCAGGCAAGGAAGGTTGAGGGAGTGAGAACAAACGTTTTGTAACCCCTCAGTCTGTTACACTGACGTGAAAATCACAGCAGGAATTCCAAAATACAACGCCCTTATGGAAATACAAGTGAGAAATTCCAAGAAAGTAGCCTGTAGTACCAGCCTCCTCGCTGCAGTGCACAGATGCTCATGCTAGCCCACGGCACAGCTCACTGGAAGGAGCCACGTGCAGGCCTCGAGGCATCTCCCATCAGTGCAGCTGGTACAGGTGCACTGTGCTAGCAATGCATAGACCATGGACCGTGTTGCCATGGGCAACGAATCGCAATGAACAACTTTTGATAAAGTTCTGAACAAAGCAGTGTGTACTCTCCCCCCGGGTTTTCGTAACAGTTGCATCCCAGCAACATTCCAAGTGCATTAAACCATGCACAAAATATCGCCTTCATGCCTAAGCAGAATTAGTCTCTGGGCTCTACAAGTTCTAAATACACGTTCAGCTACATAAATAAGCCCTGGGACACTAAACAAAAAAAAAAAATTGGGGACAAATGACCATTCCTGACCAGGAAGGACCATCTCGTGCAATACAGGAAGCCTAGGGTCCTGGTTCTGGCCCTCTGAAGACTAACAGTCATCCCTCCCCAGCTATGTGCCTACTAAAAATGCTCCCATTAGCTATAAAAGAAATCACTGACAAGAGATTCTGCCTCACACGGAACCACTGCCCACTGAAACTGGAGGGTTCAGGGCCAGGAAGTCCTGGGTAGCTGCCTTGGCTATCGCTGTGGGCACCAGGTCATGTATACCCAGCCTTGAGAACTGCAGGAACACTTTGGAGGTGAGAGTAGATGTTTGTGAGAAAGAGCAAGACTTGCGCGTGCACTTGGGCTAAGATGGTCCTGCTATGTCAGGACCCCTGCAAACTTGGGCAGGCAGCATAGGACAGGCAACCAGGAGGGGCAGAGCGAGGGACCTGCCCCAGGGCACCTGCTGCTGGCAAAGGAGGCATAGTTGCTAGGAGAGAAAGGGCTTTTCCGTCTGAGCAGCCTGGGCTGTAGGGGCAGACCAAAGGATGGCTGTGATCCTTCGCAGAGCCCCAGGATGACACATGAAGGCCCTGCAGGGAGGGGCTTTCCACCCAGGCACCACGTGTGCTCTTGGGAGGTCTGGAAAGAAGCCGATGTGGTCTAGGAGGAGCAAGAAGAGGTCAGGACTCGGGTCACAGAGCCCTGCTCAGTGGCACAGGCCTGGGAACAAAGTTAATCTAATGTTCTCTTTCTGCTGGGTCACTGAGCTCATTTCTAAGATTGGTTTCTTGCTCAGAGCAGGATTTCGCAGTTTATAAACTCCAAAGAGAGAGAGAGAGGGGGGAGGAAGAAGTTCTGACATAGTTGTATTGGTGTGAATGAACTGTTTTTTGTTCTCAATGACTGAATTCCCCCAATTTCACTTGAGGGGGGAACAATTGCAATCCAGGGCTAAGATGGCACTTGGGCTGGGTGTGTTGGAGAATGCTGCTCACGGTGGTGACTGGGGACAGAAAGGGGCTGCACCGTGTCCCCATTTCCAAGTCTGTGCCTTGGCTGTTGCTGAAGGGTTATACGCTGCTGCTCTCAACTGTCTGAGATTAAGGTGGATATTGAAAACTTAGCCTCTGCTTTGAGCTGCTTTTTTTTTTCTAGTGAGCATAATTGGACAGCTAACGAGAACTCTGCTTTTTTAAGATGTGTCAGCTCTCCTTCCCTGCAAGCCGTGATCAGATCAAGAGGAATCTTGCATTTGGGGTTTTATTGCTGTGTCTGGTTTCTTTTCCCTGCCTCTCAAACTTAGTCAATTTAAATACATAGTGAAAGCTGCAGAAAGTTTTCATTGCCTGAAAAACAAACTCTTTAGAGACAGTGATGGCCATGTTCATGTTTTTTAGCTTGAGGTTTGAAGCAAGTGTATTTTCAGATGTTTAGATTCTGCAAAATGATCGTTGGACCAAAGCACATTTTCATGTGTTAAGGTCAGATCTGGAGCCAGCTTTGGATTAAACAATGGGCCCTTTTTCCCCCTTCATCATAAAATAGGCTTTAAAAGGTCAGGAAACAGCTAGGTGCTGGTGGGGGGGAAGCTCTCCTGCATGTTTTGAAAAAAAAAGATCAGGAGAGGATTGTACTTGGGGGGGGGGGGTCTATGGTATTAGGGTGGGAAGATAAAAGAGAGGGAGGGGGTGGGTCTTGCCAAGCCCCCTACCCCCAGGCGCCTTGCTGAGCATTGACTGTGATGGCTGATTGTGTCCTGGGCAACACAAGGAAGTCGCTCTCTGGGGCACAAAAAACACAAGGCTGGACCCAGTGCAGTAACCTTGTGGCTGGAGTCCTCATCTTCACACGCCAGGATCCCATACGGGTGCCGGTTAATGTCCCGTTGCTCCACTTCCCCTCCAGCTCCCTGCTTGGGGCCTGAGAAAGCAGGCAAGAATGGCCCAAGCCTTGGGACCCTGCACCCCTGTGGGGGACCCGAAGGAGGCTCCTGGCTTGGGTTGGCTCAGCTCCAGCTGCTGCAGCTGTTCGGGGAGTGAACCAGCATATGGAAAATCTTTCTGTCTGTCTCTCCTTGTCTTTGTATGTCCGACTTTCCAATAAAAAATAAATAGATCCTTTTTTAAAAAAAAGTCACAGGACTGAGAGGCCTAGGGACAGGCCAGGTTTCCTGTCCGGCTCCTAGATGGGGGCAGGCAGGTGTTGAATGTGAGACCCAGCGGAGGATTCCTTCTGCATCTTACCCTGTTCTTCCAGAAGCCACTAGGAGGGACGCCAAAGCCCTGGCCAGCAGAGGAACAGAAAAGGGAATGGTTAGGGAAGTGGTAGTGGAGCGCAAGAACAATAAAAGACTCTTTCAGAAGCTGAATAAGGGATGAGGTGGATGAGATAGGTAGGGGTGTAGTCGAAATCTCTGAGAACTGGAATGCGGATATGGCCGCTGGCCATGAGTGGCTAACTTCAGGGAGTCTACTCCCCCAGGTGTCAGAAACATCCTGTAGTCCTTTCGCAGTCACCTGCCTAGAGCAGGTGCTCACCTCATTTCCGTCCATGTAGGTCTATGTTGCCTACTCTGTGACTTATTGAAAGTCTCATCATGTGGTGTACACTCGTGGGTGGCTTTTTCCATTCACTAAACATCTTTGAGATTCATTGCACATACTCATCAACTCCTGGGTCCGTCAGTCTCCCAATTTCTGTCACATCTTACCCTGCGGATACACCATGAACATGGAGAAGCCACATGTTGTACTCAGGAAGATGGAATTCTGCTGGACTGCTGCAAGTCAAATTGTAGCCAGGAACATAGGGTAGCTTGGTGAGCAGATGCGGGCCAGGCAGTGAGAGCCCAGGGGCTTCGAGAGCTCCCGCCTTGCAGGAGTTCTCTTACATGCAACTGAAGGTCAGTGCTTACTCTGGGTGTTGGAGTCACGGAAGACTTAGTTCCTTCTGCTGCTTTTCCTTATGTTCCAAATTCCTCTCAAAAGAGCAGGAAAGATACTTCAATGAGTTTGCAGAAAAGGGAATTAAAGGATCAGTTTATTTGGGTTTTAAAGAATGTTTCACCCCAAATGTGTAAAGGGTCTTCAGAAAGCTCACTGTGAACGGATATTCTGAGAAAACCGATCACACAACTTTTACATCAAAATAAGCTTACCTTTTACTTCCATGTTTTTTGCACTTTTCTCAGTGCCTTGCCTAGGTTCCAAAAACTGTAGCCACAGGTAGCCATGCTGGCCTGAGAGAAAAGGCAGAGAAGAGCCCAGTGGCCAAGCTGGTCACAGACTTGCTGGCATGCGGCTGGATCCCCTGCAAGCCAGAGCGCTCAAGCTTTCTGCGCCCAAGCTGCCGGTGCCCGAGCCAGCCTGAGGGCTGCAGGGAATGCAGTGTCGGAACTGAAGTGGGCAGAAGCGCTGACGAGGCGCGGAAGAACCTTGCTGCTCTGGGAGAAATGGCAGTTCTCATGGTTGGGTTATTTGGGAAGGCTAAGTCCAAGAGAGGAAGACCGTTTTTTGCTCAAGAAGGGCTTGTGTCAGAGCCTTGAGCCTTGGCTGAGTCAGCACTTTGTAAAGTGTCGGCTGAAGTCAACACCACAGGGCCACAGGTCAGCCAAAGGCCTGCTCCCTAGCTCCCAGCCAGGCCCGCATGCCCGTCGCACTCGCCACCAGTTGGTGTTCAGCATGAGCAGGAGGCAGTGTATCTGCAGCGAGAACTGGGACAGGAGAAGGGGCCCTGGCCCCTGTCTGGGGAGGGGGTAACAAAGGAGCTCCACGGGTAAACCTGCTTCCTGTGGCCTCGGGAAGACACCAACCGGGAACCTCAAAATGATGGAACCTGTAGTGTGGAGCCTCCACACACACTCCCCTCTCCCTCCTGCCAGCGGCCGACTGGGGCACCCTGCCCAGCAGCTTGCTCGATCCTGCCCAGTGTCTGTCCCAAGTCCCCAGTCTTCCCCAGCTCCACCCTAATGTGTGATAGACTTCCTGGGCTGTGGGGCTCATGACGTCCTTGCTGGGGCCTGTGCCCACCACCCTCCCTGGATGGCAAAGCTGAACTGAAGCTAACAAAGAGATTGCACGTCCTCGGAGGAGCTAAGCCACCAGCTGACCGATCCCAAGGACAGTGGAACAGTGCTGTTGTGTGGACTCATGGGTCTTTGCAGACTCAGTGTTGACCCCATAGAAAATCCCTCAGAAGGGCAGGTGGGCAGGCCAGACGCTGCTGCTCCTCAGCCCACCATGGCCGGTCCCCTCTTCTCTGCCTTTGTCTCATGGCTCCTATTAACAGAAGGCTGTCAGCCGCATGGCCGCCCTTTACCCATCACTAGAGAGTACTGCTGTTGGCCTCCCTGCTCCCTGGTCCCACCTGAAGTTTCAGCTGCAGGAAACTTCCACCTGTGCTCTGTGTCCTCACCTGTCTTCGCAAGAAGTGGAGGACCATGGGTCTGGGCCCTGGCCATCAATGTTCACCATGCCCTCCTGTTCCCTCCTCCTGGAAGCCCTCCCAGACTCCATCCCCAAATCCCGATTCAATGGCTCCATCGGGGACACCCAGAGTACCTGACTTGCTCTGACGTCCCTAAATGTGAGTCTCATAAGCAGAGAGCTTGTGCTTGGTGACCACACAGCTGTGTGTCCAAGCCCTGGTGGGCAGAGGACACACAGTATGTGTTTGTGATGGAATCTACAACAGATAAAAATAGGCTGCTTTGCAAGACTGTGCTTTCCATGGCCAGCTCTTGGCTGTGGAGGGGATTGGGCTGCTGAGTTATATAACCAGCCCCTGAAGGGACCTGGGGTCCTCACCCCACGCCTCTATGAAAGCGCTGAGACTAGATAAACACTGCCAGGCTGGACTTGCCCAAGGAGTCTAAACATGCAGGGTGCCCTAGTCACTTGCTCCCCCAGGACCAGGGCAACTGCCATGGGTGGCGGCTTTAAGGCTTAGGTGTGTGGAGGGCAGGAGGGCCAGCGCAACGAGAGCCACCCTGGATCTGAATCGAGGATGAGAAGCACGTCCCAGCCATTAAAACCTAAGCAACAGGAGGATTTATGTCCTGCTCTCCTCTGCAGCTAATGTGACATCGTTAGCGCTGGTCCTGTGTTTCCACGGGGGCCGGGCCTGCCTGCCGAGCCCAAGACAGGCTCAGTCATATTCAATTCAGCTCCGCACTAAGTGCTGTTTATTTGCTTTCTCTCTTCAGAACTCGATAAGCTGTCAGAATATCTATTAGGGAGAATGTTCAGGTATCCAGAACGCTGCCTCCCGCAGCGGTGTGGGATCCACGCCTCACGCAGCTGCCAGCCCCTGTAAGCAGGCGTCCCGTGCTTCCAGGAGCCCCAGAAGGCTGCTCATCTGTTAACATACAAGCTGCATTCCCACCACCACTGGCACCCATGAAATCACCCCCAGGAGCCCAGCACTGGCCACAGCCGGACTCCTATGGGCAACCTCCCTCGATTCAGTCCACAGTGGACAGCGTCCCCCGTGAACCTCTGCAAAGAGCAGGCCTGAGGCCCCAAGCAGCATGGCACTGACACTGCTGCCACCACCAAAACACATACGTAGCTGCCATCACTTGAGAGCTGTTTGTCTAAAAGACGGTACCCTCCCTCCCCCAGCACTGCACGGTTGATGTAGGCAACGCAAGGTGAACCTGCACACAGATGTGGCCTTGGAAGTACAGCACAGCCCCAGGCCACTCTTAGAGAGGTGGTGTTGTGCACTCATAGCCACACCCACCTCTAGGGCTGGTCTCACCAGTGTCCCACCCTGTGGCCAGCCCTGGCCCCAGCAGAGGTGAACCCAATGCCTGCACATAGACAGCTAACTGAGAGATTCACACCCAGCAGTAATCTGCAGAGCCAGCCTGGAGTGCTGTAAGGTTACAGGGGACAGGAATTCAGTCACCCAGCCTCGCCAGGCCCTCTGTCTGCTGCCCTCAGTGCCCACTACACCCTGAGGGCTGAGCTGAGAAGCTGCCAGACCAGCCAGTGGTCTCCAGTGGCTTTGGAACCCTTGATAGAAGCCTCTAGAACCAGCAGCCACATTGCCATGTCAGCGGCAGTGACTCTGTGTCTCAGGTCAGTATGGCATGGCTTGTCTGTGTTAGCTCCTTGTATCTTTCCACCCTGTCAGGGCCACCCATGTCCAGCCCGTCAGTGCTGCCCACACAGTCCTTGGTAGTACCCCCAGCTGGGGTCATTTCTCTCTACTAGCCCTGAGTAGCAAAGCCATTTTTCAGATGGACAAAGCAAAGTTCTGAGTTATGTGAGTGGCCTCTCTGACCACACAGCAGGAGCAGACACTAGCTCCTGGCCCTGCACACAGAGCTGAGCACCAAAGTGCCTGTTGGCCTAAGTCCAGCTCTCAGGCTCCCGCCCTTGGTGGTCAGCAGGTCTGGCCTAACCAGCCTTCAGCATGGAAAGGCCCAGGAGAATGAACACTGGTTGCCAAGCAACACCCAAACTAACTGGAGGCGCTGTACTCAGAGGGGAGGTGTTGTGGTTGGAGGTATTGCTGTGGAACTCCCCCCCAAAACTGGGTCCCCTCACCCTAAGTGCAGAAAGCCAACCCTTAGCATTGGGAAATGGAAGCAAGTAGAGATTCAATGCCAACAAGGAGCCAGGCAGCTGTTAAGTTCCTGTTGGTGATTGAGCTTCCTTTGCTTGGTCAGTGATGCCATGCTGTTCAGGTGATTTCCAGCTGGTCCAGGGGTTACCTGCTAGTGGTCCTTCCTTTCTGTCTCACACCTGTGATTTCCCAGCCAGTGCCTGGAATTCCCCTCAACATTCTCCACTCTGCTGGCCACTGGGGTCTTCTGCTGGACAAACCGAGGACTTGAGTCTGGTGATGAGAACGTAGGCGGGCCAGTTGATCACTGTGGCAAATGAGTAAATTCCTTTTGATAAAGGTCAGGCGAGGACACTTTACGCTAAGGGGGACAGACAGAAGGCTAGATCCTGCTTGTACATTAGAGGGGTTCAGTCTCACTGTGCTTTGAGAGCTATGCACTCCACATATGGGGGCACCACTGCTGTTTGGATTAACTTAGACCCTGAGACCCAGCATAGGAGACCAGAGGCTCCATGTTTGCAGAGCCCTGGCAGCCAGCAAACCTCCGTTTTGCTTCGGAGGTGGAAATTTCAACAACAGCTCTGTGTGTGTGTGTGTGTGTGTGTGTGTGTGTGTGTGTGTGTAGACACATGCAGTTGTCTTTGTCTCTGGCTTCACAACCTCTGCTGTAACCCTGTCAGGTGGAATCTCTGTAAAGAAAACCTGCCAGTGTTCAGCAGGCAGGTGCGGGCTCCCCACCCCTCCCTGGAGGTGTCCCTAGAGGCGTCCCTGCAGCCCTGCTAGGCTGCATCCAGGTTGCTCCCTGCCACACCTGTCTTATGAGCCAGAGAGCATTCTGTCACCAGCCACTTGCAGACCCTGATTTCCTCCTGGCTGGGGGGATTATTTGCCCATTACCAAAAATCCTTTTGAGTTGGGGCAAAGTTCAAGAACATAATTCAGCACAAGACACTTCAGGGCTTGACTGTGAGTAACATTTATGAGTCACACAAGCACTGGGTGCTGAGCCGACAAAATACTTTCTGTCTGCTGAAGGAAGGAGTAGTGAGGACATGGCGGCTTGAGATAGGGAAAGGAAGCCAGCAGGTGCCTACAGGACAAACCGAAGTAGGAGGGTTAATTTGAGTTCTGAAATTACCTGCTCACGGTGCTGGAAAGGACAAAACCTCTAGGGCATGGGAACAAGAGGAAAGGGACAGAGACCGTGCTCTAAGTTAAAAGGATAAATTATTGTTAGACTCTTTGTGGCGTGTATGTGTTTAAAACAAGACTTTTTGTAGTGTGTGATTTAAAATGATACAAGAGGAGAGTGGAAATCACCCTACAAGAATTAAATACTCTGAAAAAAAATGTAGTCTCACTAAACTATACTACATGGGGGAAAGTTAATTATGTTCATTAAGAATTCAAATTACAGGTTGGACAGAGAAGTGAGCATTAATCAGTTGCAAGGCAGGTAGAAGTCCAGAAGACAGCATGGAGCGGGAAACCGAGAGGAATTGGGAAGCAGCTGCTAAGATCCAGTGCACGCCAGGTGGGAGTTAGAGAGGCTGAACTAACAAGTGTGAAAAAAAGTGAAAGCCAAATACACTGAACCAAACAAGGAAGAAGAGGCGGGCCTTGTGGCAGGGCAAGTTAAGCAGCTACTTGGGATGCCGGTGCTCCGTGTCAGAATACACAGGCTCGAGGCCGGGCTCTGCTTCTGGTCCAACGTCCTTCCTGATGCACTTGGTAGGCAACTGAGGTTGCTTAGGCCGCTTCCATGCACGCAGGAGACCCAGATGGAATCCCCTGCTCCTGAATTCAGCCTGGTTTGCCCTGGCTGTGGTGGACATTTGGGGAATAAGCTGGTAGGTTGGAGATATCTCTATATATTGCTGTCTCACACCCTTTCTCCCTGTCTCTGTTGCTTTGCTTTTCAAATAAGTAAGTTCATTAATTTTTTTAAAGTTGGGAAAAGCAATATTTGAAAAAAAATAACAGCTGCAGATTTCCTAAAATTGAATACTTAAATCTTCAAATTAAGAAAAAAAAAGCCATCAAATCCCAGACAAGTTAATAAAATCAGATTGAAAGAGTAAACAAATATTCATAGTGGTAAAATTGTAGAACATCAGAGACAATGAGAGAAGTTTAAAAGCACCCAGTGATAAAAGACAGATTACATATAAAAAAGCATCAATTACCCTGGCAGCAGATAGCACAGCAGATGCCAGAACACAAGGCAAATAGTATTAGAAGCTACACAAAGGCCCCAGATGTGAGGAGTGGAAATGCAGTAGAGGCAATGGAAACATCTAGAAAGCCATTTGTAAAAAGTTTATGGCAGACCCACCAGTTGCCTTCCAATATCCATCTCCCCATTCATTTCCTTCTTCAGTAATAAAATCCCGGAGAGGCCTGGACACGCTGCCATTTGGATAAATGATGACTTCCCCCGGGCTTCCTCAGAGCTGGGCTGGCCTCCATTGTTGTGAAGGGAGTGAGCTGCCTGCCTTAGGAGGATGCGTTCTTGGTCCTCGCTTTGTCTGTATTGCTGCCTGGGAGGAAGATGCTTGGATGGGACCTGGAGCTCTGTCTTGGACCAGCAGGCCAGGCCCACACCCAAGGGATGGCGGGAGGGAGAGCTGGATGGGTAGCAGGCACAGGCCTGTCTGCTTGTGCGTTCTGTACCTGAAGAAAGCAGCAGGATCGTGTGACTTGTCAAAGCTACCTGTGGGAACTCCTACGGTAGGCCATTTCACTGAGACTCACAGGTGGGACAGAGCTCTTGCTGCAAGGAAGGCCCTTGGAGATGCTGTAAGGCAGAAGACCCAGAAGAACCTGGGCCTCAGGACTCTCTAGGTGTAGGTGCAGGTCACAGAACTGCAGGCACAGGGTCCCAGTGCAGCAATCCTGATCCTGGGCAGGGCTGGTCTCAGTGCCCCTGAAAACCATGGCCCTGGGGAGCAGAAAAAGCAATGGTAGAGGGAGGCTGGGGGGTATGGGCTGCTTGTGGTGTGAAGTTCTTAGGAGGGGTGGTGTTGAGCAGGCTCTTCACTTCTTTGGTGTAGTGGGGTATACCATGATATCACGGGGTGTTATACTGTTTGAAGCTGTTTGGAGAGTTGGTGCTAAAGGAGGGGGAGGCCATACATGCACGTACACACACACACACACACACACACACACACACACTCCTGCCACCTTTTATCCAGGCCCCCCACAGAGCAAGAAACCTTGCACTCCTTTCTCTAGCAAATAAGGAGCATTGGGGAATCCTCCCAGGCCACCTGCTTCCTCTCTGAGCCCCACACGAAAGCAAGGATCTGCACCCCAGCCTTCCCACTGCAGAGCAAAGCTTTTGCAGGTTTCACTTTGTGGACTTGAGTGATGTCACCGAATGTGATTATGAACCACGCAAACCCTCACGTCCTGGGCTGTAAATGGCAGTTGTTATAAAGACAGTAATGACGTTTCGATGTTTGATTGTGCTGCACATAGGCATGCCCTGGACCTGCCTGCTTAAGCAAGTCAATTTCAGAGCCAGTGTGGTGTTTTGCAACATTAGCAAAAAGCCACATTTTTCAGGAAGTTTCTGTGTGCTGGGCTCCATGCTAAGAAATCTGATGTCATCCTTACAGACACTCAGTGTAGTAGGATCTGTTTTATCTCCATTGTTCATTTGAGGAAACTGAGGCAAAAATAAGTCTTTTTGCCCAAAGTATCTCCACAAGTGGAAGTGGCCAACTTCGAGGGCAAAGCTGTGGGCTGGAGAGCCTCAGGGCATGAAGACTACACAGTGACAGTACCCAGCACAGCTGACACTTAAGCCCTACGCACCTGCACCCTTTTGCCCTCCCACCCTTGCACCTGCTGGGCTCGAGTCCTGTAACAGGCTGCCAGCCCCTCTCCTGCTGCACCCACCTCCTTAGCACTAGGTCCCCCAGCAAATTGTCTGAGTTTTTGACCACCTCCAAGCAGAAGGGGACACAGGACTATCTAGAGCTGGCCTCTACTGCTGTCCTCTCCCATCCATCTGTCCCCACCCCTGCGCCCAGCCAGGCCACCTGCACACCTCTGGGAGACCCCCAGGCTTCCTGCTGCCTGGGCTCTGCATGTGATGATCTCCAGGGCTCTGCTGCCTGCTGTGAAAAGCCAAGATTTGAGAGCTCGAGAAATAAATTATTTTTTTCAAAAAGCCTGTCTTGTGCAGGTAGCCAGCCTTTATTCCCAGAAAATTGTCTCCACTGTGAGTTTCAAGAGCCAAGAATTTGCCACCTGGATGTTCTGCACATGACACGCTCCCCTGAGGCTGTCATACTCCACCTTTCGTCTGGTCCTGATAATGGGACTTAGCAGGAAAAAAAATCTGAGGAAAATGAAAAACCACAGGTTATCACTTTTAAATGCTGTCCTGCTACACTCCCTGTGGCTGTGGGTGAGACTGGCCCTTGGTTTCCTTGGCCTTTTGAGGAGGAGTTGAGCTTGCTGGTCCCTGGGGTCAGCGTGGCTGCAACAACCCATGGTTCTGAGGTGGGGGACCCTCTTGGGGTACACATGAATGAGGCAGGGGTCCATCGTCCCCTGTAGTTCCAGGCAGTTTGTAGAATCCAGGCCAGGCTTCTTGCGCTGTGCTAGCCAGAGTTGACCCAAGACAGACTTGCCAGAAATAGGGAGCCAGCCCTCCCCATCTGCAAGGTTGGCCTGATTTGTGAACTTAAACAAGGGTTCCTAGAAAGCTGTTTGTAAAATTCATGGCCGTCTCAGGCTGCAGCTGACACATTTCATCTTCCATCTTCTCAGGCAAGGTGATTACACATTCTACATGCTGAAGAAACAAGAATGTTTGCATAGGGCATAAGAGTCAGAGACTCAGCCCTGCTAGTCGGGCGTTTGGCTACCGGGCAGGATCTTGCGCTAGTTCCCCATCTCTCTTGTCTGCTTTGTGACTGGGGCACTCCCCAGAATAGCTTCCTCCAACACTAGGGGCTCTTGCCCCATTTGCAGGGCAGGGGAGACATTGAAATGGAGATTTGCAGCTGGAGGCCAGCATGCGCCCTGCCCACCAGTGCCTGCCTCTTTGCGGCTGCCCAGTTCCAGCCTGATAGGGTCAGGAAGAGGGTGGTCCTGCTTCCACAGGAGTGCAGCCCATGCCCGAGCTTGCCTGGGTTCAGTGCGTGGCAAGCATGACCTGAGACCAGCAGGAGGAG
The DNA here is from genome assembly GCF_030435755.1 of Ochotona princeps. NCBI lineage: Eukaryota > Metazoa > Chordata > Mammalia > Lagomorpha > Ochotonidae > Ochotona > Ochotona princeps. Next base: position 36,178,079 of record NC_080850.1, read on the forward strand.
CTGGCAGGTATGTGGCCCCCAGCACACTGGGAGGGGGTTGGGGCCATCCCAGATGCTTTCTGGAGCGAGGCAGCGATAGTTCCTCCAGCAACCTTGGGCAGTCTCCCAGATCAAGGTGTTGCTTCAATGTACAAACTACAGCAGTGGAGACACTTCATTGCCTCAGCTAGTTGATTTTTTTTGGGGGGGGAGAGGTGCCTAGCCCATGTAAGAATTAGAAAATTCTGACCTCTGGTGCTTAAGTTTGCTCATGTGTGAGTTGAGGCAGTGACACAACTACAAGTGCCTCCCAAGGCTGCTGTGATTCCCTGTGGTCACTGCACAGGTGACAGCTTTGTCGAGATGCTTTTTGTCGCTGAGTGGGGCGGCCCCTGGAACTGTATCAGTGTCTTCTCCTTCGGGTGGGAGAGCAGCTGCTCCAGATTTGCCCTTGCCTTGAACCCAGGACAGGCCTGGGTGTGATAAAGCCAGAGGCTGGCCAGCCAGTCCACCTGGGACCGGCCTTCCTGAGCCGGGACATCTGCCCAGAGATGTTTCAGCCACTTATTTGTTAGTAAACACTCCGATCGCGGTCAACAGAGCAAGCCCAGCTTTGTTTGTCTGCAATGAGGATGTCTGCACTTCTGCTGGGTTCTTACGGGGTCTTGCTGCGTCGTCCAGAGTCCTCTTAATTGCAGAAGGGTCCCCCTCACCAGCAAGGTCCTCCTAAGCAGCGTCCTGGGCAAGCAGAGCTCCTGCCCTCCCATGCCCTGCAGCTGGTGTTCTGCCACAGAGGCTTTTCCACAATCCCCCATGCCCAAGCAGGAGGCCACCTCTACTCACAGTCAGACCTCTGGGTTCTCTTGCTGTGAATCTGTGAGGCACAGCGGGGAGGGGCAGGGCAGGTGGTAGTGACTGCAGATTCCTGGGCATAGTTCAGGCCACCTGGCCCAAGACAAGCAGAGATGGTAGACAAGGCTCTGGGTTCTTCTCCTGGCTCTGCCACTTGACACAGAGTCAACAGGGCAGGTGTCTAAACTTTTGAGTCTGTTTCCTTATGGGTAGAATGGAAAATAAGGCTGTTTGGGTGATTAAATAAGATAAGTAGAAATAAAACAGGAGTGAAATACCTTAAACATGAAAATCAGAGCCATGAGGGATTGGGAGGAGTGTGTTTCTGGTGTTCTTCATTAGCAGTTGTTCATTAGCAGTTGTTTTGTTCCAAATCATCTTGCAAACTAACAAGAGGCAACCTGGTCTGACCCCCACATATTGGAAGTCCAGTTGGGTTTGGACTGGGCATTCTTAGTTAGCCCTGGGCAAGAGACCAGCACAGCCCGTTCGCTGGCTCTGTTAATCAACCTGTCACATGAAAATCAAGTGGACAGACATGGCCCATGAGCCACATGGGGAAAATCAAGAGCAAGGAGAGGAAACAACCTATATGAGAAGCCATGGAGAGAGATGGCATAGGAGGAAAAAAAAATGTGTGTCTCATAAAAAGCCCTGGAGGAATTGGAGAAGGTAACACCTTCATAAAATAAGAACAGGCTGCTACGAAGAAAAGGAGACTGGGACAGCAAGTGTTCCTTGGTCATGAAAAACACAACTGCTAAAATCGAAAATCCAATAGAAGGAATCAAAGAGCAGCCAAGGGACTTTCCCATCACCTGGATTTAAAGGCAAAACAAAGGAAGAGGTGAAATCTGACACACCAGAGGGTCATTCCGGGAGGCCACTTCCCAGCCCGCTGTGGACCAGGAGAACAAAGACATCCAGGGGGTGTCAGCCGTCAAAGGAGGAGCAGGGCAGAGCTCCTCAGAGCCTCAGAGCGGATCTGAGCCGTAAGCCTTCAAACGGCGGGGCAAGTGGGGAACACCTCAGATCTACAGCCTCTTGATATTTCACAACAACAGATGGCAACGCTCTTGTGAACAAAGGGCTGGGACCCTGGCTCACAGGCTGGCACTGTCAGCCCCACAAGCTGGTGGAGCATGTGCCTTGCGGTGTGTGAGGGAAAACTGTTGGGATCTACAATTCTCTACCAAATAGAGACGCTTAGAGGCACGTAAGGATACAGAAACGCACCTCCTTTTGGATTTAAAAATAAAGGAAGGGTGGCAGCCAGGGAAGCAGAAAGGAAAGCTAAGACAGCAAAGAACCAGTTCCAGCAACAGCAACTGTGTGAAAAGTCCCTTCACACTAAGCAAGACAGTCAGAACACGATTAATTATGCCAAGTAAAAATCAGGTTACAGTGCCCTGCACAGTAACCTACTGGTTTAAGTTCTCACCTCGCATGTGCTGAGATCCCATATGGCACTGGTTTGTGTCCTGGCCGCCCCACTTCCTGACCAGCTTCCTGCTTGTGGGAAAGCAGTGGAGGATGGCCCAAAGCCTTGGGACTCTGCACCCGCTTGGGAGACTCAGAAGAAGCTACTGGCTCCTGGCTTCAAATTGGCTCAGCTCTAGCCATTGCAGCTATTTAGGGAGCAAACCAGCGGACAGAAAATCTTTCCCTTTGTTTTTCCTTCTCTCCGTAAATCTGACTTTCCAACAAAAAGAAATAAATCTTTTAAAACAAAAAAATCAGGTTACAAAGCTGGATACCTTAGAGACAGGAAGTAGGAAGCATTCGTAAAGTCTCAAAGGTGTGGTCAAATACCATGCAAATGAAATGTCACAATTCTGTGCACCTGAAGGAAGCTAAACAAAGAGGAGATTGAACCACTGTCTGTGCTATGACAGCACCAGTTCAAGTCCCTGCTGCTGCACTTCCAGTCCAGCCCCCTGTTCATGTGCCTGGGAAAGAAACAGAAGACACCACAAGTGCTTGGGTCCCTGCCGTGCGTGGGGAGACTTGGGTAGAGTTTTGGGCTTCTGACTTCAGCCTGACTCAGGCCTGGCCGTTGCAGTCATTTGAAGAGTGAACTTCCCCCCTCCTCCTGTCTAAATCCTCCCTTTATAATAAATTTTGTAGGAGTCCTTTTGGAAACAGGGAGAACTACCCTCTGATGCTTAAAGCAATCTCCTCTCAGCAGCCCAGAGTCGTCTGGGCCAACATCTCGCCTGCTGGGAGGTGTACCACATCTTTCTGCCAGGTGTGAAGACTGTATCAGCCACATGCTGATGGTACTCCTGATTGATGTTCTGTTGGAGTCAATGAATACAAACTCACATGTATTACAGTTACAGCATACAACGAGGTGAAAATTAATGTTATAGATCCTGTAGTCAACAATAACCAGGAAAGATTGGGTCATGGCTTTGTTCCAACCATCGGGGCAAGAAGGACAATCTAACTGGCCTTAATAGATGGTCTTACATTGGTTGTTTTCAGTTTGCATATTTTGCTTTTGAAACTTGGAAGAAAGCAATACCACGTTAGACGTCTGAAGGTGTTTCACGAAGTCTCAGGCCGAAAGAACTCGTTGCAATTTCCACCTGACACCTTTGACTATGTTTTTATTTATTTGCTGCTCTCCAAAGATTGCAATCTTGAATTGCTCAATATATTTTCTCAGCTGCAAATGTCAATGTGTATATGTAACGAAAATGCCAATCAATATGTATGTTTCCATCTGGAATTAGCATAGAAATGATTAAGGCACTTCAGTGTTGATCAATAATTGTATTTGATTCAGGTTTTATACTTTGCCTCCCTCTACCCTCCTGTCCTATGGCATCGATCACCGAGGCCGCAGCCTTAACTAAGCAGAAGCTGGTTGAGGAAATTCAGCCCAGCACCTGGATCAACCCATGCTGCTGGCCACATAGTGATATGGAACAGAGCCAACCTCACAGCGGCAGCAGAAACCCAGCCTGTCGGAGCTACACCACTCGTAAAAGCATCTCCTCCTGCTATGGACACAGCAAACAGCACCGCACAGCAGCCCAGGTTAGAAAGCCTTTCCCAGCACAGCGCCAGAGCCCTCCACGCAGTCTGATCAAAACACGTGTTTCTGAGCGCCCAGTTCAACGGCACCCTCAGCAGTCACCTGCATCCCCTCAGTGTGGGGCTCGTGCCAGCTTCCCAGGGAGCCCAGGAGCTGGTGGTGTGAGCACCCAGCTCGGTCTTCTGTTGCCACAGCTCCTGGCCTTGACCAGACCTGTCTCATGGACTTCAGCCCTCCCTCTGGCCTCCACAAAGAGAACACTCCCCCCCCCACCCCCTGTGGCTGCAGAGAAAGGCGCACCTGGCTCACATCTTGCTAATTGAGCTGTAATGGCTTTTTCCAGCACAGGTGGCCTGCTCCCTCGTTAGAAAGCCTCACAGTCACCTGACAGGCAACAGCTCCTTTCATCTTGGTGGCCTTGCGAGGGTGGTCCCGGATGTTTGTCCTGGGAAGAAAGGGGTGGCCTCAGCTCCCACAGTCTCCTGAGCAGCTCCAGGCAATTGGGTGTTCCAGGGCTGGCAGGAAGCTGCCCTTGCCACCCGAGGCTCTATGGGCAACTGGTACTCCCAGCTGGGAGACTGTTAGAAAGGCCACACCAGGCGCTGTGCATGCTGGGGCAGCCATAGTGCCCAAACACCCAGCCTGTAGCAAGTGACACAAGGGAGTGTGTTGACATAGGGCTGGTCTTGCTGTTGGAGGCTTGAGGACTACCGCTGTTCTTCACTTTCCCTGTCTCAGAGAAGCCTCTGGAGCACCAGCTTAGTGGTGTGCACCTAACGGAAGCACACTCAGGACCATTGGCTCATTCGAATCTTCAAGCCAAGTAAACAGGGACATGCATTGTGGTGTAGGGGTTAAGCGTCTGCCTGTAATGTCGGCATCCCATCTGGGAATTTGTTTGTGCCCTGGCTGGCTGCTCTACTTCTGATTCAGTTCCTTGCTAATATGCCTAGGAAAGCTGAGAAAGATGGCCCAAGTGCTTGGGCCCAGGGTTGTCTGTTACTGTTATGTCCAATGTGTGCTCGTGGAGCTTCCGCAAGGAAGAACATATCAGGGTGGGTGTGGGAAAGTATAACCAGGAGGAGCACAGAGCAGAGCGTTGGTGAGAGCAGGGAGCCACACGACTGGGCTCGTGCTAGCTATGGGAACTGGCTGCGCTTCCCCTTCCAGACAAGTGTGGGGAGAACAGGAGCCAGGTGCCTCCCTAGGAAGGCTCCAGGACCTCCTTCCATGCAGGGGCCCCTGGACCACATGCAAAGGGCTGCTGGTGAACTGGGCTTTGCTGTGTTCTGGGGCTGAGCCTAGGGGATAATCGGTGGGTAGCCAGCTCATGGTCAATGATAGCCTCTTGACCTTGGCTTAGAAGTTAATAGAGGTTAGTGGCAATACGTGTGACTCCAGGCACACATTTCTTGCTTTTCCCTTCTAGAAGAAGTGAATACTGGCAGACGGTGTGTCACGGTGACTGCCAGTGCCAAGGTGCCGCGTAGTCAGGCCAGACTATGGTTCCGAAGCCCAGCCATGTGTCCAACCATGCCACAAGGATCTGCAGCCATTGGGGTCTGGCACCCCTCTCAGGGAGACAGTGGCCTGGCAGGCCCTCACCCACAGCCCATCTCGTTTCTATAAAGTTACCTGAGTGAATTACTTTATTCTTTTTTATATCCCAAGCAAAACCACATCATCATTTTATTAATGGATCTGCAGTTACTGCATAATGACTTCCAGTTTAGCGTGGACTGGGATATGGGGACGCTTAATCAACTAGTTCCACTATGGGCCTTTCTGCTCCGTGGGGCCAGCAGCCTCTCCCATCAAAGCTTCAAAGAAGCAGGTCCAAGGCTGGTCTGCCACTATGTCATCATGCTTCTTTTATGGCTCCCCTGCCTCTTCCTGGGGACTTGAGAGACCCTGGGAAATGTGGCGCGGGCTGAGGCCTGTGTTAGTGGGCGTTCAGGGAGTGGGTTTATAATGGTCATTTCAGAACACTGAAGTGCCTGCTTTGAAGTAGTACAATTTATGTTTCCATTACAGTCGCCTCCTGGGCATCCTCACACGGTGCTGCCAGCAAGAGGCACTTTTCTTTTTTTTCCTGAGCTCCAGGAACACCCTGAACTTGAGTTCCCTGGAAGTGTTTCCTCTGAAAAGTGAATGGGCTTCTAGAACCGTCCACATTCACCATCCTCACTCCATACCGCAGAGGGACTGGGTCTCCCACCCAAAAGCATAGGCTACTTCTCTGCTATTCTGGGTACCGCCACCAAGTGCCAGGCTGGTTGCCATCCTGGGCCTGACTCTGCCCTTCCTCGGGGCAAAGCCTACCAGCTGCCTACCACAGAAAGGTAAATGTGGCTCAGGAGTAAAGATCTCAATTTCCAGCAGGCACAGCAGGACGCTCCCTTACTGCAGCCCAGGGCGTGAATCAATGGAAAATACAAGCTGGTCCAGTGGGCACATGGCAGGGGAAATAATCATGGAAGAGGCCGCTGGGAGGCAGGCCTTGGGTGCCCTCCTAGCTCCATTATCCATGCTGGCCACACTGAGTGATGCTCTCTCACCGAAAGGCAGGAAGAAACCCCAGCATGGAGGCCTGCGCTGGGGCCAGAGCACCCCAGGCCCCCGCACATGTTCCCCCATGCCTTCCCTCCTGTCCCCAGTAAAGTGAGCTGTTGGGTTTGAGCAGGGGAAGGTCCCACTGAGGCAGAAGTACAGGTCTGTGAGTGTGGATGGTTCAGGTGCAGGCCTGGCTTACCCAGCCCAGGGGAAGGCCCTGGACCTTACCAGGTGAATGTTGACCTGAGGCGAGCACTGTGAGCCTGTGCCCACAGCCAGAGGTGTCTTGTGGCTGCTTCGTGGAACAGGTTGTGGTGCTGGAATAGAGTTGTTCATCATCCCATACATGGGGCCCATGTCCCAAGCACACACTGTACCCAAGGCCCCTGCTTGGCCTCAGACCTGGAAGAACGTGATGCAGTTTGTGCCCCTGGGAAGGTCACAGTGTGGCTGTGCAAGCAGGGTTAGCCCTCCCCTTACCCGAAACACTGGGGCCCAGACACCCAGGGGGCTTACGGAAAACCAACCCAGGCAGAGGAGTTAGAAACAGCAGTCCACACAGCCAAGGTCACTGTGTGCCCATTGAATGGTGGAGGATGGTGAGGGCTGGCTGGGCACTGCCCCACCCTACCAAGCCCACTACCCAGCTACACAGCTTGGCTAACTGGGGTGAGAAATCTGTGTGTCCAGGGGCCTTGGGTGGGGGACTGGCACCCTGTGGGTAAGGCTGAGAGTCCTTTGCAGGTGCCTTCTGGTGTCTGACAGTCTGGGATCCAGGCTCAGGGGACCCCTGGCAGTGAATCACATGACTCAGGGGAATGCACATGCTGGTGAAACCTGTAGGCATGGTGGGTTCCAGGGTGTGTCATGGGGCCTTAAGTCCTGTTGCTTGCATTTGCTTAGTTCTGCCCCTAACAGCTCCTGAGTGTGCCATGTTGGCGTGGTGGTTATAAGAGCTGCAGCAGGCTGCACACCCGTTTTGTCCTGGAGGATCTTGCTGGGGTCTCCCAGACCCCATTCACAGTGTGGGTGTCATGCTCCATTGCCAAGAGAGTTAGCATCACCGGCTGCCAACAGGGCACCTGTAGTGCAGGCTCTAGATCCTGAACGCCCCAAGAGAAGGGAGGTGAGGTGGCCTGGCAAGCTGTTCCAGGAAAGTAGTGGAGAGGCTAGGACTGGCAGGGGAGGTGTGTCTGGAAGACCAGCCAGACTCTGAGAGGCCTCGCCTGACCAAGGATGACCACCTGGTGGTCCAGGCACAAATGCACCAAGACGTGAAGTTGTACATGTGTCCACCTTGGTTCCCTCTGAACAGAGAACTTTTGATGTCCATTTACTTCTGTGCCCCAGCAGGCAAAGGGCTCCATGGATGCCAGCTGCCTCAGATCCTCCCCGGGAGGGCACAAGGATGGAGATAGGCGGGGGTGAGATCGTGAGAAGTGCCACAGTGACCCTCGCCAGGATCATGCTGACCATGCCACTCCTTCATGCCTAGGCATGTGGACCCCCACAGGACTGCCACTCAGACAGCCTTGTGGAACAGGAAGGGAAAGGCAAATCACTGTCCAGGGGGCACCATGAGGAAGGGGAGCAGAAAGAGGGGACAGAGGCTGGAGGGCACCAGGACCTGGCCTACTCATGTGGGGCTGTCCCCAGGTCAGAAGCCATCTCCTGGGAATGTCCTAGCACAGCAGCACCACGATGTGGAATTGGACCATTCCTAGGCCCCATATGCAAAGCAATGGACTTCTGGATTTCAGGAACAGTCTCTATAAGGCAGGAGAGCGAGATCTCCCATGGGATCCCAGGCCCGCTCCTGCCTTGGGTGATACCACAAGATGGACAGGTTCCAATCCCCCTCCACCAGGCCTGAAGGTCAAGCCAGGAGTATAGAAAAGTCCTCTGGGAGTGCAGCCCAGTCTACCCTTTGTAAGAGCAGCTGACCCTGGCTAGCACATCCTGCAGCACGGATCATACTAGGTTTTCTCTCCCATTCCTCTCAGACTTCATCCTGTACCTGACCTTCCCAGTACACGAGGCAGCTTGTGCCTTGGTGGGAAAGTCCTCACTCTGCTCCCTAAAGCTTCCCTGGACATCGGCTTCAGCTAAAGGACCCAACAGGCCCCACCATGGTGGCTCCAGGTTTCCCCAACACCAAATGAGGTGTCAGCCCAGATACCAGCATCTCCCAGCCAAGCCTTCTGCAGAAAAGATGGGCGTGTCAGCATGGTGCTGCTGCTAACAGGATGTGCCCTGCAAGAGAGTCTCACGCCTGGGCAGGACTCCAGGGAAATCCTCTCCTCACAGTCTCCACCATCCCTCTCCACAGCTTTATTCCCATCTCTTGGGGCTTCTTTGTGAGAACTGTGGGTGTGGGGCTGCAGGAAGTGCCATAAGGATATGCCAGAGCTCAGTATGCCAGGTATAGAATCTTTGTTTCATCCCCAGCCCCTGGGCGCTGAGCCGCTCTCCTTCTATTCCTTAGGCTTGATGTCCCATTTGAAGCCAGGCAGTTACAGCTGCGTCATCTCTCCAGAGGTGAACAGGGTAGGAAGATGGGCCTGGGATGAGCAGTGTCACTGGGCTGCACCCTCAATCCACAGCTGTGTGTGTATGTATGAGTGTGTGAATGTGTGTTTGTAGTTGCTAACATATGACGGTTGTTGCTGGGCTGCACTCCTGATGGACAGGTGTGTGTGTGTGTGTGTGTGTGTGTGTGTGTGTGTGTGTGTTTGCCAGAATAGGACCAGTGTTACTGGTTTGTTCACCTGATCCACATTGGTATGTGAGTGTGTAGGTGTAGGTGTGTATATCTGGTATCATGGGATCCAGGTTGCTCCCTACCTGACTCCACAGCTGGTATGAACGGTGTGTGTGTGTGTGTTCATGTCTACCGGCCTAGTACTGGAGGTGGGTCAGGGCAGGTGTGAAGCAGGGGGCTGTTCACAGAGTCCACATCTGTGATGGAGAGGACAGGAACACATCTGCACACATAAGGACTTGTGCCCCTGTGTCCTCTGTGCACCCACCCCCTGTCCTGGGGGTCATGGGCCTCCACAAGAAGCAGTAGTCAGAGCTTCTGCCTCCTCCTCTTGGCAATCTTGCTGGAAATCACTCTCACCAAATCAGGGTGACATTGCCAGTGGGTGTGTTCACCCAATGCCCCCTGTTTACACCACATGGCATTTCCTGAGCTTCCGCAGGTGACTTCTCAGGGAACATTGGCACTTCCACATGAAAAGTCCTTGATGAAGTTTCCAGTGCCACCTACAGAGCCCAACTCAAAAGGAAGCAGATGCACATACCCCGAGATGAACCCCACTATCTGTGTGGTTAATAGACAACCCCAGAGACCCAGGTGTGAAGCCTCCCAGCACCCCCTGGGCTTAGACCCAGGCTCATTCTCCACAGGACCCAGGACGGCCCTTCCCACTGTTGATCATGGATCCTGAGCCCTTCACAGCATCTGAACCGGCTCCCAGGTTGACAGGACAACAAAAAGCTGAGGTTGGGTTGGAGGGTAGAGCGAGTGCTCAACATGGGAGCAGGGTAAGGCCCAGCTCAGCCAGCATGTGCTACTGCGGCCCTGTTTGGGGAGTGGACCACACAGACAGATCCCAGGCCCCAGCACCAAGCTGTGTCTCAGATAACTCACTTTGCAGGGAAAGGGGACTTTCTGGGCATGTACATACCTGATTCCTCTCCTACCCCATCAGCCTGTCACTGCCCTCTGGATCCCAAGAAGAACTACACCCTGAGCTGGAAAGCCCCTACTTCCCCCAGGGGCTAGTGTTAGTGAGATCAGATGTTTCTGGAGCCCCGTCTAGGAGTCCCAGGAGAGGGGAGTCCAGGATGAGGAGCCGAAGCCCTGGCTTACGATGGCCTGGTTTCAGGGAGCTCTTGGAGGGCCTGGTTTAGTGGCATTGATTGGCAGCCCACTGACCTCTCCCATGGGGGAGGAACCATGCTGCTCCTTACCTGTAGGACCCAGCAGTTCCTTGGCTTAGCTCCAAGCTGAAGATCGCTGTGTCTGAACCACCACCAAGAAGAGAACACCAGTGTATACACCAGGCCTGTGAGACACCTGTTCCATATCTGCCCCCAGCCCCGGTGCCTTGCCTGCTAGCCTGGACTGCTCACATCCTGCCTGGTGGGTGAGCACACAGCAGGCAGGGGCAAGCCCTGCTGCCACCTGGCTGGAGCCTCTTCTCCCCTCTGCCCCCTGCGCAGACGCGGCTCTCAGCCACCTTCCACAAGGCTGCAGGGCTACAGGGAGTGGCGACTGCACATCTGCCTCCCCACACCCAGGTGTGCACGTGTCCACAAGACATGATGGTCAGGCTTTTACTCTTCACTTACAGGGCTGCCCACTCTGTCTCCACTTGTCTCTAACACAGGGGTGAGATAGGAAGTGAGGCCTTAGACCCGGCTTGCTCATGTAAATCACGTGGCTTCAACATTCTCAGACCTGGTGATTCCTTTGCACCATTGATCTTCAGTGCGGCTGTACTTATTATCTCAAAGTGAGTATCTGTCTTATACGGAAAACTGTGATGCAGAAAGGCAAAACAGGCCAATGTTGGTGCCTAAAGCGTGCCTTTCAGTGTGTAAGTGCTTGAGCACCAGTTGCAAACATAAGGTCACACTTCTGTTCTGTGGGTAGAGTCTGTTGAGGGGTGTGGATGATTTGAGAACTCGGTGTTGATTCTTTTAGAATGAGTGCTTTTTGCAATGAATGACTTACGGGCAGGTGGTGGTCAGATGGGCAGCTAAGAGTGTAAGGTACATCCTTGGGGAAAAACAGCCCTGCCAAATCCCAGGGGACAGGAAATGTCACAGATGTAACTTGGTGTTGGATTCTGAAATCGGCCAGCAAATGCTGGTCAGGCAGGATGACACTACCTGCTGGGTGCCACAGAGCCCCCACTCCCACCCCCACCAATCATTGTGAGAACTTTAAGTACCTCATAGCATTCCACAACACTTTCTGAAGACCTGCATGGCACAGCACACAGCTTGAGACCATAAGATACATGCCTGGCTGGTGCAATGCGTCCATGAGCAGAGCACTTGCCTCACCTGTCCCCTTGGCCTTCTTCTGGAACTGGGGGTCCTTGGCTCTGGCTCTGGCTCTGGCTGAGGTCACAACAGCCCCAGAGCCTGCTGTGTCTCTGGGGTCATGTCCACCTCCCAGCCTGGCAGACTCTTGGACACCACGGCAGCTCAGTGCCCAAGGTGGCCATGTTTCTAGACACTGCTACATTGGAGGAGCACTGCTGTTACATGTGGAAAGCCATTGAAGATGAAGCCTGCGGTGGTGGGGGGGGGGGGGATGCTTCCTGTCAAAACTCAGTGGATTAAATAGAAGAGGAGGGCTGCCCGCTCCCCAATCCCTTGTCCACTCTCTCTTCCTCAGCTGGAGCCATACCCTGGGCCACCACTGGGACCTCTCTGTAGGGTGTAAGGATGTGAATCAGGGGAGAGAGTAGGCAAGGTGCTGGGCTTCTAGAGCCAACAGTGGAGTAGCCAGGGTCTGTAAGAAGCTGGAGTGTACTGTCCCAGCTGGTGCCTTAAAGGACCTTGTTGCATGGGAGTTTTTAACCCAACAGTAAAAAAAAAAAAAGCAACAACAAAAAAAAAACAAAACAAAAAACAAAAAACTACGTACTTCATGCAGGGAGTGGGGACTTTCAGCATTTGTGCACATTTTCAAACATCCCTCTCCCACTCTGGGGCCAATCAACAGATGTGCCAGTCAGCCATAAAATGCATATGTGGCTCCTTCTCCCAGGGATCCAAACAATTTTGCTCTCTCTAATAGGAGTAAAAGGAAGGATGGTAAATGTCAAATGGCAGATTGTACAGCAGCATCAATTGAAGCAGACGTTTGTGAGCAAATGTGCCGTTTATCTAACAAAGGTCTAGCTGGTTTTGCTCATTTAAATTACCTGATGCTGGGATGAGGCTTCATGCACAAACTCAGGTGCATGGAGAGGGGAATCCCTCTCCCCGCCCAGCACTGGGCCGCGCCCTGCTCACTGCACTATGGCACAGCTAGGGAGTGAGGTGTGAGGTGTGTGTGGCACTGTGTGGAGCTGTGGAGGTACACAAGGTCCTTAAGTGGGCCTTGTTCCTTCAACTCAGGAAGTTCCGCTTCAGCTGGGTGAGAGTGGCTGCACACTGACACTGACACTGAGGACGAGTGGCCAGCCTGGGTGGCATCAGGACCCCCTGTGACTCTTGGGAGGATGAGGAGCTGTACTCATTCCTCATTTCCTCAGCACCCCCGTGGGCACCAGGGCCTAGGTGCCCAGGAGTGGCACGGCCAGATGCAGCAGGTGACCTTAGAGGGACATGACCCTTTTCGTGGCAGCTACAGATCCACATAGTAAGAGAGAGCAAGCCCAGAGCTGGTTCATTGCCCTCCCCAATCTGTGCCCTCTGCGGGCCTCTGCTGTGGTTAGAGGGCCACCTGGCTCTGGCTAGGGGTCTGTGGGCAGATACCTTCCTGATACTGCCTGGCTTGGCTTTCTAACTTAATCCCTGGTGGCTGTTGCTTCCAGGCCCTGTCTGGGAGCCAGTGAGCTCCAAGGCACACAAGCCAGATAAGAATGTTCCAGGCTGTGCCTCCACCAGCATAGTCAGAGGGCTGTCTGTGCTGAAACCACTGTGACTCCATTCAAAGGCGGCTTTCCAGGCTTCACCTCAGACCCCCAGAGGCCAGACCCAGAATCTGCATTTTTAGTAAGAGCAAAGTGATTGGATGTAGACCAACATCTGAGAGCTTGCGAAAGGGTCCTCCTGTCACTCCTTTCCTGGACCCTCGCAGCTCTGCCTGACTTTGTTCTACTGCAGCTGGGCCTGCCCCAATCAATGGGTCTTTCTTCAGGTTTCTCTGAGGCCCCGGTGTTGTGCTGTGAACGACCACAGACCTCAGGCTAGTGTTTAGCATGGCAGTTCAGATAAGCTAAGACAGTTGCATGCCTTTGTGCTTGAGTGCAATCTCTGGCTCCTGTCTCTAACTTCTTGTTCATGCAGACCCTGCAAGATGGTGGGAGGGTGGAGGGAGGGGGTGATAGATCGAGTAATTGAGTCCCTGCAGTCCACCTGCAAGACCTGCCTGGATCCAACTCACAGCTTAAGCCCAGGCATTTAAGGAGTAAACTAGCAAATGGGAGTGCTCCCTCTCTCTTCCTCTCCAGTAAATAAGTTTTTTAAACAGAAGGAACATGGACCAAATTCAGGGAACCTGGGTTCTGCTCCTAGACCTGCCATTAGCTGGCCCCATGGTATAACCACATTCTTTCCCCAACTTGGACCTCAGATTTCAAATAAATCTGCTGAATGCACCAGGCCTCTTGCTGGTTGAGGCCTTGGTTGTGCCCTGAGTGGTGTATGCACAGGAGGTAGGCAAGTTACAGCTGGTACGAATGTGTGCCCCGAGATACCCAGGCTCACTGCTCACTGCAGAGATGCAGAAATGTTAGGACCACAGTCCTGGCTTTCAAAACTCTTACCTGTGGAAGAGACAGAGGCAAACAATGCGGGGCTTCAAGAGCAAGGCCCCTGTGTGAGTGGGAGCAGACAGAAGCTGCTCTATGGAGCTGGCCTTGGTGGGAGAGCCAAGGACCTTGCAGGGTCGTGGGAGGTGGGGAGGGCACCTGAGAGCAAAGTTGGCAGCAGGTAGAATGGGTAGACGCAGACAGGGTCTGCAAGGCTGGCATAGCCTGTGTTCCTGCTTAGGGCACACACAGGGAACAACACCCCTCAGGGAGTTCAAGTGAAGGGGAGAGGCCCCAGGGACACCAGCCGGGAACCACCAGGTGGCATGACTTTGAACCCACCTGTCCTTGTATGGGTACTTTTGGGCGTGCTTAACAATCTCCTGGAGTTTTCAGAATTTTGTGGTTCAGCCAACACCACCAATGAAACTACATTATGTTAGCTAAAACTATATCCTAACGATAAGCTCATTGGTTTTGGCATTTATTGTTAATTGAATTTTCCCAGAAACGCAGCAGAAAGATTGTTAATGTTCGTGAATTTACATCAAGTTAAACATCTGTTCCTCTCACGCTAAACTCCAGCAAAGTTACCACGGCCCATAAATTAGAACTGTGTGCAAAACACTTCTTGCTCTTTGCACAGCTTAGCAGTTTCCAAACAGACCTCAGAATGACACGTCACAGACGAGGCCCGTTAAACACTGCCACGTTCTGCTGGGATGTTAGTGCCAGACGATGATGCCCAACTTTTGCTTTGGCAGTGAATATGACAGCTTTGTCACAGTGGCATGTGACACTAGCTGTCAGCTGGCTGAGAACCTTGTGGAAACCATGCTGCTGAAACTCAGGTGAGGAGGGCCAAGTCTGCCTGGGAGGACTCAGGCCCTCCTGCCTGATTGAGATAAGACCAGTGAAGTGTGGCCAGGGGTCTGACTGCCCTCTGCGTGTGTTCTGTCAAGATGGTCTGCAATGCTTTGAGAAAAGAGATCCCACACCTTTCTTGTTGGCAACTCAAAACTAGTCACGCCTTCTTTCATCCTTCCTGCCCCTCGATCCACATCCTCTGGAGAGGCTTCTGTTAATGGCAGATGGGCTCTCTCATGTTTTATCTGTATCCTACAGTCCCTTCTCTAAGAGATTGGAGGTTCCTAGAGAGACCCCTGGGGTGGCCCTTCCTGCCCCAGGAAGCCATCAGAAGTGGGAAGGGCCAGGCTGAAGTCTGCTCCCCACATGCTGCCTGCATCTCAAGCTCTCCCCAAGCCCAGAGGGTGCCCAGGCCAGCCTGGTGCTCACTCACCAATTGGGCCATCTTGGAAGCTGTGCCTCCTTGCCTGGGCTGCTGTGGCTAGCACAACACCCAGGGCCTGGCTTCTTTGTGGGGTTGCCCCAGGCTTTCCCAATAAGCAGCAGCAGGACACGGGCACAACCAGCTTTGATTTTTGAGGGAGGGGGACACACAGTCACTAGCAAGTTCAAGGAGGTTTGAGCTTCAGTGAGCTTGATTCCACTGTCCTTCAGTGAAAGGACCCACAATGGTCCCCCAGCTCCTTCTGAGTTCCTGACCTCAGTCCCTGGGCTCAGGGTAGCTGGGGCTGTCCTCTCCCTTGGCCAAGACTGCAGCTCCTCTCCACCGAGGACTCCCTCAGGTGTACAGTCAGTGGATTTCAATGAGCACCTTGTGCATACAGGTGTTGGCCCAGGGGATGTACTTGCACAAAAGGCTGGTCCCTGCCCCGCAACAGTTCACACTCTAGCAGGCACACCAGAGGGTGGAAGGCTGGGGAAAGTGCAGAAAGAGCAGAGCAGGGAGCAGGGAAGGACGCGTTGGGAGGCAGCAAAAAGCAATCCACTTCTCAGTCCCCAGTGCCAGGCAGGTGCTCCATCCTGGGATCTAAGGCGTGACTCTCAACCGCTTGACCCATCTCTCAGCTCGAATCTGAGCTTCCCACTGCCTGGGTGACAGTTCCCACCCTACGTGTGTGGTGCACCAATCCCCCCTGCCCCACACCTCAGCCTTGATGCTTTGGAGTTCCCAGCCCCACCCCCACCTGAGAAGGGACATTACCTGTCCTGGCAGGATATGGATCCCTTTGAGGCTCCATTGGGCAAGGGTGCAAGCAGCTGATGGAATATTCCAGCGTGTCTCCTGCTCCCTTTGTTTCACGACACAAAGTGTCCCTTTGATGGACATTTAATTCCAGCGGCTGCTACCTGCTTCCTATCTTCCTTTGCTCAAAAAATTAAATGTGGATGTGCCCGTGCTCCTGCTATGATAATTTCCCCCTGGTTTTCAGGGAGTGTGGCCGGCATGCAAGAGCGTTAGAATCTTCAAAGAGGGACAATTATGGAGGAAACTAGATTAATGAGGTGTCATAACAACTTAGCCAGATCTGCGACTGACCTTTCTTGCAGAGAACGGGACTTGATAAATGTAGTTCATTACCAAGTTCTGACATGAAAATAGGATCACACTCTGGGCTCCTCGCTGGCTGATCAATATTTTATCTGCCAAAGCAGGCCCAGACCAGGCACAAGGGATCCCACATGTGTGCTGAAAGGAAGTCCAGGGCCAGTGCCAGGGACTGGCAGGCCAGCCCTGCTGTGCACAGGGCACCCAGGCTAGCAGGATGGCGCTGAAGACACTGACAGTGTCCGACGGAGCAGGATACTCAAGCCCCTCCCTGCGAGGACACACAATGGGTGACAGGAGGGAGGAAGGAAACCTGGGGTGTGTATGTTCTTCTGTGGTCACCGAGCTGGCCACCTGCCTGCCCCAGGGCCCAGAGGCAGAGCATGCCTGCCGCTACTCCCTGGCTGACCACATGGACTTCTCTTGTGTCATGAAGCTTTAGGGTGATCAGGTAAGGCAGAATGGGCAGGGGAAAGACTTGTTGCCCTGGGTCACACAACCCAAGCCAGTGTCCTCCCGACTCACCATCCAGCGCTTTGCCTGGCCTTGCCATCTCATTGATGCTGTCAGTATTAGGCAGATACAGGGCCCTCTGATGAAGCCTGTCTCCTCTTCAAGTCCCCAAGCAGGGTCATTTCAGGTCTTCCCTGGAGACATGACCTCTGGTTCTCCACCACAATCCCCGAGTTAGTCTCTGTGGTCACCTGGTTGGACTTCGAGGGCTCGAGCAGACAGTGGGGACACCAGTGCCATTCTGTCCATCAAGCCCAGTGATCACATGCAATTCTAATCTGGAGTCCCAGGCAACTATTGCTCCAGCCTGGGGGTGTAGCTGGCCTGAGCCATGTGCTTGGTCCTCACTGGAGTGGAGAGGTGCTGGGTTGGGGGCTGTCACTTCCCAGGACCAGCTCGGCCAGGTGGAATGGAAGGTGGAGCTCCATAAGGAGCTTCCCAGGTGCCCCCTCACACCATCTCTCGAAGTCTAAGGTGGGCTTGTGTCCCTGCTGCACATAGTAATGAGTGCTCCACCTGTGACTGTTCATGGCCTTGCCCCCATCGCAGCCTCACTCCCTAGCCTTACCATGCTGCCTGGAGTCATCTCTGCCTACACCCGCTGGCCCCAGGCCTTCTGAAGGGGTGCCTTAGGAATGCAGAATGAGCCAGGGCCAACCCAACCTCAAGTGGAATGGGAGGTAGGGGAGCCTGATGCATGAGGTTGGATTCATGTGTGTGTGAGCAGGGCCTAAAGAAAGCTGGGAGCAGGAGGGGTGACCCACACAAGCAGGAGGCCTGGGACTTGTGAGAGCCAGCTGTGTTCACAGAACAGAGCCTTACGAGCATCGAGCACCAAAGGAACTGTGCTGCTATTCTCCCCATAGGGCCTGGCCAAGTGTGGATCACAGTGAACACTAAGGTCCCCTCCCGTGTGACAGCACAGGTTCCTCTTTGGCTGGAAACCAGTGACGGCACAGCAGAATACATAGGCAACCTTCCAGCTCTCTGCCCGGCCCACTTAGGAAACAGCCTCCCACAGGTCCCCACCTGGCAGCCCCAGTGGGGCTCGGCCGGGCACAGACCTCAGGGTTAATATGGAAGTATCTTACCTTCTCTCTGAAAGTCACGCCAGCCCTGCACCAGTGTCCGAGTGATGCCAGGCTGGGCCACAGTGGTCCTCCTGGGTGAGGACGGCCAGAGCCCTCCTTGTGTCCATTCACCGGTTTTCCTAGCCCCCTGTTTGCCTCCTCATTCTGCCTTCTCCCCACCCTGCGGCCTCACCCTCACACTCCTTGCTGGATGCCTTCCTTTGCCCCGACTCTTCATCTACTCACTCCACATGGGCGTCCAGGGTCAAGGACTGGGAGCTGCATCCTCTCCCCAGCAGCTGGCCTGGAAGTTGTAAACAACAGCCAGTGATAGGAGCTCTGTCCCTGGAGCAGGCACTCACCACTGACCCCAGGCTGACTTCTAGACATGTCCCTATCTTCCTGCCCAGGAAGCGCAGTGAGCAATTGCAGAAGATGCTAGCTGGCAGCTGTAGGATGTGCTGGGAGGGGCAGAACCTGTGGAAGCTGCCATGCCCCCACCCGACCCCACCCCACCCTTGCCCCAGCAGGAGCTACCTCCTTGCCTTCCCTGGGCTGCCAGTGCTGGAGGTGCTGTGGATGCCCGGGCAGCACAGGGGGTCCAGCACATGAGCCATCTCCGCCTCTCTGCCCGGGGACTGACCTTCACATGACTGTCCCCAGGACCCAGTGAGCCACTCAGGTTCATGAGTGTAACATACCACAGCCATTTTGACTACCGGCTTTTGGCCTAGCCCCAGGGCGAGATGAGGGCTGTGTCCAGGCCTGGACCATACAAAGCTTTCACAGGATCACCACTCCTGTCCTGTATCAATGCCCTCCAGTCCATTTGCCAGGACTTGGCTTCACCCTTGTTATTAGGTCAGAGAGCAGATCTGGGTGGGACTCTTCCTCTCCTTCCAGAAAACTGACCTCATAGACTGGAAGAATACCACACCAGCAGCTGCCCCTCCCCTGGGAGGGAGGGGTCCTGTGGTGGGCAGAACCTTAGTCTCAAACACTGAGCAGCTCTGCAGACCTGAGAGCCAGGCTGGCCACGCAGTGGCCCTCTAGATCTCCCAGGCACAGACATGTTGCCAGCAAGGCGCGGGTGCGAGAGCAAGGAGACTCCCAGAACAAATGGGTCTGATGATATTGAACCCGGCAATTGATTTTTTTTCCTGAATCAACATGTGAGAGGAAATGGTCATGGATGTGAGTTTCTGAGAGCAATCGATCAACCCCAAATTGGCAGGAAATGGAGAAACATGAACAAGTACCAGAGGGAGTGGTTGCACCTCCAGGAGGGTCTGGTATGGGAGGCAGGAAGGCAGGAAGCGAGAGGAACACACACATTCTCTCTCTCTCTCTCTCTCTCTCTCTCTCTCTCTCCTCTCCTCTCCTCTCCTCTCCTCTCCTCTCTCTCCTCTCTTCTCTCTCCTCTCTCTCATTCATTCCTTTCCCACAGCAGCTCCCCCCAGTACTACCCCTCACAGGTGATAAAAGTCACAATGGTGGGGGAAGTACCCTTTATGTGAATATCTGATTTAATTGGCATATTTTCACTTCACTGATGAAACTGCTGAGGCCCAAGTTCCAAAGCTTGGCAGGCTGGCGCTCCAGCACAGGGAGTTCCAAAGCCTGCGCCCAGTCTATTGACTGTCCACCCACCAGGCATTACCTAGAAACTGCCCTTGGAAGTACGGGCCTCAGGCAGCTCCTGCCCAGCAACCCATTCATTGGACTTCCACCTGGAATGGACAGCGAGGAACCCACATTCGCTCTCCAGGGCCTGGAAGAGCCAAGCACAGGAAGTTCTTATCCCCCAGGCCTACACTTCCCTATCGCACCCCACCCTACTGAGATCCTGCAGCAGCCCCAGTATGTGGGTTCTGCCCTGCTGGCGCTCATGCTAATGGCTGGCACGAGCAAGATAAACACTGTCATGCTGCCATGTATCACTGGCCTCATTTACCAAATACCGTGTGACCTACTGCTCCCCAGTGAGCGCCAGGGGCCTTTGAGTCACGGGCTGTGGGTCCAGGCTCCTGTTACGCACGCACCGCACCGCCTCCCTAACCTCTTGGTGTCTTGACTGTAGGCTCATGTAAGCTTGTTTGTTTTGAAGTCATCCAGCTCTGGGAGTGTCCCTAATTAGCTTAAGCAGGACTTAATAGGCCTGTTCACTAAAGCTCTCTAATCTATGAGACTAAGGATCCAAAAGCAGCCTGTAAGGTAGGATTAAAACAAGAACAAACTCTTACAACGTGGAATGGGGCGGGCTGCACTGAAGCCTTCCTCCTCCCCCTGCTGCCCACCTGGCTCTGGCTGCTGAGCCATCCCTCAGCAAACACTGCAGGTTGGGTAAATCCTCATGTTGGCACCATGGACAGTGTGTTGCATGCTCTGTAAACAACTGTAGGATGCACTGCTGGGCAGATGGACAAACAGGGGTCATGCCTGGCCATGCTGTTCATGACTGAGCTGGGTGACTGGGCGTTGGAGGGGCCCAAGGGCTGAGTCTCACTGCAGTCACCTTCTCTGCTTTTCCAGGCGACACATGCACCATGGCCAGCTATGCCCATCTGAAGGACATGCTCTTGGCGCTTCAGACCCGCCGGTGGCCACTGCACAGAGAAGACAGCAGCCATGACCCTGCCAACCAGAGACGCTTGCTGGTGGAGTCTCTGTTCCAGGACCTGGACACAGATAACAATGGTCACCTCAGCAGCTCTGAACTGGCTGAGGTGGGTACAGGCTCAGGAGCAGTGGCCTTGATAGGCAGCAGGGACACCAGGGAAAACGTGGGAGTCCAGCAAGGAGGCTCCTCTCCTGCCAGCCCTTCCTCCGGGTGACCTTTGCACCAGGCCTCAGGACATCTTGCAAACAGAAGGGTGTCACTCCTTCCCCCCGACCCCCAGCCTCCCTGAGCCACCTGCACAAATGGGCTTAGAACCTCAGTGAGCTGGGGAAGCAGCCTCCTTTGAGGGGCTGGACCCTGCCAACTGCCTCCACCTAGCCCTCAGCTTTCCTCAAAGGAGCAGAGCTTGCCTCCACCAGACTGTAGGCAGGGTCGTGCCCTCTGCTCTGTGATGTCACCAGCCTTTGATATCCAAGTGCCAGCTGCCCAGGCCTGGCCTCTTGCTGTGTGTACCTCCACCTCTTGTTTGATAAGACCCTGGCTTTGTGCTCCATGGTTTGCCTCCCTCCACACAAACATAAGTTTGGGCTCCACATATGCATTCCTCTGGCAGGAGAGTAGTGTCCCAGGCAAGGAAAGTACAATGCTGCCCTCCCCCAGGCCACAGCCCCTGCCAGCTGCAGGGACAGCTGCCAGATCCTCCTGGCCCAGCGGCTGGACTCTGGGAGACCACTTGTCTTTCCCATTCCTTGCCTTCTCACCCATGAGCCTCACAGTGTCCACATGAGGCTGAGCAGGCTTGACAGATAAAGTGCCTGACAAGACTCCGGCCCCATTGATGGCAGTGGTCCCTGTCGCCATCGCTGACAGCATCATCCTCTTTGCCAGGATTTCCTCCCGAAACTTTTTGGCTACCCTCTACTGTTAGCGAGTCACTGTTGCCATCTCACATCCCAGATACTTGCAGAGCCTGGGGCTGTACGAAACAGAACCACCTGCTGAGCTGTGGGCACTGCCTCAGCTGTGAGAATACGAAGCCTAGGTGGGTTGCTGTACCCCACCAGCTCTCCTCCTGGCTCCAGGGGCTCCCATGGGATGAATGACTCCCAGCAGAAGGGTTCCACATAGTCTTCTTGAAGTCTGTGAATTCAGCAGGTGCACACAGCCCATCCCAATGTGGAAACACAGTCAGCCAGTCCCAAGCCTGCTTCCAGGGAGCTCTCTGTGCTCAACCAGCCTTGTGCTGCTTGTGCAAACCATGCAGCAAAGAAAGCCACTGTCCCTGCCCTGCTTGTGTGCCTAAGACTCCCACCAGGGGCTGAGGCCAGCTGGCCACAGGCGAGCTGCTCTGGTTCTATAGTCACTGCTGCCTGTGGAAAGAAACACCTGACGATTTCCCCCAACTACAGGCTGGTCAGGGAGCAGCGGGGACAGAGGCAGCCATGGGCGCTTGGCACCCAGGTCTACATGGCTCCCAGGTGGGTGCAGGTAAACACAACCCTCCTGAGTGGGGTTGTGGCCCGAGGCACCTGATGCCATTGGCTAGCATGGTCATTGTACTGCGATTTCCTCCTTAACATCTTTGGGGTTAGCTTCATGCACAGGCTAAGCAGAGCCCAGCAAGTGTGGGCCTCTCCTTGACACTGATGCAGAGGCGCCAGGGGAAAAACGCATCTGCCCTATAGGAAACGCATCAATATCTAACACAGAGAAGTAGGCAAAGGAAAACTTCCATCTTCAGAAGCTTGGTCTCAGGCGTGACACGTGGTCGCCCTTTGATCAAGCATCCTCCTTACTGGGTGAAGCGTGTTGTTTTTTTTTTTAACATTATTACATTAAATTGCCTCTAATGTAGCAGGCAAACTGAGAATGTTAAACAAAGAGAAAATGCCTCTGTCCCCTGCTTCCTCTTGAGAGGCCCCTCTTCTTGCTGAGCCTCTGTGCCAGATGCACCAGCCTGTGGCTCCAGCTCAGAGTGAGCGCCTGGAATCTCCACCCCAGGTTCCCTGTGGTCTCTGGCCAGTCATTCTGAGAAGGCCTTGGGTGTCTTGCAGCTCAGGCCATGTGTGACCCAAGAGGAGCTCACCAGAGCCTACCTATAGCCCCTGGCATCCCTGGCATCCCTGGCAGGACAGGCAGTGCCAGAGTTCAGGCCAAGGTCAGCAGAGTGGCAGCTGGCCCTTGGGGTGTGCCAAGGCCAACAGGTGCTGCCCTGACAGTGGAAGGAGCCTGCAGGTGCAGGAGAGGGTGCCCTGACAAGGCCATGAGTGGGTGTGTATGCTTGGGTCCTTTCTCTTCTTGGTGACCCCCACTGCAGCACGAAGGAGTAGACCCAGGTAGCCTTAAGAGTCACTACTGTGTGACCATAGGGGAGTCGCTTTCCCTCTCTGGGCCCCATTATCTCCTCCGTAAGGTCAGGAGGTGCACAAGATAAACCTAAAACCAGAGAGGCTCCCTGAGTCCCATGGAGCTTCCCAGGGGTCTTTACTGGGCCTGAAGAATTTCCAGGCAGAACTGTGACTGGACTCACTCCCTGCTCTGCCCTTGTCCTCCTCCTCACCCCACAGCATGTGCTGAAGGAACAGGACCTGGACGGGGACCTGCTGGGCTGCTCACCTGGCGACCTGCTCCGATTCGAGGACTACAACAGCGATGGCTTCCTGACCCTGCACGAGTTCTCAGCAGCCTTCCGTAAGTCCCATACTGCGGGGAAGGGCTTGCGCACAGCGGCTGCCACATCTGCGGTGACAAGGCCTGGGCTGTGCCCTTGAGTGTCACCCAGGGTGGCAGGTGGCAGTGATCAAATTTGTTCTACCGTGGGCCTGAGTTGTAAGGAAAAAGAGGAAAAGCGAAGGGGTGTGGGGAGTTTCCTGCTCTGGAGGAGCCCAGGACTATGACCCCCAGGGGTCCTGGAACTGTGCATGGAGGACAGGTGTTGGAGTCTGTCCTCAGGAGATGGCCTAGCCCCAGCAGGGAGCCTTGGCTGAATGAGACTCTGCAAGACGGTCTGGGGACATGGCCAGGCTGGGGACAGGGAGTTGTGGTCACCCAGGGACCATGGGGAGGGAGGGTCCAGGTTGATGAGGGGTGGGGGCCCTAGAGCAGCCCAGGAGGTCAGTGCTCTTGTGCAGATAGAGCAGGGATGCAGAGAGGCCCTGTGTGGAGGCCCTAAATCCCTGCTTGTGCATGGGCTAACTGAGCACCCACAGCTTCCCCTAGGATGACTTTGCACGAACCACAGGTGGAGCTTGGACAAGGCCTCCAAGACAGGTGTGGGTGGCCCCAGGCAGGCTGCAGGGACGAGCAGGAAGGGCAGAGTCAGGACCAGGCCAGACACTGAGGGGGATGTCCTTGACCCCCAGAAAACATGAAACCCCTTTACCTCCAAAGTCCTCAGATTCTGCCTAGAGCAAGTTGTGTGTGTGTCCACAACCCCGAGTCTGTGCCAGGGATGGGTGCTACAAGCTCAGGGCGCCAACTACAGTCCCCAGCACTGGGGAGCATGCACCCCGGCCTCAGGCCCACATTTACAAGGAGGTGCATGGCTCAGTGAGGTGTTCCTGCTTTGTAGTTGTGTCTCAGAGCTGTTGTTTCTCAGCATATTCACTGAAGGCCTCGGGGTCGCTGGCCAGAAGGGCTCCTGTGGCAAGAGGAAGTGGGACATGCATGATGAGGAAGAGGGAAGCAAATGTGGTTCCTCCCGGTGGGAAGTGCCCCCTGAGTGTGGCATGGCTGAGAGCTTTGTGGTTCAGAGCATTGCTTGCACCAAGGACCAAAGCTCAGTGCCTGGCTGCAGGCGTGGCATCCCCTGACCATGTACAGTCCACTCCTACCCCAACCCTCCTTCCATCTGCTTTTACTATTTCATAGCATGGTGTGAATGTGTGAATGATGGTACACTCACCCTGCAATGGGAGCGACTTGCTGTGGTGGCCAAGAGTTTTATTCCTGGAAATATGTGTCTAAATGTTGTAGAATGTGCAGAAGTGGCCCCATCCTATTCTCCCCTCCCAACACACAGACACACACACAAACCCCATACACCCTGCCCCCTACCTCTGCCCTTGGCTCTGGCTTGGGATTGTGGCTATAGGGTGGCCTGGCACAGTCAGCTGCAGGAAGAACTGTGCCCTGAGTCAGGAGGCAAGGGAAAGTTTTGTGGGGACAGTTCAAGGCCTGCCCAGCAATGCTTTCTGGGCCCAACCCCATCAGCAAAAGGGGCTAAAGAGGGGAAAGCCTAAGCATTTTATTTAAATTAATTAATTGGAAAAGCAGAGCTAGAGAAATTCAGAAGGGGAGAGAGAGATCTTTTATCTGCTGCTTCACTGTCCCAAATGGCTGCAACAACCAGGACTAGGCCAGGCCAAAAGGAGGAGCCGAGAGCTTCCTCCAGGTCTCCCACGCAGGTGGCAGGAGCCTAAGTACTTGGGCCGCCCTCTGCTGCTTTCCCAGGCTATTAGCAGGGAACTGGATCAGAAGTAGAGCAGCCAGGACTTGAAGCATATGGGATGCCAGTGCTAAAGATGATGGCTTAGCCCACAGCACCCAGTGCCGGCCCCAGGCCAGTGCATTTGAAGAGCCAAAGGCTGTGACTGGACTTGGAGGGGGGACTTGGGAGACCCCCAGACATCACTCCTTGTAGTCCCACAGTAGCATCATTCTGAGGAAAAGTGGGACCCCAGTCTGATGCCTCGCACTGCAGCTTCCCTGGTCCACCTGCTGGGTTCCTGGGAGGCAGGGAGTGTGCCTTTCCTGGAAGGAAATGCAGGGGTGTGGAGAAAGAGCAGGCTGCCTGCACCACCCCCCAATGGAGGCCGTTCTGCTCTGGAGCAGTGGGCATGCATTCTCACCTCCAGCCGTTTGTCTCACACCAAGCAGTATGTTGTCTGCACCCTTCCTTCCCAGATTATTATTTGAAAAGCCTTATAATCATCATTCTTAGAGCAAATTAGATTCTACTGTCGCCTTGGACTTGTTTTGAACCAGGAGAGCCAAACCATTCATCACAACCCAATCCAAATAACAGATCTGCAACAAAGTGCAAACACACAGCCATGGAGGAAGCCATGAACTTAAGGGCTCGATGCGCAGGCCCTCAGAGCACACAAGGGTCAGTGGTGTTCCCAGCCACAGGGCCTAGAGGTTCCCATCACCCTAGAAATGAATTTATGGCTCAGCGCATTTTAAATAGGTTATTAACATGAGACATACAGGTACAACATATTACACAGCGTTGGATGGGCATTGACAACCTCTCACTAAAACCCATACAGTAATTCCTCAAACATTTCGGCAACATTTTGGATTTAATATTCAAAGCCAGAGATGACAGACTGGCTAGGGGGGGTGAGACTTGGAAGGTTTATTTTCTAGACTCTTTCTCATCAGTGTCCTTAGGCACAAGGTCTACAGGTGCCTTCTGTAGCTGTCATGGTTGCTCTGCCAAAGCAGGCTGGGTCTAGGGGTGTTAGCCCTGGAGTAGGGAATTGGAGTTACGTGGTTCGGGGTGGGAGGGGCTCTCTTCGATCATGTCTCCCCAAGGAGCTGACCTTCTCTGGGCCAGTGTGTACTGCAGTGTGCAGGTGCCGAGGCAGGGGCAGGTCTGCAGCCAGTTGCCGGCTTGAGGAGCAGGTAAAACGCAGGTGCACCGTGGGTCTCTCTGGCCATCAGGGGGCGCTAAGGCTCGTCAGCAACTACCTCCATTTCGTGACAGGAATGACACTCTTCCTCCACTCAGCAACCCTTGCATCCCAAAGCAAAGGCTGATCTAGGGTTTTCCCAGCCCCTGCCCTTGCTTCCCAAAAAGGAGCAGAGCCGCCTGACCCTGCAGTGACCCCGGGCCCGGGTTGCTAGTGAGCCAGGGGCACAGGGCCCTGCATGTGTATCCATGGCTAGTTCATCTCACAGACACTCTTTTGAAGGGTTCCTCCATTATGTGTGGTTTTTACAGTTTTCCCACTGCTCTGGTTGGGATGCTAGGAAAAACATGTTGCTTAAATGAGGGTTTTTATTTTACTCCACACTTGAAATTCAGTACGAGTTTCTTCTGCATTTTAGAAAGATGCTTGTCCTCTTAATTAATCCTGCGAGGTCAACCCCAGCTTCTGTGTTGGATGCAAGGGAAGAGCTTGGGCAGCCAGCAGCCCCGGGCGGAGGAGGGCTTCACTCATTAACATTCTGGGATCACAAGCACGATGTGCCTGTGCCCGGGGCACTGACCCACGGGAGCTGAATGCCCTCCCTGGCCTCCGGTGCTTGTAAACTCCGTGTGGGCGGGCAGGTGGTGCTGTCATCTCCTGGCAGCCCAGCCTCCGCAGCCAGGGCACTCTGTGAGGAGAGAACAGTGCTTTGGGATGTGGGTGGCGGTTCTATGCCATCGCTGCCACAGCATGAAAGAGCCACCAGGTTACCTCCTGCATCAGGAGCCTCTGCCGTGCACCTGTCCTGCCTGTAGTTCCACACGGCATGGTGGCCTGAACCAGCGGTGGGCCTCCTCATCACCCAGATGCTTCAGGCCCTTGGAAGCCGAAGCTGGGTGCAGACAGGGAGGTGACATTATAAGGACACTGCTGTTTCTAGCTCCTTTAAGGCTTCTGACTTTGGGCTCGTGGGCAACAATCCTAACTGGATTGACTCGGCTGTGGAAGCTGGGCTCCTAGGTGCTGCTCTCTGTTACAGCTGAGGCCAAAACCCTCTACATCGGCGACTCTCCTAACCCCACAGGAAGAAACTGGCCACCTCCTGTGGGATTTGCAAATGAAGTGGCCAACAGGACTAACTGCCCTTGGTCTCTCATCGGCCACGTTGGAGTGGGCTCCAGAGGAAGTGAGAGTTGGAATATGGCAGGCGTGAGTCTTGCAACCCTCCTGAGGCTGCCTTGACTTCAAGGGGAAAGAGAGGGGCTCAGGAGACTGCCGTTGGGTTGGCTGAGTTCTCCCGGGGCTGGAGCTCGAGGGCTGAGGGATGGTGCTGTCGCTGTCACTGGAGTGAGCTGTGGGCTCCTCATACTCGGGTGGTGTGGAGTGACGCCTGACAGGCAGCCTGTGTCACCACTGCACGTTGCACCCTCTGGGACACCCTGGCTCAGCAGTCTGCTCCTCCAGGAAGTCTTCCTCAATGTCTTCCCTCTCCCAAGCCCACACAGCCTCTTTTGTGTGCCCATAACCCCAGGGTGGAAGCAAGACTATGGGTGAGAACCACCAAGTCCAGGTTTGACCAAGGCTTGAATTTCTGCTCTGCATCTTAACTACTAGCTATGTGACTCTGGTCAGCTCTCTGCCCCAGGGTAAGCTGGCTGCACATGCCTCCCCTATGCGTGGACACAATCACCCTGAGGGCCACTCAGACCCAGCTGAGATAACTGTTGTAATGATCAGTGTGTAGCCTTGTGCGTGGTGGGTGTCCACTGGACGTGGGCCTGTTCAAGTTTGGGAATGGAGGTGGTGAGGTGAGGGTGCGTGTGTGTGCATCTCCCAGCCCTCACCCTGGGCCAGGCCAGTGCTGTCCTCCACGCTATAAACCACAGACTCCTGAGGCCAAATGCTGTCAGGCTCAGCACAGCCCCTGCCCAGCATGGGAGCTGGCCTGGGAGGCCCTGGGTAAGTGCTGCTCAGGGAGGTGACATGGAGAGGTGCACTTTGGAAGCCAAGGCAGCCAGACGTGAAGTGGCAGCAACCCAGGCCCTTTGGTGTTGTGCAAAGGAACCCTAGAGGAAGAGCATGTTAGGACCCCCCCAGCAGGGCCCACAACAAGGTAGCATCAGTCAGACTGGTTCAGGGCAGCCAGGGCACCATGTGGCTGCCCCAGCCACTCCAGTGTCCCTAATCTACCAGGTGAGTGACTGGGTGTGCAGTGAACTGCTGCTGCCACATGTGCTAATGATGCCTTAATGAAGACAAAAGCTGCTCACCCCAGAGAGCTCCCATCCACTCCCAGGGCCGCTAATTGGCTGTTCAGCTCTCCTCAGGGGAAGGTGCTGGGAGGCTGGTGGCCACTGGCCAGGGTCTAATCACCTCCCACCTGACAGCTGCACCAGCTGATAAGGGCCACTGCCATGGTCATATCCTAGGGGGAGGCTGCACACGCTGGCATGGGGGTCCAGCATGGGCTCCTCACCCCTCAGACACCCCTACCATCCCACCAGGAGGTTGGCATTGTCATCTGCGTGATTCTGTGCACTCGAGGAAATGACGTCCAGGCTTAGGATGCAGCTATGCCATCCCCTGAACCCAGCTCCTGGGAATGTAAGACAGCTGCACAGCCCCAGACCCCACTACTACCTGCCCCCACCTGGAGGAGGACACAGGACAGGGTCTTGGAGCCTCAGCTACTGCCCACCTCAAGCCTAGAGACCGAGAAACTCGTGGAGACTGGGGGACCTCAGGTAGCAGAGCATGCCTCTCCAGCCCAGAGATCCAGGCTGCCTCGACTCAGGGGTGCAAAGTTGGGAAGGGGGTTCTGGGGATACCTGCAGCAGAGGTGGGCTGAAGACATCTAAAGGAAGAGAAAGTGGACAGGGGTCAGGCAGGGCCAGGCTAGGGCGTACATGCACGGGAAAGGTAGGAACTGAGAAGGAGAAGGCTAATGAGCCAATGAAGCTACTCACAGAGCCCACACTAAGGCCAGCTCCAGGCAGGACTGGACAAGCTCCGGGCAAGACTGTGCCAGGCCCTGCCTGCCAGGAGCTTACTGTCTGAGCATGGTGACAGCTGGAAGATAGGAAGACGGCCAGAGAACAAAGCAGTGCCTTAGAGTATCCAGGGCAGGGTACCTACTGGCCACGCAGAGGGCAAGAAGGGACATTTGAGCATCTCATTGGAGATACTGAGGCAAGGAATGAGGGAAAAGGGCAGTGTGTGCTCGTGAGGGACAAGAGGCTTGGTTGGGTGAGGAGGCCACCCCAAAGCAGAATAGCTGGTGAGTGTGGCTACCCGGGCACAAGTCAGCCCAGGAGCTGGGAACTGGCGGAAGCAAGCCTGCCTGCATGGCTGAAGCGTCATCTCAGCAGGTGTGCCAGCCCAGAGAAGTCACTGAACTGGGCTTTTGGAGATCTTCCATGACAACTAACAGGACAGAGAAGTGGCAGGGCTGTTCACTGAGGTCTTCCATGACCTGGTGTGTTGGTGTCTGAGCTCTGCCTCCTAGGTTCCCTCACCGAGAGAATAAACAGCTGCCCCACGTGCTGGGGAAGCCCTGGGTCGGCACCCTGGGCAGATGCTCAGTGACTGCTTGCCCCAGGAGGAGCACAGAGGCAGAGATAGGGCCCACCCCCAGGGATCATGGCTCTGCATGGACCGTCTCTCCCCCTATCACATGTGGGAACCCATGCATATTGTCCCCGTCTCTCTGACCAGCTTCCATTCTACTCACACTTGCAAGTTTCAAACCCAGCCTGCTCTTTCCCAGAAATGCTCTCGGCTCCTGACAGCTGCGTGGTGGGGCCCAACACTTTCTTATCTTTGTCTAGAGCTGAGTCTTCAAGCTCTTTCCATTTTTAAAGATCCCAGCTGGAGGCTGTCAATGGCCTCTGTGCAAAGCAACTGAATAGCAGAAAATGAGCTAATTACACGTTGTTATTGAAAATCTATTATGTACGAATTGCCAAAAAAAACTTATTAAAATATGATGCTTTGGATGATTATGAAAAAAACAGCCCTCCTGTTGCAGAGAGAGATAGTGTCCTTCACTGTCCCAGGGGCCAGAGCCCCCCATGAGGCTGCAGAGTAATCCCCTGATCCTGTGTCACATAGTCCAGCCCCCATCACACACCATGGAGAAACCCAAGTCCTCCACCCACAGCGAGCTGCTTGAACATCCATAAATACTCAAAAATGGCGGCAGAGGAATGGAGAACTCCATTAGCAGGATACCACATGCAATTGTTTCAGTGTCAGCTTTCACCATGATTGCACCGCCTTATCCTGCTCAATCTCGGGGAGTTGCAGAGTTTTTGTGGAGATCACGTACACTGAAGGCCTGAAGGGCACATCCACTCTGCTAGTGTCCTCCCTGACCCTGGAGTGTTGGGCAGCGTTGAGATGGGATTGGCACAGCTGCCCAGGGAAGATCTTTATGGTCCAAGGCTTCTCCCCACCTTCCAGGTTCTAGGCAAGGGGTCACCCCAGCTCAGCCACCTCGTGGACCTCCAGCAGCATCCTCCTGCCTGTGTGGGTTCAGAAGTGAGTGGGAGGATACTGTGGCACAGTTTCTGAAAGGCAAACCCTCCTGAAGCTGTGTGAACCTGGTGAGGGATGGGGATGGTGCAATGGGATCCTTTGGGCTCTACTGGGTGGGCTTTCCTTCCTCTCCAGCCTCCTTTCCTCAGGCTTCTTGGCCGTGTCCTACAAACCTGCCACCACTGGGAGGGCCCTGCCTGGGGGCTGCACTCAGAGCCAGGGGTGCCCTGAGGTCAGGAGCAGTGGGCTGGAGGAGGAACTCCACTCACGTGGGACATAGCAGGTGGATGTAGGTGGATCCTTTTATATGATCTGGAAGCCTAGGGGCAGATGTCTGGGTGGGGCTTCCATGAATACTCTAAATGGGGTGGAGCTTGAGGTGGGGCATGCATAGTGCTCATCTCGTTGACCTGTTTTGAAAATCTTGGAGGTGTCAAGGAATGGGAGTGCCTTAGTCATTCTATCATAATTTAAATCATAGTTAGTGGTGATGCTATGTGCATGCATGTGTGTGTGTATAATTTAAAAAAAATAAACTTTATTTGAAAGGCAGCATTACAGAGACAAGGAGAAAAATCTTTCATCCCTTGGTCCAAATCAAAGCCAGATATTGGTCCAGAGCTGGCCAAATCAAAGCCAGGAGCCTGGAACTCCATCGTGGTCTCCTACGTGAATGGCAGGAACCCAAGCTCTTGGGCCATCTGCTGCTGCTTTCCCAGGAGCATTAGCAGGGAGCCAGGTTGCAAGTGAAGCAGCCGTGGCTTCAGCCTATTGTGCAAGAACACAGGCCCCCATCTTGGTTATTTTTAGCCCTGAGAAGTTCTGAGCTACTGAAAAGATGAAACAGCATTTTCTGCTGCGGGGAAGGTGGTAGGGGTTGGATGGTGCAAACAGGGCTGCAGAGTGCCATTGCAGTGTCAGACAATGACTCTGGGAAAGGAGCCATATTGTTGCCTCTCAGAAGGGGTAAATGTAGGCGGGGTAAATGGGGCATCCCCAGGAACCCCCCCGGGGCTTCTGGCTCTGCAGGGCCGTGAGGCACCCAAGGAGCAATGTAGGCGGGCTGGCTACACTGCCCCCATCCACGTTCTGGTGAGACCATTGTGCCACCCTGAAGCTCGAGGACACACATGGCATCCTCGGGGCTCACACACCAGGTGTCCTTATGGCCAATTTCATGATGAAAATTGCTTCCTCTTCCTTGCTCAGGGGACCAGTGCTTCCCCCATCTGACAGCGGTGTTATAAAAATCGATCCATATGTGTTGGCAAGATGCTGTGAGAATCCTGAGCATGGGTTACAACACATGTGTACAAAGCCATTGTTTGCGCAGTTCTACCAGGCATAAAAAGCTGTACTTTTGGCCTTTGTAGAGGCCCTTGTTTTCCACCCAAGGTTCAGTCATGAACTCTTGAGTTGGGACAGCCCAACCATGGCAAGGATGGACAGGTACCTCCCTCAGGTGGCCCCCAAGGTGCCCCTGCAGAACCCACACCTGAGCCTACCAGTGCTTGCCCCCCTGCATGCCCAGCCCCCAGGGCCAATTCGGCCCTGGCAGGTGCTCAGCCCTAGAAGCAGTGCACAGTTCCTCACTCAAGTACTTTTGCAGCTGCTCTCTGAACCACGGAGATTGAGCAGGTTTCTCTTCAGCCTGAAACCTCACACTCCTGGAACTTACGTCACAGTCAGGGGACAGGGAACAACAAGGATGTGGACAAGGACTGAACGGTGCTTTTGAGAACAATAGCATGGGAGTGGGGGAGGCAGGGGTGGAGTTGGGGACAAGGTAACAGGTAGTGGGGGCAGCAAGATTTCAGTAGGATGGGTCAGAGAATGTGAGGCCTCTGCCAGAAAGGGCTGGCAGGCCAGAGGTCAGGCAGGGAGGGCATCTGCCAGTCGGTCACCAGAACAGCCACAACCCAGGCTCATGTCTGAACAGGGCTGGCACACCTGCACAGATGCCTCCAGGAGTGAAGCCGGG
This sequence comes from Ochotona princeps, assembly GCF_030435755.1. Classification (NCBI taxonomy): domain Eukaryota; kingdom Metazoa; phylum Chordata; class Mammalia; order Lagomorpha; family Ochotonidae; genus Ochotona; species Ochotona princeps. The sequence continues at coordinate 36,210,780 of NC_080850.1, forward strand.
GAGGAGGAAGTGGTACTGGTAGATCAGTCACTGATCAGGCCATTAGCGCTCATGCTAATGTGGAAGAATTGTTAAGAGTCTGACTACCAGGAGCTACCAGGAGGGTATGAGGTGTGGAGGTGAGGCTTCCAGGCTGCCATGCTCTGCAGTGACAGTGCCGAGACCAGCATGTAGCCACGGGACAAAGGCCTAAGCCTTGGAGCACAGCACTGCAAAGAACCTGGATGTCCAGGGCCTCTGGGTGTAACACAGGAGGTGCCAGAGCAGCCAGTGCCAGTCACAGGCTGTTGTCATCTGGGAGCAGCCCAGAGCAAAGGGGTGATACATGGTGCTGGGCATAGGAAGGGTGCTTCCAGCGCTCTTGGGGCTGCCATCCTCCTTTTATTCCTGTGTTAGAAAAGAGGAATCAAGGCATGATGATGCCAGGAAGTGGTAATGGAACCAAAATTCCCACCAGGTACCCTGCAGGCCACCTTCCCACGATGCCAAGGGGATGGGAACAGCAGGGACATCTGGTCTCTGTCCCGGAAAACACAAGCCATGCAAAGCCAGAGCAAAAAGGCCATGGGCTGACTAGCAGAGCATGTGGTGAGCCATGCGTGGAGCAGGTCCCGCAGTTAGCAATGAAGATGCAGAGCTCAGGCGCATGGGTGGAACCACAGAAAAGAGCATGGGGCAAAGCTGGCCAGCCAGAGCCAAAGGACAGGTGGGAAGGCTGCAGGTCACCTCACACAGCAAGGACAGGGAGAGAGAAACACAGGGTGCTACTGTGCGGAAGGCCACAGCAGAGCCACAAGACCTGAGTTCACAGGGGAGGCTTCACAAGGCATGTCACTCTTCACCTGCTGGGAGAGTTAATGCTGCCATCCACTTTGCTTCCACGCGGCGACACAGGGATCCAGGCACTGTGGCTTCCTTCACTGGGTCCCTTGCCTCTGGCTAGCTGCCCCAGGACAGAGATGGGAGGCCTGAGGAAGGATTTATTTGGATCCAGCACACACAAGTGCATCCCTGCTGATGCATTCCCACAGCTGGGCCTGACAGCAGAGGTGGCTGGGACAGTTTGGCTAACTGTGCCTGCAAGGGGAAAGGATACAGGTTTAGGGGAGCATATGGCCTCCCATCCCCCAGAGCACAGGTGTAGAGAAACTGGGAGAGGTGCAACCTCAGCCAGTTGGAGAAGGACTGGCCTGGAGATGCCAGCTAAAAAGACACAGGGCTGGAGGTGGAGGTGAGAGTGGCAGACCCAGGGTGCAGAAGCTGGGCCAAGGCAGCCGCTTGCGACCTGGCCTCCATGTTCAGAGCACCCTGGAGATGGACTCACCAGAGATGGCAGGTGACAGTCGTCCCCACTCCACAGCCTGGCCTCAGCAAGGGGCCAGAAAGGACCTGTTTTAATTTTCTTCTTGGGCCTCAGCGTGACAGAGGAGAAATATCACCCAACATTATTATCTCCCGGAAAATGCTCTCTGGAACCATAAAAAGGGAAATACACTGAAGCCCGACCACGGAGGCTGCCCTTAAATCAGGGGCTCCTAAATTATCCCAGCAGTACCCTCTAATTCCTCGGGATGAAAACATTAAGGGTGACAATGTCCCTTTAAATCAGTGCCCAGAGAGTTGCTGTGCAGAGTCACTGGCTTGTTGTTCCCCTTGTGAGGAGTTTTTTTTTTTGTCTCTTTTCACCTTGTAATAAAATATAAATCATGACTTGCGGGGGCAGGCTGCACAGAGCAAGCTGTGAGCATGGATTTTCTGAAAATGAAGGTGTTTAGTTAATGGGAATCATCTCATCTTGGGAACGTGAGTTTCCAGCCTTGAGTTCACGACTTAACTTCACACCCGGCAGGATTTTTTGAGAGGGAAGAGGACTCATATGAGGCCGACTCCTCGGGCTGGGGAGTCATGCAACGCACCCTAAGGCCCCCCCTCTGACCCTGGGAGCAGGCCCCCACCCTCAGGCAGCTTGAGGCAGAAACTCCCGAGTCTACCGCGGTACCAGGAGCCTCAACCTCTGAAGGGAGCAAGCCGAGGCTGTGCAGCTGCACCTGCAGTGAACAGCAAGCAATGTCCACACCCACTGGACCACTCCAGCCAAGCCCACCTGTAGGGCCCGGGCAGCCCTTGGGAGGATGAGACAGCGGCAACATATGGGGGAAGGCCTCAGGAGACTACTTTTCTGAACTCTGGGCTGGGAAAATGGTAGGAAACCAGGTCAGGGTTGATAAGCTGTCCCAGGCCCCAGCTGGCTCCATAGCAGTATGGTCCCTGGGGCTCTGCCTTAACTCTGCCTCTCTCTTTGCCCTTCCTTACCCCAGTGCCCATTTGCAGAAGACTGGCAAGGCCGTGTCTGTGGGGGTGGCTGGACACCTGTAACCGAGGCAGCTACTGTCTCAGATACTCTGGAGTGTTTGCAAGTCTTGGGTCTGAAACCTGGGGCCTGCTGGGGCAGCCCTCTGTGCTGCTGCCCGCAGCCTTCTCTCCTGGCAATAACCAAGCATCTGAGCAGTCTGTGTCGTCTCATCAAATGCCATGCTCTTCCCCTAACTCCTGGCACTTGCATCTGGTCTAGCACAGACAAATGAGGGTCAGACCTGCAGTGCCACAGCCCTAACCTGTCCATAGGTGGGCTCTCCTGACTGTCCTTAGACCACCATTGGCCTACCCACCTTGAGCCACCTCTTCCCCACCATTTTTTAAAGGAGCCAGCCCTTCCTGGGCCGCATCCTTGCCTTCATGGATTCTGCAGTCTCTCTTGCAGCTACTGAGCCCTACCTAGCATTGTGCCACACAGCAGCTATAGATGGCATGTGAACTAATGAGTGTGACTGTGTTCCAGTAGAACTTTACAGATAAAGGCAGGTTGGAGGGACATACACACACACACACACGAGCAGGACTTGCCCTGGCCAAGCCTGGTTTGCAGCTCCAGGCCTCCAGCAGCCCCCCTGCTGTCATCTGAGTCATTATTTTTGAGGGACACACATTAAACATGAGTCCACACCCCATCCTTCCTCCTAGACTCACCTCTGCTCCCAGATCTGCTGCATGCACCACCCATACATGTTCACCTGTCATCTCCATTCGTAAGTGGACCAGGAAGGATCTCCATGCTGGTGGCTGAGTGGCAAGCTGCATGTCAGTACCAGAAGCCCAGGAATCAGACATGGAGATGAAGGCATAGGGCTCTGGGCAGAGACTTGGGGCTGGGGCACATGGCTCTGGAGTTGGCAGCCCATTATCGTGGGCCTGCTGGCTGCCGGCAGGCTGGTCAGCAAACAACCCAGTTCCCACGCGTTTCACTGGGGTTCCTTTGAATAAAGCTGTACACAAGGCAAGCCACCTCTAGACCGAGTGACCAAATACCAGCAAGAGACTGAGCTACCCGTAGGCATCTTGGGGGTCCCTCTCCAGTGCTCGCCTGTGAGGGCTGCTGGGTGCCGTGTTGGGGGGCCGCTCTCCAGGGCTCGCCTATGAGGGCTGCTGGGTGCCATCTTAAGGGCCCCTCTCCAGGGGCCCATGTGTAACACCTGAAGCCAAAACCCCAAAGCCCAGGTCTCTGATTTTCCATGTCAGTTGCCACAGATCCTGCAGGAAGCTCAGCTTTCTGGGACCCCGTGGAAGGAGTGCTCCCTAAGGAGTAAGGCAGATGGGGGCTTTGTCTTGGGTCCCTATAGGTCAGGCAGGGGTCTTCCCACAGCCCCCACAGGAGCTCTGCCCTTCAGCTCCACCTTCTGCCAGTCCTGGGGCCTGGCAGCAGGTAAAACCCAAGGCTATGGGCCAGTGTCCACAATGGCTGCTTCAAGCAGCTCTGAACAAGCTGGCCTCAAATTTCTGCTGCTAGTCCACTGCAGAGAGAAGACTCCATCTTACTTGCTCACTTTGCTCTTGATAGTCCTGGAAGGGGACTCGCTCATTCATCACAGAGCCGCGTTTGCAAGGGTTATGTGGCCAGGAAGATGGGTCCCTCCCGGCACCACGCCCTCGCGCTCCTAACAGATTGACTGCCCAAGGCTCGCACCAAGGCCTCATTTTTCACCTTGGCCATGCTCTCTGGGGACACGAGGCGTCGGTACGCCCTGCACACAGGCCTCTGAATACTGCTGTGTTTTTCATTCATTGGCATACAAATGCAGTAGAGCCAAAGTTCTTTGTGTTTCAGGAGTTATTGCTCCATTTCTGTTTCTCATCAAGTGTCCTGACAGCCAAAGAGAGTGAAAAGAAATAGCTACATCCAGGCTAGGCCATGCTAGCTGGACATCCCAGCTATTAGTGGGAAGTGGCACCACAGGGTTGTGCTATCAGCCTAGGGACTGGCACGGGTCTTTGGGCAGCTCTGGGACATAGCGTCAGTGCTCTGGACCACATCTGTGCCAGGACAGTCAGGTGAGCTGGAAGACAGGTGCCTGAACATCAAGATTCCTGGCCATGCACCCCCAGTCTCTAGAACAGAGGCTTTACCTTCAGCCTCTAGCCTGGCCACAGGAGGCAGGACCAGCCATTCATTCAGGAGTCCAGGCCCCGCTCTCAGGTACTGTCAACCCTCCTGGGACAGTGTTTCAGTGAGGATTGGGGAATGCCCATGAAAGTCAGGAGGACTTCCTGGAAGAAGATGAACTTGGGCTGGGCCTCGAAGAATGGGAATGGGGTGTGGATTTGGACAGAGAAGGAAAGGGCTCAGAGGAAGGCTCAGGAACAGGGGTTCAGAACAGACACTTGCCCACCTCTGATGCAGGATGCTTGCAAGCTGGACAGGTCAGTTTGGGGAGGGCCAGATAGCATGTGGACCTGTCTCCAGCTTTGCCTTGCTTTGTCCCTGACTCCGGCTCAGTTCTTCCGGCTCCCAGAGTGGCTGGAACTCCAGCGCCTCGGAGCTGACCATACTCCTGACAAACAGCAGAGGACACGGCACACTCTTTTCACTGCCCCAGTGAGGCTGAGGGCACAGTACCCCCCTGGGGGTGGGGAAGCAGCCATCAGTAGGCCCTCCTGTGGAGGAACAAATGGCTATCAGGATAGGACCCAGACAGGTAGACAGACCCCATGCCCTCCAGGGCTGCACCTGTCACTGCACTACAGGAACGAAGACCCTTGCTAGGAGGGCCCCGTGGCAGCGTTCAGGTTCAGGGGCCCTGGCCAGCAGCCTCAGTAGAGACTCAGTGCTCTGCCTGCCTGGGCACGGGTGCATGGTGAGGGTGACAGGTTTAATCTGGGCAGATTCTGTGCCTGATCTTGTGGCTATTGACCAGGTTGCTGTTTCTGCATGAGCAGAGATGTCACCCTGGGCAGTTCAATCAAGAACAGGGAGAGGGCAGACCCAAGCAGGCCCAGAGGAGCAGGGAGCAGCCTCGCCTGGGCAGGGCTCTGGGGTGCTGGGGGAGGCTCTGGCCCCCATGGGGATCCCAGGCACAGAAGGGCCTCTGCCACCAGAACTCTCCCATGCTCCCCAAGACACTGGTCTGTGACCTGTGGGTACTGCATAGTCCAGCCCTCAGAGTTAAGCCTTGATTTTACCTAGCCAATAAGTGGCAAGAAGTGGTAAGCAGGAATACTAGAAGTAATACATCCACTTAAAAAAATAAAAAATAAAAAAAAAACAGAAGAAAAAGGCTTAAGTGTTCTCTGAGCCATACTGTGCACCAGACACTAGGCTAAATACTTCACATTTCTGGTCATTCTGTCCGCAAGCAGGTACCATGATTATCCTGGGTCACAGATGAGGTGATGGAGGTCACGCATCCACAGAACCAAGGTTACGCCCAGATCAGTCCAATGCCACAGCCACAACCTCTGGCCCTTTTGCTGGGCCTTCTGGTAGACACAGGGGCTGGAGGCAGAGTGCCTGTGACATGGCGATCTTTGAAAGCTCCTTGGAGGAGGTGGCGCTTGGCATTTAAGTGGCATCCAGAGGGACATTTGGCATAGGAACCTTGTGAGCAGGGGCAGCAAGGCCGGCGTGGAACAGATGTGTCCAGTAAGTGGGCTGCTGTAACAGCCCATAGTCACTGAGCACAGTGTTGGCGGGGGGAACCACAGTGGGGAGTGCAGTGGGCAGGGACCACATGGTGACATCAGGCCAGGGGCAGCTCTGAGCAGGGCAGGAACAGGGCAAATCCCAGAAAGGAAGTGGGGCCCACAACCACCTCTGTCCTAGGCCACATCCTCATACAGGTGTGCATGCAGCCAGCTGCCTGATGGCCACAGTCACAGCCTCTAGCCCTGCTCCAAGAGGGACCTGCGTGCAGTGACACCATCTGAGCTGAGGATGTCTGGGTGGCCCTTTAAGCAGTCAGCCAGCCCACGCCTACCAGGGGCAGCCCAGCCTTAGTGGGACATTCTCAAGGGCACAGTGGGGAAAAAGCTTAAGCCGTCACTTTCCATGGGGTTGAAGCCACAGCTGTGGAACAAGGCATGGGGACGGGTGGTGAGTTTTACAAGCTCCCGATGCTCCCCAAAGGCAAAGCAGAGAGCACTGGCATTGCTTCCAAAAAGCAGTTAGGAAGTTGGACTCTTGCAGTGCAGCGTGGGCCAGCTCCAGTGCCTGTGGGGGAGAGAGAAGGTTTCTGTGAAGAAGCCTTCATCTAGAATGTTCTCCACAGAAACAAGATCTCGTCAGGAAACAGCTCAGCTGCTGGGCCAGCATTGGACCCACTTGTATTTGAAGATCTGGGATGGTCTTCTGAAGTTTAGGGTCAGCTGTTCACTTGCTAGTGACAACCTGGCACCTGTCATCCCCTGAGTTAGGCAGATCCTGTAGTAATTGCCATTTCATGGAAAAGAAATTATGAGGTACAGACAGGTTTAGGAGTCTTGTCCATGGTTTGCACAGTCAGTAAATGGTAGAGTCAGGACTAGAACCCAGGCTCCTAGCCCTGTCCCATCAACCCCCGTGCGGGGAGAGGAGGAAATTTATCAGCCTTCCTTGTATCATACCCACACCCCATGAAGGTGAGGCTTGGGTATCCAACACAACTGAGTTACTGCTGCCCCACTGCCCCACTGCCTTCCCAGGGCCTGCTTGCCTGACCCTAAGACCATCAGCAGCTCTGCAGGCAGAGCCTGAACATGGCCAAGCCCACAGCCCGTCCCGGGATCCGTGGGAAGCTCCATTCCAGCCCCTGCTGCTGCCAGGGCAGGTGGTGCTGAGCCAAGTACACCTGGTGCCTCTGACAGACAGCCGGGGTAAAGGGTCCTAGGGACCTCACAGCCTGAGTGATGCTCTGCAGTCCTGACTTTCCAGGGAGCACAGTTCTGGACAGGCCAAGGGCCGGAAGGCTCCCTGGTGTTGGTGATGGAAGTTGTACTTGGCATTGGGGGACCCTGGAAAATGGTCACTTTGTGGAGAGGCACGTGGGAGAGTTTGTATTCTACTCCATGGCCATTCTGAAGGCCAGGACAGTGAGGGGGTTTCCTTTCCTGGGGACAGGGACAGCCTTTGGGGAGAGGCCTGTGGTCCCAGGCAGCATGGCCCCAGGTGGGTCTCCCTCATGTATAGTTCAGTTGCTCTCATTCGTGCCAAGGTCCTGCTTGGACAGCAGCTCTGTTCCCAACACAGGGCCCATGTGCGTCCATCTGCAGCCTGGTTTGCCTCTAGCCTCCTGTCTCCTCATTGTTGGTAGCTGTTTCCGGTCCCCTTTCTCATCTGTTTGAAATCAGTGTTGTGTACACCCCCCGACCCCCCATGAGCTGGCTGGGCCTTGTGAGTGTGCAGCCGCAGATGACTGCCAGGAGGGCTGCCAAGCCTCACCCCTCTGCAGGCTTTGCTGGCTCCCCATTGCCCTCCTCACCATGTCTGAGCACTTTGCCTGCTCAGGAGTACTCCAGCCCTGACATGCTGCCCCTCCAGCCACCCCCACCCCGCCTCTCCCTTTTCCCCACCCCACCCCTGCCAGGCTCCCTCCTGGGGCAGCTCTTTGGCCAAGGGAGGCAGGGAAAGCATGCTCTCATCCGATGGATGAGGTTCTCTTGAATTTGGGAGAGTGGGTGCATTGCCGAGCAGGGAGTGGGAGGGAGTTGGCAGCTGCTGCCCAAGTCTTCTCCGAGAAGACTGGCCAAAGACTTCATACAGGAGAGCCAAGGTCCAAGGCCAAGTCCTGCCCAAGTGCAGGAGGTGCTTTATAGCTTCCAGAGGCAAGGCTGTGCCCCTCACTGCCCTCCTCCTTGGCTCCTGGCTCCTCCTCAGAGGATGCCTGTCTTGGGATCCAGACGGAATTTCACACTCCAGCAGTGGGAAGATGGTGCTGGTACCGACTTGACCATTCTAATTAAAGGAAGTGGTGCTTTGATTAGCAGCGGTCTGGCCTGGGGGCACAGACTTGTGAGATTTGTTCCTGGTGATGCGTTCAGAGCTATAGATGTGCAAATAGGCTCTCTGGGTGCAGCTGAATCAGAATGTGAGGATGGCTGGCTGGACAGCCCACAGCTGCCACCCCTTGCCTGCCTCCTGCTCCCTACCTACGCTGTACTGGGAAGCTGCCCCCACTGTGCACATGTATCTTGGGTGGTTCCTCGGAGCTCCCCCTTCAGGACTAGCATCTGCCCCTGGCGGTGACTTGTTGCCCCTGGGTGTGGACAGGGAGGAATGCCACCGGCGTGATTTGGCACCTGCAAGAAGGAGAGAGCAGAGGTGAAGTAGGTTGTCCTCAGCAGCTAAGCCTTGCAGTAGGGGGTCTCACCACTCCTAGTGGACTCACCAAGGCAGGGCCCAGGTCAGCTGGCACCATTTGGCTCAGCAAACTGGCCCCGGTAGAACCTTGCAAGTGTTCACATACAGCCCCACAAGCTGGGATCCCGTACCCCACTGTAGGGGCCGTCTGATCCCTCCACCCTCATTCCCAAAAACCTGTGCCCAAGGTGCATTTCCTGGAGACCAGCAGCCGGTCTCAAGGACACAGCTGGGAGCAGAGCGGCAAGGGAAGGCATCCAGCCCAGGCCCCAGCCTGGTGCCTATAGGCTTTTCTAGTAACAACAGCATGGCAGTAGGAACAGCCTGTGTTCCCAGACAACCCTGAACAAGTGCCTTAAGGTCAAAGCTCCTCCTCCTCACTGTCCCTCCCCGCCCCCCCATTCCTCTCCGGGTTCTTTCCACAGCTTATTATAGAAATAAAAGCCAGGAATCTGTTGCAGACAGAAAAGTTTATTTGTGAAGGGATCAGGTGAGCAGGGAAGGAGAGAGAAGGGGAAAGTACCTTCAGAGAGAAAGCCAGGAGGTGGGTGCCTCTCCAGATGAGAGAGGGAGAGACATCAAAGGTTTGAGGAAGGTTCTTGGGCTTTTTATTATTTTTATTATTATTATTATTATTATTATTATTATTATTACAAAGTCAGATATACAGAGAGGAGGAGAGAAAGAGAGGAAGATCTTCCATCTGATGATTCACTGCCCAAGTGACCTCAATGACCAGGGCTGCGCCAGTCTAAAGCCAGGAGCCAGGAACTTCCTCCAGGTCTCCCACACGGGTACAGGGTCTCAAGGCTTTGAGCTGTTTTTGACTGCTTTCCCAGGCCACAAGAGGGAGCTAGATAGGAAGTGGAGCTGCCAGGATCCTGGCGCATTCAAGGCGAGGACTTCAGCTGCTAGGCCACCATGCCAGGCTGGGTCTTGGGCTTTTAAGCCTTCCTTGACCCCTCCTTGTTGGGCGGGAACCCACAGATAAAAGGTTCCCCAATGGTGGTCTTTTAACCAGTTAGGAAATGGGTGGGCAATGCTTGTGCTGCACACCTGAAGGTGTGGCCAAGACCTCAGCAGACCTGGATGGTCTCTGCTGTGACCCCCACTTGTCCCCCTAGGTCCCTGTCTGCCTTTGTAAGTTAAAGAGAAGTGGGACAGCAGTCAGGAGGGGAGCCAGAAAGACCTTCCAGGCTCCTACCATTCACACCTTCAGGAAACTGTTCCTAAGAGCTTCCTGCATGCACCCCAACTGTCCTCCAGACCCTCCCTCTCTGCTGTGGCCCAAGCCAGCCACAGAAGCCCTTCCTTGGGGGGCTAGGGGACAGGAGGTACAGTCCCCTCCCAAGGAAGGAGCATACCCTACCAGAAGAGGGTATCTGTGGTTGTGTCTTCAGGCTGGAGTCACATCTAGTATCGCATTAGTTAAGTATATACAGACGTAAAAACCCAGTACACGTTCTTATGTGGGGAGCCCTTTAACAACCCTAAAACAGATTTATGGATAAAATAGGAACACATTGAAAAACCAATAAACTTTCAAATTAACAACATTAATTTGATGGGACAAATGATCCTGTTTTCCAGAAACTAAATCAGCGCTCGCAGCTGGAGCCCAGGGAGGCTGCTGAGTGGCTCTCTCCAGCTTGCCACACGCTGGGTCATCGCTGGCCTCTCCCCACCATCACCTGTCTCTCTCCATTGGAGCCACTTCAAACCCTTTATTCCTGTAGTCTGCTAACTGCTTTCAGCCCCAGGTTGCTCATTTATAAAATGAAGAGCGTAATAGTATTTGTCGTAAGAATTAAGCCGGTTCAGACACGCATGACCTGCTGGGCTTCCAACCAGGGCAGACACAAGAGCCCCACTCTTGCTTTAAGATTCTATGAATAACTCAAAATGCTCAGCAAGTTTTGTTTTGTCTTTTCACAAGGGGACTTGCACTGTCCTGTTGCACTGGGTCCTGCTAGGTATGGAGTAGGTCCCATGTGTAGCACAGCGTTATCTACACCATGGGCCTGCAGTCATTGTTAATAGCTGGTACCAGTGCTCTATCCACGTTAGCAAGTGCAGTTTCTTTGTTCCTCCAAAACCAGTTTTATCTTCCCACTATTTAACTGACTGGAGAGAACCCTCATTGTGTGTGATTATCCTGGGGTAATTCCTGGAGTTGGGTGTAGGCTCTGGAGGGAGGACACATGCTGACAGGAGTCACCTGTTGGGTCACATGGGCAGGCTAAGAACATGGACCCAATGGCCAGTAGTCCTCTCTCTCTGGCCCACTGTCCCAGGCACCTGCCCGTGTCAGTAGAATTCACATTCAATCGCTTTCATCATAGCTAGTGCAAGATGGGGCCAGGTAGAATCTTGCTGTTTTCTAGAAAGTGCTTAAGTAAATGACCAGAATTTAAACTACCAGGTTATAGAGTTGAAGACACTTTAATGGATTAGGACCCTTACAGAGTGGCTAATTTCATCCCATTTTTCTCACTGCTGTTCTCTTTAAAAAAAAAAAAAAAGCAGATAGGCCGTTTTCTGAAAGAGAGATGTTAATAATTACAGCATTCTGCAACAACATAGAAGGAAGGGCATGCGGATTCTTCAAGGTCTCTCTCAATACCCTCTGACTTCTCAAGGCTGTGCAGTGGCCTTGAAAGGGGACAGCCACAGGAGATTAACTGTTCCTCCGTCTAGGAAACCTAAAGCTACCCTGAGCTGCAGTCACCGGACTCATTGCTGCCCCAGGTATCCTCGCTGTGGAGGACTTGTGGGAGAGGAGATCTTTCCACCTGGGGAACAGCAGACTACACACAGCTCACTCGCTGCCTCCCTCCACCCCAGGGCAGAAGGGACTCCCATTGGTCAACCCTGCAGTGGGTTCCTCCTTGGTGAGCTTCCTTTGGGCTGCACAGAACCCTGTGGACAAGGCCATGATGTCTCCAAACAGCTTCCTGGGTTCCTTGGGATGAATCTCAGACCTCATCAGTGGACCACATGCCCTGACTGCCCTGCCTAACCCCACTCAGCTACCTCCATTTCACAAGGTGCTACAGGTCCAGGTGAGACACAGGAACTCTGCACATGCCCACAGTTCCCAAGGACTCCAGAGCTGTGCCTGCAACTTGATGGGCAAATCCTGGAGGGGTCCCAAACCCCACCTATCCCCAGCATAGCAGTCATTGGCTACTTGTAGTTACTGAACACCTGAGGAGCCACCAGTCCAAGTGTAGGTGTGCCAGGATTATGAGACCCATCCCAGCCTAGATGGGTGAAGAAGGAAGCATATATCCCTGACTTTTATACTGACAACTTGTTAGAATGATCACATTTGGATACACTGAGTTCAATGAACTATGCTGTCCAACTGGTAGCACCTGCTTTGTTTCCCTTGTTTGCATAGCTACTGGAGAATGAGCCCTGTGCCTCACGTCATGCTTCCAGGGTTGGTGTCTCTCTGGTTGAGGACAGAGGAAGTAGCTCAGAGCCAGCCAGGAAGATGGGAACTGAGACGAGGGTCACAGAGGCTAAACTTCTCTCCACCCGGTGTTCCTGGGCCCCCTGTGGGCACTTTCCTGAACTCTGCCCCTCACTGGCCTCCCAGTTCAAGTCAGCAGGCAGGAGAGTCAAGGTTCTCTTAGGACCCAGATCAGGAACTCAAACTGCATGTCACAAACACCGACAGGTGGCCCAGGCTGTCACGTTCTCTTCTGCATCTTAGCCCAGATCTGCTGCCACATCAGTGCCCCTCACCCTTACCACGTGTGGCATCACCCTCCATGGCAGCATCGCACACTGGCTTACAAACCAACAAAACCGTAAAACTTGTTATTCCTTGAAGATGCAGCTGGTGTCTGGGGTATCCACTTCACAAGGCACATGGAATAAATTACCTTTGGATGACACTTTTTAATTGAATCGCACTAACAGCTTAGTAATCGGTTGCAATGAGGAGACTATGAAGATGATTAAAAGATCTGAAAATGCTTGCAAAATTAGATGATTAAACATAGCACAGAGTAAACGAATAAGCCTGTGTATTAATCGGCTGTAGGTCTCAGCTGGCGATCATGGGGCTCAAGGAGCACGAGAGCTCTGGGCACACCAATTTGTCTGTCGTTCTGCATGCCACCCTCCTGTCCACCAACCAGGGGGCTCACAGCTTCCCTGTAGAGGCCCCTGAGCCAGGGGTGTAAGCATGGGTGGCAGCGAGCCCATGGCTTATCCTGCACCCCCATGTCCCTAACTGCAGGCTTTGAGAAATGGCCCTGGAATTTTCAGTCCATTGTGGGTTTTTTTCACCATGAAAGGACAAAAAGTAATCGAGTTCCGGCTTCCAATCTGATCACAGGAATTCACATGCCTGTCGTGTTCCCCATCACTGAGCTGTCGCTTATTTCCCATTAACCCACTCACCTCAGTACGTTTTTGTTTCCTTGGAATTGTGGAATGTGGCATGCTGTTCTTGGGAAGTGGGGCTGGGAATGTCATAGAGAAGAAAAGTGTCGACTCCCTCCCCGGGAAGATCTGGCTGCTCTTCAAGGTAGAAGGGCACAGCTCCCCAAAGGTGTTGCCTGCATTCCCCACACACTCACTCGCACTCAGATACACTCTCACACACACTCATACACTCACACACACTCACACACTGCACCTTCTATGCTTTGTACAACCTAGAAAACTGATTAACTTCCTTACAAAGCACATCACCCACCTGCCCAGAGATAACACAGGTAATTTCTTTTCTGATCATATAAATCTTTCATGCCCAGGTCGCAGTCACAATTAGTTGCATAAAAATTCAGGTTATGATTCAGGCTGTTATTAGGAAACATGAAAACAGCAAAAAGTTCTGTTGCACTTGCTAATAAAAACTCTCAAGGTCTCCGCTAACAGAGAACAGAAGGAACTTGACACCTCATTAAAGGTAGAATTCAATTTAGAGCAGAATCTCACTCAGCTGACTTGTTGGTGAATAATTTTTTTTTTAAGATTTATTTTATTTTTATTACAAAGTCAGATATACTGAGAGGAGGAGAGACAGAGAGGAAGTGGAGCTGCCGGGATTAGAACCAGCAGCCATATGGGATCAAGGCGAGGACCTTAGCCACTAGGCCACACTGCCGAGCCCGTGAATAATTTTTTAAGAAGTTATCATAAGAAAGTGCCACTGCTGGTAGCAGCAAGGTTAGAGCATGTCGGTGCTCAGTCCCTGGCCTGCCGTTGGCCTCCTCAGGGGCACCTTCCCGTCAGCAGGCAGCCCCAGCATCCTGTGGAGCTCGGTCTGGAATGCATGTTGGTGTTACCATAACTGCAGTGCCCCGCCAGTTCAAGGCCAGAAAGCAAGACACCAGTCTAGTTCTGGGGGGGAGGGGGGACAGGATCCTTGTGCCTCTTGACAGAATCAAGGCATCAGGCCACAGGACACTTTTGAAATGCTAACGTATGCTCCCCACAACTTGAATTTTTTTTCTTATTGGCTCCTTTACCTGACATTTCACAGTCCTGTAGGCTCCTCAGCTAGATCTGCTTCATAAAAATGACACCACAGTGATTTAAGATAGAGTGCATCAAAGTGAAATGCCTGGTGTGTGTTCTAAGGATCGGTTTAGCACTTCTTACCTGGGGTCAGTTCCTTTTCAATCCGTCATCAGAGCCTCATGCTGTGTTCTTAGAAGCAGACCCCTGTGGGGAAGGCCCAGCAGACACCCGCACCTCCCAAGCTGGGGACTGCCAGGGGAGCCCAAAGAGGAGACAGTGGAGGGAAGAAGCGCCCAGTGTACAGACATGGAGGTCTCCCTCAGACACAAATGGTCATTGGCAGATGCCATCACATCTGGTGCCGCCTCTCCCCCTCGGTGTTACAAGCACAGTTTTGCACCACAAACGTCCAAGCTGTGATCACCCCTCTATTGGACAGCCCTGTGAGACAACAGAGGACACACAGCCTTTCTCTGTAGTACTCTCCACGCCTCAAACTCCAAGTGGCCTCACCTTGAGGAGGGTTTGTGCTATAGCTTAACCGCAGTACTCCTGAATTCCAAGAATCCAGTTCTCAAGTCCACCTGTCTCTGCCTGGCCCCCCAAGAAACCCCAAGATGGCCACACTGCCAATGGCTTTTTCTGAGACCTTTCACTTGAGAGCCGTGTGTGCATCTGGTAGATAGATGACCACTCCTAATCCCACCCCACTGAGGACTACAGGCTTTCTGTACCCACCACCTCCCACCCCCCTCCAGCCATGACTCATGCCAACTGGCAACTGGACCCCCATGCCGTGAGCCCGGAGGGGGGGCAGCACTCAATCCTTGGGTAGCCATGTACCTGTGTCACTTCTGTCCTAGATAACTGATCCCCCGCCCCACTGCCGCTGGTGACTAGGCTTTTAAAGGGGAAACTGCCTTTAAAGCTTGAGTCATGGCCAGTTGGAAACTACTGGATGGTAGCTCACATTTTACTGGAGCCCACAGGCTTTGTCATTTTTCACACAGAAATCACTCCTTTTCAATTAAGAAGCTGGTACTTAGAAAAGCAAATTATTCCACATGTCACTAACAAACCCAACTTGCCAGTGACACTGCTAAGCCCAGCCAGTGTGCTAGTAGTACTAGGGGCAAGGGTGGGATGGAGCCATAGTGAGGACTGTAGCCAGGCAGGCCCCTGTGTGTGCTCTCAGCTGCTGCTCGGCCAGGGCAGGACCAGGCAGTCCTGCATGTGGCATGCTTGTTAACAGGCCCATTTCCCTGGCTGTCACTCAGCAGCATGTGCAGGGAGCTCATTAAGCCAGTGCTGTTCTGCCCACCACTTTCTTGCCCACCTGTGGAACCCCAGGAGAAGAGAAACTCATTTCCAACCCAGGGTCAGGAGTGTGGAAGCGGCTCTGGGCAGCTATATGTTCTCTGCATCCTGCATTTGCACTGAGATCCCCACAGCTGGACTCCGCAGTGCTCTGGGCTCCCGGGTTGTTTTATTAGGGGCCATGGGACTCAGGCTGACCACCCTGGCAATATCATGCTGCAAAGTCACAGCGTGCTTGCCCTCCACTGGGGTGGGGAACAACCTGGGTGGAACACACAGGATTACCCAGGTAGCCTTCAAGGAGCGCACCTGCCAGTTGAGTCAGCATGAAAAGTGCCAGCCGCTTACCCAGGAGGGGAATGTTTCTGGAAGCTTGCCGTCCATCCCTGTGCATGGGGGCAGCATCTCGGGCAGTCCTGGGGACCCCCAGCTGTGCAGCCATGAGCTGTGCTCCCTCTTCAGCCTCCTGTGGGGCTGTGCATGGGCTCAGGGAACCCAAGCTGTCATGATGTGTGCGCCCCCTTCCTGCTGCCCTCCAGGGGAAGCTGCCCTGCTCCCTCTGTCCCCCGGGCTGCTTTCCTCCCTCACTTCCCAGGCAAGCTCATCCATCTAGGTCCAACTAAGGTTTGCTGGGGTCAGCTGGGTGCCAGGTCCATGCGGAGGAGGCAGAAGCAGCAGCTGCACCCCTCTGTTCTCAGCCAGTGCCGCCTCAGGGAGTCAGAGGGCATCTGCCCTGTGGTCTCCATGGAAACTGGCACAGAGCACTTGATGGGACTGTGTCCGGAGCAAGGTGCAAGAGAAGATTCTTGAATGAGGAGCAGCCAGAGCAGACAGGAAGGCACGGAGGAGGGGAGAGGGAGGCTGAGCTGGGCTGTGGGACATTCAATTCAGAGAGGCCTCCAGCTTGTCACCCTGCGATCAGAGGGAACACTGGGAGGTGGGCCTGGAAGCAGGGGGCCTCTGGGGGTGGAGGAAAGCCTGGGCCAAAAGATTTGGGAAGGAGGAGGTGACTAGAGCTGGTGATGACAAGAGGCTAAAGGAACCAGAAGGAACAGTGAGAAAGGAGGCTCGGCTAGGACAGGACCACACCTTCCACAGCAGCGTCTCTCTGGTTTTAGAGCACCAGGTTGCAAGGCATGTGACCTGGCTCAGCCGGCAGTGCCAGGGATCAGCTTGTGGTACCTGGATTGCTCTAGGCCTGACTTGGTAGCATGAGTAGCCATGCCCAGGACAGGTGCATTTCCATACTTACTGTTCCTGTCCACCTATACCATGTTTGTGTTGCCCAGGAGAGGTCTGGTGGGTCCTAGACAGAGACCCCGCTCTCCTACATAACCCTTAGTTCAGTAGGAAGACCACTCTCAGCAGCTGCGTCTCTAGGCTGGACCCCTCCCAACAGCTGCCTCCCAGGAGCTTTGGAGACAAGGCCAGGGGCATAGAAGAATGTGGGAGACCAAGAACAGCAAGGACCTGGGAAGAAATCAGCCATATAGCCTGAACCACTCTCTCACAACCCTGCCCCTCGAAATGGGCCAAAGTATGGAAGGGATGCTGAGGAGGTATCTCTCGGCACAGACAGGGTTATCCTGGGCAGGAAGTACACAGGGGTACACTAGGGCACATCCTGTCAATCAGCTGAATCATGGTAGCTGGCAGGCACCTGGGGTCCACGGGACCGCAGCAGGCAGGACTGGACAAGGCAGGACAGGCCTGGATAGCTGTATGGTTTAGTTGATTGGTGTCTATGGAGGAGACACAAGCTGGAATGTCTGTGACCTCTGAGATGTCTGAATGTCTGTGGGTCCTGGATCGTGCAGCAGGGCTGGAGTCCTGGCATGTACAGTGGGTAACGCTGGCTTAGTCTGCTCTGGTACAGAAAAGAAACGGACCCTGGGCACACACAGAACCCAAAGGCTTCTATCATGAGGGATGGTTGTCAGCTGCTAGCTTCTGCCCCAGCCTAAGTGGACATGTTCACAATAACATGTTCTATGCTACAGCCTTGCCCCAAACCCACAGGCGCTGGAGAGAAGCCATACACTTCAGTGCGTGGCCATGCAGATTACGGTGGCCAGGGAACGGTGGTGGCCAGCACCCAGTCCCCAGGGCTCCTGCCCCTCCCAGCCCAGTGTAACTCTGGAATAACCTTTCTCTATGTTGCTGGCTGCTTGGGGATGAAATTCAGGTTTCTTTCCTTGGATCTGTGCTTGTCCCTCTCCCTCCAGTCCTGGAGAATTGGACCTGCCCTCCCCCTTAAACTCCCAGAACCTCAGTTCCCCTGAGCCCTGTGTGGAAACAGTCCTACCAGTGGCCCATAATGCCTGACCCTGCAGGGGTGCTGGGTGAGAAAGGGCAATGATGCCCCTACATTCAGACTGTATGTCCCGCCTCTTAAAGTCACCTCACTGTCAACTTCTGGAAGCTAATTATTCCAACCTTGTGGTGGGTGGGATTTCTCGCTCTTCTCTGGGTTTGTGCCCAGCTCCATGCAGCCCAGGGTTTCTCAGGGAGAGACCCTCGCAGCCATGTCAGCAGGATGGGCAGGGCCAAGACGCAGTTAAAGCATAAGCTGGTTTTCTGCCAGTTTTTTGCGTGCAGGTTGTCACATCCTGGGTGTGTTTGGGTAAGGAAAGCTTCTCCAGGAAGGGGCGCCACTGTGGCCCAGCATGACCAGCAAGCCAAGGGAAACCCAGGACACACTTTGACAGAGCATCCAATTGCATAGCTCCATTGGAGCAGTGGGAGATGAAGCTGGAAATAAGGCACTCATTGGCCTTACGTACCATGAGAGGAGCCCACTCCCTTCCCAGAGAGCCAGAGCAGAGAGACCGCTGGCTGCCACCAGGTCATGAGGTCCTGGTCTGCAGTAGCTGCAGGGGTGTGAGGGAGGGCTGCCGGCAATTGTGCCCACAGGGAGAGGAGGAGCAGGTCTTGGCCCTCTCATCCTTATAGTGCCCACCCCTCAGCCAGCAGCCCCCTCCCACGGCAGGCATCCAGCACTGCCTCCGCCACCAAGAAGCAATTTACTCTGGGTCAAGATGTGGAGATTTCCGAGCTGACAGATGGCGAAGGAATGTTTGGCGAGGGAGCAGGAGGCATTTTTCTTACCAAGCTCTGTCCTTGGACAAAGCATTCGTTACACAGCTCTCTCTGGAAAATAATTTAAGGAGCCTACTCAAGAGGCAGAGAGAGAGATGCGCCAAGCCAGGGGGAGAGATTTCTCATATTCCTGGCCCTTAGCACTGCCACGGAACTGCCTGACATGGGAGAGGACCCCACCTTCACCACCAGCCACCACCCAAATCCAGGCCCCTGCCCCTGTCTCCTCTAGAGCTCCCCCTGCCTGCCCTTCTCACTCAGACCCCGCCGCGCGTGCTTTCATGTCCCCACAGCTCCATCGAGACACTGGGGTCCCACGTGACCACCCTGTTGCAATCTCCTTCCCAGTCCACCAGCAGGACGTGGCCACAATGGACACTGCACCCCTCTCCAGCTCCTCCTTGTCCTCCCACATCAAAAAGTGGACTGCCTTTTCCTGCACCTGACCATGGTGTCACCAATTGAGGAGTGGCTAACCTCCAATCCTGAACCGCTCTCCCAAGGCGCCCCTGGGAGACCCCCTCCTGCAGGTGAAGAGGACACTCCCCCGATGAGGGCAGCTTGAGAGGCGGACATGGGTCTGCCTGCTGTGTCCTCCTGCACAGTGCCCAGTCCTCAGACACACAGGCAGGCTCCTCTGAGAGGGCAGCCAGGCCTGTGGGAACAGACAGCCTGGGACCTGCATCAGAGGGGAGGCTTCAGGCCTCTACCCTCCTGCCCTTTGTAAGCGGATAAACCCTGAGCTTCCGGCTGGCATACCTGGGCCCGTGTTGCCTGCCAGTGCATTCTCACAATATGCTGGTGCGTGCTGAGTGCCCAGTGGTGACTGCTGACTAGGGAGGCTAGCTCATCGCTGGCTTGCTTAGCCCCCTTAAGTGCTCTTCCCTGAGTGCCAGGCACTGTATCAAATGCTGAAGATGCAAATGGAAGAAAGCAGGAAATGTATTTAGTGCAACGTGTATAAATGTGTGTTCACTCCCAAGAGCAAAACTGACACAAAGGCTAAAGTAACCCCAAGCAACATGGGTCTGTTTGAAAAATTAGCCCACAGACCTGCAGGTAATTAGTAGGCTTTATGGACAACATGAAGCAAGCAAGTGAGAATAGGACAACAGCAGAAAAAGCTCTAAGCAGGTTATGCCTGA
Source organism: Ochotona princeps (assembly GCF_030435755.1). Classification (NCBI taxonomy): domain Eukaryota; kingdom Metazoa; phylum Chordata; class Mammalia; order Lagomorpha; family Ochotonidae; genus Ochotona; species Ochotona princeps. The sequence continues at coordinate 36,230,487 of NC_080850.1, forward strand.
CAAAGCAGAATGTGTTGGAAGAGTGCAGGTAACCTCTTGTGTGACTTTGGAGCGAGTCTCACTAGCCCTGAGCCACCTGTGCAAGCCGGCTATAGCCAGTGCACAAAGCATGCACTCCAGGCAGAAAGCTCCATGATATCTGTGCCCAGCTGCCACTGCACATATCAACAGGTGTTGGGAAGGGGCCCAGAATGGCAGCTCCATGGAGGGAGCAAAGGCAAAAAGCACATGACACCCAACCCCTCCCCACCACCAACAGCAAAAACACAGCTAGTACTGGTCACCTGCCAGGGCAAGCCAAAGAAGCCGCACTCAGCAACCACCAGTTGAAGTCACAGGGCACAGGGCATGCAGGCTCTATCCTGGGTTCTCCCCGACTCACCACCTTGGGTGGCTCCCAGCACCCCTCAGGGGCTCAATCCCGGGAAGAACAGCGTGAGACAAATCTGTCGTGAAGGAGCTGTGTCAGGTCCTGGCCCAGGACTCCCTCCATATTGCCCATAGGACCCTAGCAGTGAGGGGCAGGCATTCAGGATTGCAGCGAGGGTGAGACCGGGCCAGCTGCCTGATGGGCTTCTGACAGCTGTCTTCCCCAAGAGTATCCCTGAGATGTGGCTGGTGTCCTGGTAGCAACATGGTGCCTGCTTCCCTGCCCTGCTTGCTCTTGCCCCAGCCTGGGAGGCCATCTCACCTTTCCCTCTCCCCAGAGGTCACCCCACGTGATAATGGCCTTGGTCATAGCCCTTGGAGGCCATGGGGGCCATAGGAGGGGCTTGCTCACAGGTGAGAGTGGGAAGAGGGGGCTCTGTGGCCGTCAGTCCCTTCTGGGAAATACAGAGACAAAGTTATTCCAATAGAACACATATTTAAACCTTAAATGGTCCAAATATGTGCTGTTTGGTTCATTCTTGTGTAGGCAACGGGCAGATTTGCCAAGGTGCAGTCTGTTTGCCCACACATCCTGACTTTCCCCACCATCTGCAGGTGCGATGGTTGATGAAGACCCCTGCCCCAACTGCTCCCTTGCACTGTTTTGTTTTTGTTTTTGTTTTTTGCTTTGTTTCTTTGTGGTACAGGCTCTCTGCCTACTTCTAAAATAGCTTGAAATATATGACTTTGTAGCCACATGGAGGAGGGGCTCTATGCTTGCAAGTGAGAGCCCATACCCAGAGCCTGGTGTTTAGCACCCTGCCTGGCTGCCTTGGTTCTCCATCCCCCTGCCAATACTCCCCATTTCTGATCCTGGGAGGCAGTGATTCTCAGGCCTTAGTCTCCACAGAACCCCCTGGGATACCTGTGAAAAATGGCATGCTCCCATCCCCCCACCACCTGAGAGTCTGTGGCAGCCCCAGGACGGGCATCTGTGCTGCTCACCCACCCTGGGAATGGAACCTAGAGCCCAGGGCCCAGGAGTGGCCCTGCCTCCCCCAGGGACTCCTTCTGGCTGGAGCTGATCCACCAGAGCTCAAACAGGAAGAGAAAGTAACTAATATGGCTCCCACCACAGCCGCAGCCAACAGTCACTACCTTGCAGACCCGAGTCTAGCAGAGCCAAGTTCAGCTGACATGGAAGTCACACTCTATGTGAGAAATGAACTATGTGTATCCCACACACACCTGTGTCCCCACTCCTTCCAGAGTGGCTCCTGTCAGTGCAGCCACCACTGCAAGGCCTGCTGCTCACTGTGCCTGTTGGCACCACTGCTGAGGCTGGCCCTGGCCTGGGCTCCCAGCCTGAGGTCAGGATGCTCCCATGGGCCAGGGCCATTGCCATCAGGAGACCCATGAGCTGTGTGTCCTGAGGGCCTACAGGGTATCAGAGAGCTGGGAAGTTCTAGCATAATCTGTCTCTGTGCTATATAGCTCCCCAGCCTGACCTTGGGCAGAAGTAGTGTCTCCTGTGGCCTGCCTTGGTTTCATGACTCAGGGAGGGGCAGGCAGCGGTACCACAGTGTTAGGGAGGAGGTGGAAATAGGTGCTTTGGGTGTCTAGCAGCACCTGTCACTCAGGGCCTGTCTTCCATCATGGGGGGCTCCTCACCATGAGTCATGCTTTTCCTGTGTGGGATGGACCCTCCTCACTGTTTTGTCTCTCCATGCATCCATCCGGCAGGCCCTGGGGAGATACCCGTGCATTCAGAGTCAATGCTGGGGGGAGCAGCGTTGCTGCCTGGGTTAGATCTTGAGTGCTGCTGTCGGTACACCTGCTGTGCCATGCAAGTACAAGAGGCTGGGAGCACTGATGTGCCACCATGCATGGCACCCAGCCGAGTCTCAGAACTCAGTCCCCAACTCCAAGTTTGGCTCCCAAGATTTGTTTTTTGGTGGAATTGGAGGGCGCAGGAGGGTTGCATCTCAGCCAGGACTCCCTGTGTGCCGACCAAGTAGAGAGTGAACAGCGCTTCTGACATTTTTGCTGACACCCCCCCAGTCCCCTAAATTGGCAGGTTTGAGAAGAGGACATGAGAAGCCCTCTGGGCAACAGGCTGGCAACTCTTCCTCCAAACCAGGGGCTATATAGGCATTTGAATAGCGTGTGTTTCATCTTCATAAATCCTGAAAATTTCACAAAACCTGTGTTTGCAGGGGAATGCTTGAGACCCCTCCCTTTTGCCTAAAGCATGAGCAGTCTCCCTGCCCGTTACAGAGAATAAGACAGCAAAGATTATCAGTCCATGGGCGGCCTGCAGTGCAACAGAGAAAAAAAACCACGAAAGGCTCCCGTCTGTGCATGGCCACAGACCAGAAATCAGAAATACAAATGACATCCAAGCTAACCACAACTTTCAAAGGTCAGGCGATTTCCTCCCTGGACCCCAGACTGTGCAACCTTTGCATTGCCCCCAGAGAAGCCTGTCAGCCCACCCGACACACCTTGACTACACTTGGCAACACTCAGGCCTTATTAGCCCAGGCCACTCCCAGGAGGGCCCCGCACAGCTGCTCCCCAGCCCCTCCCTTGATGCCCCCATGGCACCTGCAGCTCCGCTCACAAACCCACACCCCACATAGCTCCCCTGCTCTGTCCCTGCAGAGGCATTCCTCCATACAGGTCACCAGCACCCAGAAATCCATTCTCAGTGCCTGCCCTTAGATCAGTCTGCAGTCACTGGCCTTGGAATCAGATGGCCTGTCCTGGCCCTGACCTCCTTCTCCCTTCTCCCTGCAGATGTGGTACAACTCAGCCTCGCACCAGAGGACAGGGTGAGCGTGACCACGGTGACCGTGGGGCTGAGCATAATGCTCACCTGCGCCATCCGCGGAGCCCTGAGGCCACCAATTGTCTGGAAGCGCAATGGGCTCACCTTGAACTTCCTGGACTTGGAAGACATCAACGTAAGTCACCAAAGTGCATGTGTACGTCCCAGGGCTGGGGGTGGGAGACATCCTACAGCAGTGTCACATGCTTAGGTGGAGATCTGGACACAGGATGGCCAGCAGCCTGGCACCATGGCCGGTGCAAAAGGGTGTACAGTCAAGGCAGGGCAGGAGAACTCTGCCAGGGCCTGCATGTGGCCGAGAATGGACTGGGCAAAGGAGGACGCTGTGTGCTTTGTTCTCATGGCTCAGAGGGTGAGTCAGGAGCTGAAAGAGGATACAGCCAGGCAGCAGGTTTTGGAAGACCCAAAAGGGGAAATTGTGGGTCTTTACAGCTGGGCAAGGGGAAAGGGTAACCCCTGTGCAGGGAGCTAGACTGGGAGTTTGCAGGGTTTGGGGGGCTGGAGGGCAGGTGCCAGGTGAGACTAGCTGGACCTGAGGGACCCACGTTGGGGGTTTCTTTGCTGGGTGGTGAATCAACTAGAACTGCAGGGAGCAGAGAACCTCTGAGCTCCCGAGGCTAATGTGGGGTGCTTCTGATGATCCTGGAGGTCAGGGTGGGGCCCAGCAGCCAGGGTGGGGCCCAGCATCACTGGTAAAAGCTCTGTGAATTTTAATAACTCCTTAGCCTCCTTACCTCCAATGAAAGCAGAAAGCATCAGTGGTCCCTCCCTTCTGGGGGCTTAAAGATGACAGGGACTAAGTCACATTTGATTGGTTTAGGTTGGACACTGGGATAATGTGGCTTCCTCAAAGTCCATGGGAGAAGACAGGGTGAGTTCACTCACTGAACTGCCAGGAAAACTGCCAGGTCAGGAGTTAGAAAAACAGGGATCCAGTCTCTGGCAGAAGGGAGGCAGCCCTGGCCACCTGGGCTCAGAGCAGGACAGATGGACCGCAGCAGGTGCTCGCCCTGGAAAAAAAACATGTGTAGGATGAGTGCTCAGTTCCTACCAACACCGCTGAAGAGCTGCAGAGGGGTAAGGCACAGGGAGCTGACCTAGGCCATCTGCCCCATGGGGAGGACCAGCAGAACAACCAGGTGCCCAACAGCACAGGAGGCAGTGAGCCCCCCACCCCGCCCACCCAGCCCGTGGGGCCAACAGGCTCAGCCCATGACTTCCATGATCACTTCCTAATCTGAGTCGGCTTGCTGGAAAAAGGCCAAGTGGGAAACGCTGCAGGAGCCAGCAAAGTTGCACTCTGAAACTCTCCAGGACTATTTGTCTATATCCTTGAGATCACTGGGCAGGGGGATAGACAGCAAAAGGGAGCCCCTCTGGAGGGTCACCCCTCGGCAGAGATGGCCAAGGACTGACCTGCGCCCAGCCTCGGCACCATGGCCAGGGCAGTTCCCTTGCAACTTCCCCTGGTGACTTGCTCCCTGCATCCCCTATGTCCTGGTGTGTGGCCTGAGATGGCCCAGGCTTGTCAGAGACCTTGGCTGGAAGGGGCAGTGTCCAGGTTATAAAGACGAGAGTGTGTGTGTGTGTGTGTGTGTGTGTGTGCTGTCTGTCTTGGGGTGCATGGGTTTGCACCGTGCCAGGTCTCACAGCGAGGTGTCAGCCCGTGATTGGCTAGCAATGACTGCATCCATACTAGGACAGGGCAGCTGACAATTGTCCGAGCACTCCCGGTGCTCAATTTAAAGATGTCAGAAATGAGGGCTGGGGCAAAACTCCTCCTAATGTACTTGCCATCAGTTAATTAAATTACTTTGAGTGGTTTTCCCCTCCCTCCAATCTGCCTGCGGCACCAACTCAATTGCATTTCTCCTCTTCACAATAAGGTTAGCAATTTGGATAATTGTGGGTGCAGCCAGAGATTAATGGCCCCTCGTTACCCAGCAAACAGCTGCTGCTGGTGGGTGAGTCAGCTTGCAAATGGGTAGGCTCTGTGCTTCTCAGAGACTCCCAAGTGGGGATGCAGAGCCGAGTGCTGTAGAAACCCTGAGTTTGTTCGAGCGCGCGCACACACACGAGACAGGCAGCCAGCTAGTGAGAGGCATGCTCTGGGGTCACAAGGTCCCAGGTTTGAGTCTCAGCTAGCCACCTCCTACCAAGTTAGTAACCTTAAAAAGGACACTGGACTGCTCGCAGTTTCCCCATCTGTGAAATGGAAACAAAGAGCAATAGCTCTCTTGCAGTCCTCCATGAGGGTGACATGAGAAGACAGCTTTAAAGTTCCTGCTTACCACCATGACTGTGAACATCAGTGTGAGCACTGTGACTACAGCTGCTGTCCACTGGCATGCTCAGCACCTTGCCCCCTTGGTCCCCAACAAGGAGCCAACAGCACCCCTAAACCCCTGCAGCTTGTAGCCAGGGACAGGCGCCACCCCACCACATCAGCTGCCATGCATCTGGTAAGAGACACTGCCCAGACTCCCCCCAACCCCGCCAATCCAGAGGAGCCCTGAGTGAACTTTTTAGTACTTTCTGTTAAATAATAAGGTTGACTGTTTTAGAGATATTTGATTTAAATACTTTTCCTTTTATTTGAAAGGTAAAGAGTGACCATACTGTTCTTCCATGGGCATTTTCGAGCCTGTGGGTGTGAACTGCCCTGCTTAGTGCCAGGCACCCAGTAGGTCTTCTTGAGTGGCAGCCCCACTAGGGACAGTGAGGACAGCCGCCCTGGCAGAGGGCTGGAGCCAAGCCATTGGCACCTGGGGTGGGGGTAGTTTTAGAGAAAGGATCAGTCAGGGCCAAACAGCACTGATGGAGTGGAGGTCCCAGAGTGCCCAAGCCTGGGCGTCTCAGCCCAGAGAGATGGAGTGCAGCAGCAGGCGAGGTCACGCGTGCCTGGCCCGGCACCCTGCTGGCAGGGAGCGCAGATCTGTCTTCAGAGCCCAAGCCAGGGGAGGCGGGGAGGGCAGTGAGAACAGAGAGAGATGCGGGCCTCCTGCCTTGGTCGTTCGTGTGAGACATCTTGATTGGCAACGAAATATTAATCACTTCTTGCACCAGTCTGTTAATGAGAAGCTTTCATGGGCAACAAAATATTAATTTGTCTTGTCTTATCTGTTAAGAATTCTGTTAATGAATTCAGTCGCAGGGCTATTACAGAATGCCATCCTTGCGACATGTGTAATTAAACTTTCCTGACTTGCAAACATCAAAGATGCCTTGAGCATCAGAATAGCATTTGATCAGAAGAAACTGCAACCCCTCTCGCCTGGAGCCAAATGAGGAGCGGCCACTGGGCTTCTGCAGGGGAGGAGGAGGGCAGGCCGCGCTGCTGTCAGAAACCCTTCGGCTCCCTCACCATGGCGCACACGTGGGCTCAGCCTTCAGAGTGGTTCGATCCGTGCCTGGGCATCTATACCCAGAGCACAGAATACTGTGCCCAGCCTGCAGGGGAGCAAGCTCCCATCAACACCCGCTCAGGAGACCGGAGGAAGGAGGGGCAGAAACAAGCAAGAGAAAGCAGTGTGGAGGGTTGGGAGTGGCTTCACAGGGCCACTGTGGGCAGGGACAACCTCAAATCTTTGATATGGTCAGATGTGCACACAGGACTGCTGCGGGAGTCCCGCCTAAAATAAAGTGTACATTCCAAGAAGGACCCACTCCATGAGGGACCCAGGAACAACAGCAGCCCTGCCTCAGTTCTCAGGGTCTCTCTCTCTCCCTCTCTCTCTCTCTGTCTCTCTGTCTTCCCTGGAGCTGTGACCTCAGGCTAGCTGTGGCTCCCAACCAGGGTTCTTCTACCTGTCTGGGGCTCCTGCCAGGGTACGTGAGGGACCTCAAAGCCATTATCAAATACCACCTGGCCCTGGTGTCGGGCCACACCCTACCCTGATGGCAGGAGAGCATCCTCCCAGCCTACAAGGTGCATAATGGCAGCTCCTGTTCACCTGATGGGAAATCAATCGCCATGTTCCTGCTCCCCGGAGCCTGCAGAGCACACCTGTCATTGGCTCCCTGCTAAGCTGATAGCTGGCTTCTTGGCAAAGAGAGCTCCTGATCTGGCCCATGCCCCTACCTCCCTCAACCCCCTGCCCAGAAACCCACAGCCCACATCCCCCCAATCCTACAGGAAGCTGCTCGGGGAAGGGGGCAGCCACACCCTGAGCCCTGCCTTCCTGGCTTGGGGCTACCTGCTGCCATGGGCACCAGAAACCCACAGCCCTGCCAGGGTCCAGGCAAAGGCCCAAGCTGGTTCGCTGGGAGAGTTCTCCCTCCAGACACCTGGGCAGTGAGGCAGGGATCCCATCAGGAAAGGGCTGGGCCAACCTTGGGACCTCTCCAGACCCCAAGCCCACACAGTCCTGTGACCAGCAGAGTCCCGGTAGCACATCCCAGCCCCACCAAGAGGTCAGGAGCACCGAGCCCTGTGCTTGCTCACCGGGATCCCAGAGCAGCTCTGATCCTCAGCCCTGTCCCCCATGTTCCCCAGGGCAGGGGACGCCACCTCACTTCCCACAGAAATGAAACACTCCAGACCCATTGCACACCCCAGCCCTCTAATTCTCCTGTCACCCACATCCCATGGCTGCCGCAACCCAAACACAGCTGGCATGTGCATCCTTGGTGCCAGGATTCCTTCCTGGCATCATCATCTTGCTGATGGCCACTCCACAAGGCCACGGAGTCAGAAGGATCGGAGCCCTGGCCCTGGGCCCACAGCCAAGCCCCGCAGCCTGGGTTCCTTGCTTGTGGGATACAGCTGGTGTGGTAACAGCTTTGCCCCCAGGGCCAGCAGGGTGTGCTTCCTGCGGTAACTGCCACCAATGTGGGATGAGGGGCTGTGTGTGGCCCTGCGAGTCTCATTACCCAGCTAGCACCAGCAAGGAAGGGGAGCAGCAGGTTCAGAGAGCAGCGTGTGGGGTTGCCTGGTCAGGATCTTCTCTGCGAGAAACTTTCTCTGTTGCGTTCTCTCATTTTTCTTTAACAACAAGCTCCATACATTTCAAATGACTTGAAAGAGCTCCTGGTTTGCAACGTGTTGGATTTTTCCTCCCTGAATCCCACTATCTGGGCTTTCAGCTGTCGCAGGCGGGGTGCGGTGATAAAAGCAGAGAAACAAAACCCATTAGAAGAAAGTATTTGTGGCCGTGTTTGAAGGATGTGTTAAAAGGTTCACTTTCTCCCCGTACCCAAATGGTGTAAAATGGGAACAAATAATTCTAATGAAGCATATGCTCTCAGCTAGCTCCTCTTTGGAAGTGAGTTATTAAGAAAGACCAAAAGAAGATGATTGAGGAGCTCACGAGTCATTTAATTTTTTATTGTCTCACTACGAAGCAGTCATGGATCCGTTGTGAAAAGATGAGAGGCGTTTGATTAGCATGGAGAGTTGTTTGCAACATGACAGACGGCAGTGGTAGCTTCTGCATTAAAATAATCTCATTAAATGCTTGGGTACATGGTGTTTGAGAATCCAGGAAAACACCGTCATTGGGCCGATTCTCCCTGGCCAATAGTCAAAGCCCCAGTTGTATCCAAACATCCGGGGCTTTGAGCATTTGGATGAATCCGAGACGCAAGGGGTGCTGTCTGGAGAGGGAGCCCTGAGCCTAGGGTATGTCCATCTCTGCCTCTCGCGAGTGACCCTGCTGCCCCTTTATGGCCCCAAGACTGCCAGGAGCTGAGGGCAAAGTCCAGCCCTTGTCTCTGGATAAGGTTAGTCTTTTACTGGCCCATTCTTCCAGGTGACATGACCAAGCCAGCACCTCTATTCACCCAGCAAACAGTAACGAGCTCCAGTGAGGTGCCGGCAGCACCCCTTAGCACCCACAGTCATGGGCAGACGCTGACCACAGGGAAGAGCAGACATGCGCATCAGCTAGGGACCGCCCAGTCCTCCCCATCCCTGACTTCCTCACCTCAGCCTAGTGCGGGCATAAGCAGGGCAGAGCCCGGACTGTCCACACTAAGCGACTAGTCCAGCGCTTCTTCCCTGGGCTCTCGGCTGCTCAGGTCCCTGCAGAGAGGCAAACCTATCCTCCGAGGGAGGGGAGACAGGAGCGGCTGGGCACCCCAGGCAGTCAGATGGTCAGCTGTAGAAAGCCAGGGTGTTTCTATGCAGCATACACCCCCACATCCAAATTAAAGAGGGACTCGCAGTGAAACCGTTGAATGTATCCTGGCAATAGGATACTAGACTCTCTACTGTTATCCATGCCTAGAATGTCAGGATACACTTGAATGGCAGAATGATGGACTTGTGACTGTTCATGAAGGACAACACATTGTAATAATAAAAGGGAAAGCAGTGGGGTGGGGAAACCTGCAGAGGGGAAGTTCCAGAGCCTATGGAACCTATAGAACTGTATCATAAAATAATAATTCATGAAAAGAAAGATAACAAACCAGGGTGTGGATGCATGTATGTGCAGGTGTATGTGCCCCTAGGTACTGTGTGTGTCTGTGCTGGCAGGTGGCACTCACTAATGCATCAGTTGGTCCTGACTTGGTTCAGATCGTGGGCATGGGTGCCCATGTGTGAACAGTAAACACACCCATTGCCAAGGCGCTGCCAGCGTCAAGCTGGTGTTGTAGGGAAGATCCTTATCTCCTCCTCCTCGTAGCCAGCCAGGGAGCCCCGAGGTAGAAAGCTCTGAATGAATGTCCCCAAGCTGAATTGTAACCATGGCTTTGGCAGTATCGGAGACCTCAGCTCCAATACCATGTGGGTATCCCCAAGAGGAACCCTCAGCACCAACACATGGCTGACTCCTGATGTTCACGGGTCACGGTGCCAACACCCCCATCTCAAGCCTGCTAACTGTTATTTAGTGCTTAAGTCTTGTGTCATTATCTTCTTTAATGAGGGCAGATACTTGGATGTTTAAAAGATGAAAATTACATCTTTGAGTAGAATCATCTCTTTCCCAATAGCAGATTCATAGAATAGTCTAATCTGGCATCTGTTTATTTCTGGAAGCAAGCTTGCTTTTGCTAATCCATTTCTATGCACCAGAATAATAATAATAAAAAAAGGAACGCTCTCCATAAAAAGACAATTACAGAGATGCAATCAAGCACTGACAGTGCCATTCAGACACGTCTCAGAGAACATTCAGGAGAGGAAAGATTGCAGGTTTCGTTTTATATAGCTTCTTATAAATCAATTTTTAAAGTCATTTGCTTGCATACAACAAGGTACATTTTATTTCTGTAGCCAGTGTTCACATCCAGAAAACAATATGCACTTGGCCGTATAATTACACGGCGCCAATTGTTCTAGCTGAGAAACATTATTCTATTTACTGCCAGCTTGGGTTTCCTGTGGAGCCTGGGCCACAGCCGGCAATGTGCTTGATGCTTCTGGAAGCATCCAGCAGTTCCTCGTGTCCTCCCAGGAACAGCACAATTACTCAGGAGTCAAGTCTCTGCTGCTGGACACACCAGCAGCACAAGCTGAGGGCTTGGTGCTTGGCCAGCTAGGAAAAGCCAGCAGAGAGGTCATACAGCCCTGACAGTGACACTGGACACATCAATGCCATCTGGGGTCCTTGTGCTAGCCGCTGCCCCTGCTCCACTGCTTCAGCTCGGTCTTCTCTCAGGTCTGCCACACGTGCCCTGGCCAGAGGAAGGCAGAAGAGCCAAGAGGCCCTTCCAGGGCTGCAGATGGAGGTGTGCGGGGACACGAGGGACCAGCCTGGAGACCAGTCCTCTGCCTTGGCCATCAGCCAGCTCGTCTGGCACAGTCTAGGTGGACAAAAAGGCAGGAGGTGGCACCTCGGTGGCCAAGGAGCCAAAACTGGACATGGCTGCTGCATGTGGCCCAGCCTGGTGCCCTGCAATCCATTCATTCCACAGTTAGGTAATCGAGGGCCTGTGTGTGCCAGGCACACAACACAGGAATCCCCTGACCTATAGCAGGCTCACTTCCCATGGGGAACGGCTCAGGGAATTCCTGAGTGACATCAGAGCGACAGCAAGTACCAGAGGTCCCAAGCCAGGAGGCGCCCAATCTGGACAAAAGACTGCTGTGCAGGAAGGAGGCTGCAGAAGGGTGGGGCAGGGGGTCGTCTCCCCACCCCAGGGGTCATGGGGCAGGGTTAGAGAAGATCAGACTCCAACGGTTTTCTTAAGGGCAGCTTAAGCTCCACCCTCAGACACCAGGTTTTGGTTTGTTTTAAGTTGGGGTCTTCTGGTGGTGTGTGTGTGTTTTTCTGGTAGCCGTGGGGCATTGATTCTAGGTCTCTCCACAGACCCCCCTGCAAAAAAACCCACACATGCTCAGGTCCCAGCCACTTGGGGCAGCTAAGGAGCTGCCAAGCCCCTGGCCCTTTGCCCCCAAGGTGGGGCTGCACCCGGCCTCCAGCCCTCACCCAAGGTAATATCTGCCACCAAGACTGCAAGCAAAACAGATTTTTCTGGAGAGTCAGGCTTTGATACACAACAGAGCTACTCAGATTAGGAGCATCTGTTGGCCCAGGGATAGACTAGCCAACCATGCTCTGTAAGCAGCACAGGCGCGAGTGCTTTAAGACTGCAGTAGGACACAGGACGAATCAGCTGTTCGTGTTTTATGGTTATTACTGAGGCTTCCTGCGAAGGGTAGGGACGGGGCTCCTGGAAGCGGAACCAGGCTTCTCTACGGGCCCCAGGATGGTTTCACTCCCCAGCAACCCACACTTGGTGCCCATGTTGCCTGGGGTAGGGGTGCTGGCATTGTGCTTGGTGCCCCGTGCTCCGTGGGAGAGCCGATACAGCCGGAAGTCCCCTCCTACCGCCCTCGCCTGCATGCTGACCCCATGAGGCTGCTGAACCCACAGGGCCACGGCTTTCAGACCGCTTCCTGTGCAACCTCCACCTCCCCAGCTCTCTCTGAAGGCCCTGCCCTTGATTTCCGGTAGCTCCAATTTCTTCCTGGTTCTAGTCCCTCCTCTTGGGTCTCCCCAGTCTCTGCCAGCTGCCTGGAATCCTCCTGGGCCTCGGGTGAAATCTAAATCAGCAGTAAGCCAGCCACAGCCCCTGGGCCACGTGCGGTTTGATGTGACCTTTCGCTGGGGCATGGCCATGCTCCCTGTCTTAGGTCTGGTGAGGGCTGTCCTCGCCAGGGAAGTAACCCACAGAAGCCACGGGAGCCAGAAAACCGAAAGGCTTTATTCGCTAGCTCTAAAAGAGGCCCTCCCTCCAGGAACTTTCTCAGGTGTGGAAGATTCTAGCAGAGGGGGCCCGTAGGCCTCATTAGGTGAAATGGAGAATAGGTGTACTGGGCGGGGAGCTTGCTCCAGGCTTCCTGTAGGAAGTAGCGGGCAGCCAGGCTGGGAATGGATGGCCAGGCCAGCAATGTGCAGAGTGGAGGCATGGCTGCCACCCGGAGCCACGGCCCTGCAGGCCACTCTGGCTGAGCCAGGACAGGCACATGAAGCTGCCTGCTCCTGAGGACTTGTGTGTAAACCCCCAACACCTGCTCTGTGTGGGGGCTGATCTTTCTTTCGTCTTTACCCCGTCACAACCACCACCGCTGCCTGCGCAGGACTTTGGCGAGGAAAACTCCCTGTACATCTCCAAAGTGACCACCGTCCACATGGGCAACTACACCTGCCACGCCACCGGCCACGAGGAGCTGTTCCAGACCCACGTCCTGCAGGTGAATGGTTAGTAAACAGCGCCACGCGTGTTGTCCCCTTTTGTGCTGCCTGCGGCCACCCTCACCACCCCCCATCGGCTTCCAGAAAACAGTGTCTCCCCAGAACTATCGCTCTCCTAAATGAAGGGGAGGCAGGGCAGGGAGGACAGAGCATGCTGACTCGTGTTCACATCTGGCATCAGCCAGAGCTGCCTTGGAGGAGGCTGCCCCAGGACAGCACGGCCTGGCTGAGCAAGGGTGGGCCACGGAGCCATGGCCTGTGCAGCCTGGGGGCAGGCTTCCCTCTAGCCATGATCTCCTCTCCCTCCCCCAGGGCTCAGCCGGGACAGAGACTGGGCAGATTTGGGGGCTCAGCTCTGACTGACATGAGCCCTGTGTTCTCTGCATCTCAGTAATGGGCTGCAACTGCAGTAGCTCCCTCAGCCAGGGCTTTGCAAGCCCTTGCTTTGGCTGGTTCCTCCCTGTTTGGTTTTTAGTGGGTGAGTTTGAGATTGCTTGCCTGAGGTTCCCAACAAGACCTAGAGGCCATGTTGTGACCTCTGTGTCACACCACTGGCCACATCAGCTGGCCACTACTACAAAGCCCACAGGTCAGTCTCCTCACAGTTCCATGTGTGGCAGGTCAGCCCAGAGAAGGGAGCCTTGTCTGGTCAAACCCGGCTGGCCCAAGCAATTGTCAACGTGGAAGGGAGTGGTGGTGAAGTTGCCAGATGGTTGCTGCCGGCTGGCTAACGTGGAGGGATGTCTGCTCCCAGGATGATGTGTTGGGGAAGCACAATATCACGGGGTTCACCTTGCTTGGCTGTCGGATGCAGGGAGTCGAGTCGCTGAAGGATATGGTACAAGTTCAGCTTGCCTCCACGTTTACTCAAGAGGAAGTTTCGAGGCTTTTCATGTCTGTATCTGCCTCAATCACATCCCTGAGGTCCAGGCAGGCCTCCTGGAATGTCTCCAGCACCATGCAGTCAGCAGTCTGGGAAGGGGGTGCACTAAGAACACTGAGCATAGGGAGCAGGTGTCTGCCTCGCTTGATCCATTCGTTGTGCTGTGTCCACGGCTCTGGCTAGGCCATCAGCTGGTTCTAGTTCCAGGAGCTCATGAGGTCTGGGGCTCAGGCTGACTCCCAGGCTCTTGGGCTCGGCATTTGGATGCACCCTGGAGTGGGCATGTCATTGTTTGCCAAGGACGCGAAGACGTAGCTGCTGACCTGGGATGGTACAGAAGGTTCTTGAAGCACTGCAGAGGTTGAACTGGGTGTGTAGGAATTGGACGGAGTTACGGTTGCTTTGGTGTGTGAAAGCTTTGCAAGGAGACTAACATAAGGAAACTGGGCTGCAAGGGATGAAATGGTTTTTCCGGACTTCTCGTGGTTGCTAAACCCTGAGCAGGTCTTGAGTCTCAAGGACAGTCTGAGACAGTGTGTGTCGCTGTTGGAGAATTCAGACCTGGGGTGCAAACGTGTTCCGTGGACAGCTGCTTGAGTCGCTATGAGCAACACAAGGGGGGCGCAGCACGGGAGCCCTGCCTTGTCCGCTTTGTCTTCGTGCCTTGCGTTGTGTTGAGACCTGGTAGCAATAGCCACCCTGCTCAGTATCTGCTGCAAGAGCACAGCAGTGAGGGTCAAGTCAGCTCCTCCCCTCGAAAGCCCTAAATTAGAGACTTCTATGGCATGGGGTCACAGCTCCCAGGCAGCCCAGCAGATCCCTGCTGCTGGGGGTGAACAGGTGTCTGCAGAGGCTCCCTGAGGTGGTGGGCACAGGCGGCTTCGCAGATGGCAGCTCTGGGAGCACTGGGAAGATGGTGATGTTGATCTGACCTTGGGACTTGATCCTTTTCACGGTCCACCCTAAGCATGAGTAGAAAGATGAAAGATGGCCCCAAACAGCATGAATAAATCTCAGTGCAGCTGCCAGTTGAGCCACTGAAGGTCTGGGTTAGTCCCTGGCTGGCCCGGTAGATTGGAGGAAGTGCCTCGGCCATGCACACAGGCAGTAATGCCCCATGTCCTTGTTCCTTCACCTCCTTCTCCATGTGGGGAGGACAGGAAGGGGAAAGCGAGGAAGAGCACCCAAAGGGTCCTGGCCAGTTTCCTGCCTGCCGGTCTGAAGAGCTCAGGACACTGTGGGCACCAGATGCACAGAGGAGTCACCCCGGGCAGGGAGCTCTTTCACTCCGGCTCAGCATGGGATCCCACCCGAAGTTGGTGGCCCCTCAGAGTGTGTCCAGCCTATTCTGTAGATGGGAAAATCAAGGGCCGGAAAAAACTTCCCAAACCAGGAATCGAACAGTACAGGCTGCTTTTCCACGGAGCACTGGCAGTAGGGGCAGAGCCCTGTGCACAGGCTGGGCTGTGCCTCCCAGGATTTCACTTCCTGGTATTCTGCCCTGCTGGACCAGGGAGAACCCTTCTTGCAGGAAGCAACTTCCTCTCTCACCATGAGCAGGCTGTGCCAAAAGCCCGGGCTGCCCAGGGATGAGTGCAAATGCTGACAAGATTGATAGCTTTGTGCATACTCCCTCATTGCTTTCGTAGAAAGAAGCAAGATCTTCAAACATAAATGATGAATTCATTAAATTAAAAACACCCTTGACCTCCTCCACAGCTCAGTCAAGCAGCAATTCCCTCCCGAAACACAGCAATCACCCTCTTTCCCAGACAAACTCTGCTCATTACCCCAGCTCGGCGCTTTTGTGTTGCTACTTTACTTTAAGGACATACTCGGGCTGCCTTCCACCTTGGCAATGACGGATGTTTCCCAGAGAAAATGGGCTTTTGTGTTAGGTATCCAAAAGTTTCCAGTTGATGGTTTTGCTACTCTTTGAGACCATGAACGTGTTTTCCCAGGATGCACTAATTTCTGATTATGCAAATTAACTCAGAATGAGGAGGGACAATCAGGGCAAAAGAAAACAGGTGGGTCCCCACCGCAGTGCTGGCGCAGAGCTGTGGTCTGCACCTGCTTGACCAGACCAAGAAGGCGGTCCCTTTCCCCCACCGTCATCCCCACCCCTGGCCGCTTCTCAGGCCAGACCTGCCTGCTGGGACACTGGCTCCAAGGCTGTGGCACTAATGGGAGCCATAGCTTGTGCTTGCAGGAACTGGAAGAGATACTCCCATAGGGTCACGGCCTTTTACCTCAACTGTAGATTCGGGGAGGGAGGCCTCAGCACCCAGCAGGGACCTGGTTTGTTCCTGTAGCCATGCAGGAGCTCTCTGCAGCTGCAAAGTATTTCAGGAACAAGTCTCTGTGCCAGCCCTCTCTTCCCGCAGCAGTCAGCTTGGGGAGCGACAAGCTTGCTGGCAGGGCCTCGTGGTGCCAGGGAGTCGACCTTCCCTGTCACAGACATCCTTGGTACAGGACATGGAGCTGGTAGACCTGGGTGCTGTTCTACCTGCTATCCAGGACTCTGTGTATAGGGCCCTCCTGGTGCTGCAGGCCTGGCTGGGTACCCCTTGAGAGACACGGGAGGGAGGCCTGGTCCCCTGGCTCTGAGAGGGGTAGCAACAGTGTCCTGTCCCTGGGAGCCCAGTTCTGCAGGTGGCTTGTGGCCCAGGCCCTGCCCATAGACACAGTTAGACTCACGTTATGCAGTGTGTCTTCCTCACCTCCCCTGCGCTGCTGCTCTCCCTGGCCCAGCCCTGCAGACTGCTCACCTCCCACAGATGTGCGGGCACCCCTGACTTCATGCCCACAGCCCCCTCTCACCCTCTGCCCTGGCTGTCAGCTACACCTGCTGCTGCTTCAGGGCTGTTGACTCAGCATGTCATTCACCCAGCGAATGTGTGCCAGGCCACAGTGCGGGCCTTAGAGGGCTATGGGAAGGCAAGAAGTCCTGCCCCTGTAGACCACATTGGAGGGCAGAGTCCTTGGGAGGAAGCTTTGTTTTGTGAATGCTTGTAGTAATAGTAGCAGTTGTTGTTGTTTTCACTTTATTTGAAAGACAGAGACTGAGAAAGAGCTCTTCCATCCACTGGTTCACTCTGAAATGGCCTAAACAGCTGGATTTGGGCCAGGCTGAATCCACAAGTCCTGAATGCCATCTGGATCTTCCATATGGGTGGCAGAGGTCCAGGGACTTAGACCATCTTCTGCTACTTTCCCAGGTGTATTAGGAGGGAGCTGGGTGGGAAGTGGGGCAGCCTAGACTGGAGCCAGTGCTCACAGGGGATGCCAGCATCGCAGGCGGCACAGGGCTGGCCCCAAGGAGGAAGCTTTCTTAAAACCAGAGGGGGAATAGGGAGAGGCAAGAGGGGGGCTCGGGAGCAGGTGGTGTCTGGGCAGGAAGTCAGAGGTTGCCAGAGAGGAGGGCATGGGGGAGCAGGTTTGGGGGAGATGCTAGGGGTCCCCAGAGAGTAGGGCGTGGGGGAGCAGGTTTTGGGGGAGAGGCTAGGGGTTCCCAGAGAGTAGGACATGGGGGAGCAGGTTTGGGGGAGAGGCTGGGGGTTCCCAGAGAGTAGGGCATGGGGGAGCAGGTTTGGGGGAGAGGCTGGGGGTTCCCAGAGAGTAGGGCGTGGGGGAGCAGGTTTGGGGGAGAGGCTGGGGGTTCCCAGGGCTGGGATAATGGAGAGTTGGCTGCTCAGTGCCCTAGGGGGTGCTGAACAGCCTACCAGACAGCATGGGACTTGAGCTGTGATGAAAATTTCAGATGCATCATATGGATGCATAAGACGATGGTAGACAGTTCATGAGCTCAGTTCAGTGACCGAAAGACCAAGCGCAGATAAAAGCTGTCCACAGGCCAAGAACTCCACCACTCATCCTGAGCAGTAAGACAGAACAGGCAGAAGATGCAACGGGAGGAGGGTGGAGAGAAGGGCAGTATACAGGGGCAGGTCTCCCAAGGGAGGAGGCACTCAGTCAATGTCAGAGCTGCTGGTCCCCGAGACCTGGAGCAGTATGGGCAGTGCAGTGGACATGGTTAGGACTAGGACTGGCTCAGGGAGGAGAGGGGTGGAAGGTGCAGCCACCACGTATGGGCAGCTCTTGCAGGTGTCTTCAAGGAGAAAAAGAGGGGTGTGTGTGTGTTTCTGTCTACAGAGAGAAGAAATAAAGCCTCTTGCTGAAAAGATGTGCATGGAGGGGCAATGGGTGCAGGGGTGAGGGGATAGTGCCAGGTCCAGGAAGGCGGCAGGAGGATGGGCTGCAGGAAGGATGCCAGGCATGGCCTAGGGTGGTACATGAGACTTGAAACTGGATGCCTGTCTGGCAAAGGGAAGAAGACTTATCAGGAGGTGGCCATGAGGGTCACACAGCCCAGTGATATGCAGTCAGGAGTCCCACCAGGGCAGCAGGAGGAGCAGTGTCCTGGGAGGCAGCCAGGTTTGGGGAGTAGGGAAGGAAACGCCGAGGGTTTAAAGGACTTGGGAGCTTTTGCTGAGAGCAGAATGTGAGTTCTGGAAGGCACAGTGGGAGTATATCCTCTGGGGGAGGACCTCCAGCCTCAGGCCCCTGGGGTCTGGTGCAGGACTAAGGGCATAGGGAGAAGGGTCCTGGGGGTCCCCTGCTTGGCTGGGGAGAGGAGTGAGGGAGGAGCAGGCAGAGGTCTGAGGCCCCCGCTTTAGTCATCCTGCAGGAACGGAGGGGAGACAGAAGCCGGGCAGCCACCAGCCCTCTGCTCCAGTGGCTTCCTCTCCGAGAGCCCAGCACGCAGGGCTATGCTTAGGCCCCTGCCCACAGGGACCCCTGTGTCTTGCCTTCAGGCCCCTGTGTTTGAGCAAACGATTCCTCCCATACCCAAGTGTTGCAGTTTGTTGTGTTCTAGAACAGCGCCATATACCTCACTACAGCGCTAACCTGACTTGGTTAGAGACAGCTTCCAAGTCAGGGCTGACTCTGGACCCTGCCAGGAACCTGGCAGCCCCAGCCCCAGCCCTGACCTCTGACTTCACACAGAACAGACTGGCACCTGTCTCACTAAGCCCCAGAGGTGGCTCAGGTGCATGTCCCCTCCGAGGTATAAGTGGCTTCCTGGCTAGATGGAGGCCCTTCTGCGCCCACAGCATAGAGACCAAGCAAGCCCATCCCCTGAGTTCCCAGCTTCCGGTCAGGCCCCTCCCAACAACAGAAGGGTGGGCAGCACAGGCCTCAGGAAGTTGTGCTGTGTGCTTGTGGGGCCTGCTTGAAATCCTGGAGAGTTCCCGTTGAACACCAACCCCAGACCCCACTTGGAAATGATGGTCACACTTGCAGTTAGTGTTCAGCCCCCTTGCCCATGCAGACCATGGTGCCCCAGTGAGGGTGGTGTCTGGGGCTGTGGAGGCAGCATGTGCACCTCCTGGCCAGCACATGGCTGGCACTGAATGACTGTTGGCTGTGCGAGATGGGGTCGGTGTAGCTTTACGCCGCTCAATGTTGGTCACCAGGGTGGCAGCAGCTGGTAGGAACGCTTTCCACCTGCCTCCTCCCCACTTGGCACTGTTGGCATTGTAACACTTACTGGTATCTCCGGTGGCACCATGGCAGTCATTGTTCTGGTTTTGCAAAATTGCCTGGGCTGCACTTTCTTTGCTACTGGATAAGTTTTGTGAAGCCCTGACCCACTGATCCTGACTAGAAGTAGGTGAAGTCCAGCTTAAATTGGAGTATTGCCTTCCTTGGCAATGGTAGGGCCTCCTGTCCAGTCACTCCATCCAGTCTGGGCCTGAGTTGCCAGGGAGCTTTGACAATGGACTGCATTTCAGTTTGCTGTTTTGGACCATTGCCAATACCAGAGTGATGCTGAATGCTTCCTTTAGAGCTCTTAGTAATCCTGACTATTGGGTGTTGTTACCCAGGGGACAGCCAAGTGAAGTAGCCTTTTTCTCTTTTTAATATTTGGGTTCATCATGGCCTGCTGCCCATTGACAATCTCCAATATCATGACAGGAAGCAGGTGCTCCCATGTCTTTCTCCTTTGTTCCTGACTTGATGCTTGCCCCCTTTGAGTAGGATGGGGCCATCTCCTCTTTTCGTGGAGGTGTTCTTCACTGTAGGGAGAAGAGATCCCACTGCTCTACTTTTTTTTTTTAAAGATTTATTCATTTTATTACAGTCACATATACAGAGAGGAGGAGAGACAGAGAGGAAGATCTTCCGTCCGATGATTCACTCCCCAAGTGAGCCGCAACGGGCTGGTGCGCGCCGATCCGAAGCCGGGAACCAGGAACGTCTTCCAGGTCTCCCACATGGGTGCAGGGTCCCAAAGCTTTGGGCCGTCCTCGACTGCTTTCCCAGGCCACAAGCAGGGAGCTGGGTGGGAAGTGGAGCTGCCGGGATTAGAACCGGCGCCCATATGGGATCCCGGGGCTTTCAAAGCGAGGACTTTAGCCGCTAGGCCACGCCATCAGGCCCCCACTGCTCTACTTTTGTGGAAACATTTTCCCCTTCTAGAAATGGTTTCGGATTTTTTTTCAAAAGCCCTTTCCATGTCTAGTAGGATTAAATGGCTTTTCTCTTGAACTGTCTACCTTTGGCTGTGATTAATTACAGATTTCCTAATAGTTAGGCATTGAGACATGTCCTACTGGGTGACAGTGTGCCCTTTTCATAGCAAGCCAGATCTGATTTGTTAATATTGCATTTAGGATTACAACCCATCCACTCCCAAGTTAGAAGGATTTGTACCCAGAGTTTTCTTAGTTCTCTCTGGTTTTGGGTGTCCAGGTTACACTGGCCTTGTGATTAAATCTGGAGCATTCTCATTGTCCATACCAGCAGTGACCCCACTGTAAATGTGCAAAGGACTCCCACCAGTAAAACTAAGCATGCTGGCTTTGGCCTTGGTGACACATACATGCATTTAAAATAGTCACTTCTTGATTCAATGTTTATACTTTGACATTTCCTTTTGTGCGATCAGCTTCATTGAGATTTTTAAATTTCCCTTAATGGAATGAATAGAATATTTTCCTAATTTTAAATATCCTCTGCATTTCTCTATTTTATTGATCAAACCTATCAGAAACTTGGCTGTTGTGTTAAAGGTTTTAACTGCCTACTCTTGGATTTACTCTTAAATTTATTAGTTTTCCTTCTTTTTGACTTTGAGTATTTTTTTAACATTCATTTTATTTGAAAGGCAGAAACAGAGGGCAAGAGAGAGACCCTCTGTCTGCTGGCTCACTCCCCAGGAGGCATGAACCCCAGGCAGGTCTCCAACAAGGGTGGCAGGCACCCAAGGCCCCGGGCCGCCCTCCACTGCTTTCCCAGGTACATTAGCAGGCTGCCGACGGGAAGCAGGGCAGCCAGGACTGGAAACAAGACTCCACTATGAGACCACAGGTGGCAGTCTAGCCCACAGCACCATAACACCCGACACATTCATGGATTTCTGTGTCTCTAGTGACTGTGTGTCCTTAGTCCCTTGAGGAGACTTTGATTGTTGGGCATACTTCGCAACCTAACCTTGTGGTCAGAGAGCGGGCACTCAGGCTCATGGGTGCCCAGACTAGACCCCAAGTTGTCTGTCACCTCTCAGCCCAGTGCTGTTGGCAGCCAAATTTCATGTCTGCACTTGAAAGGTAGCCTGATCACCACATTGAATATAAGCCTCATTCTCCCTAAGCACATGTTCAGTGTGGGGCAGTCTTCCCTGTTTGAACCAGGGAAGTCAGGAGCTGAATGGGAAAGAGAAGCATTCTGTGTTCCCGTGGGGTCGGAGGAGGGGGACGCACTGCGTGTTCCCGTGGGGTCGGAGGAGGGGGACGCGCTGCGTGTTCCCGTGGGGTCGGAGGAGGGGGAGGCGCTGCGTATTCCCGTGGGGTCGGAGGAGGGGGGACGCACTGCGTGTTCCCGTGGGGTCAGAGAATGGGGACACGTTGCCTGTTCCAAGGGCATCTTAGGAAGGGTTCTCTGGCATGTTCACATGGAATCCAGGAAGGGAGACCTAAGGTGTCTTCCCAGCTTGAGAAAAGCTCCAGCCAGGGCCTTCTCCCTCAGCCCCAACGTGACAAGGCCTGGTCCCTTCCTGAGGTCCTTGAACAGGGAAATACACAGGATGACATGGCCTCCACAGGTGGCCTAGGGAACACTCTCTGAGCTCTGAGGCCACTGCCAGGCTCTGGCTGTGTGAGGGGACATCGTGCCCTTTGCCTTTTTCCATTTCTCTCACCCCCACCCACCCCTGGCATCCCTGGCATCCCTGGCATTGCCCTGGACATTAGCCAAGGACAGGCAGAAGCTTGGAATTGGTTGGTTGGTTGAGTTCTTTGAGTGTCCAAGGAACGTTGCCAGAAACCGGTGAGTCCACCTGGGCCAGTGGGGCTTTGGAGTCCTTCTGCCCTCTGTCCGCCTACATGCAGGTGGCAGAATCCACCTCACTTGGGCACTGGGGTCACCGCCCTCACTGCCTCCTTCTATGGAAGCACTGGTCTGCTCTGATCTGTACTTTACTGAAACTCTGGGTGGGGCACTGCCCTGGCCATGGAGATGTGCAGACAGTGCTAGAAAAACACACAGGCTGGGCCCGGCGCAGTGGCCTAGCAGCTAAAGTCCTCGCCTTGAACGTGCCGGGATCCCATATGGGCACTAGTTCTAATCCTGGCAGCTCCACTTCCCATCCAGCTCCCGTTTGTGGCCTGGGAAAGCAGTCGAGGACGGCCCAAAGCTTTGGGACCCTGCACCCACGTGGGAGACCTGGAAGAGGTTCCTGGCTCCTGGCTTTGGATCAGCGCGGCACTGGCTGTTGCGGTCACTTGGGGAGTGAATCATCGGATGGAAGATCTTCCTCTCTGTCTCTCCTCCTCTGTGTAACTGACTTTGTAATAAAAATAAATAAATATTTTAAAAACGCGCGCACACGCACACACACACAGGCTGCTTCTGGTGTCGTGCAAAGGCAAACTCTGTGTTAATGTCATTGGTCCACGAACTGTTTCAAGCAGCCTCATAGCAATCAGCTGAAGACAAACCCATCTCCCCTTTCTGAATGTACATGAGAGTTTGGCTTGGTTTACTATCTGCATGTGAGTGCTCACAGATCCTGTCTGGGGAGCACACGGGATGTGGCAGTGGGTGAGTAAAAGCCTTCCGTCCCAGCAGACATGAGCCGAGGACCCCTATCTCCTGGCTTGGAGGTCAGGACAGGAGGGAAGGAGGGATTCCAGGAGGTCTCTCTTCTTTTGCAAGCAAAGGACCCAGGTTCCTAGAAGGCCCCAAAGCCTTACTCATTTACACCATCTGGTAAATGGGCCAGGTCATGCCCTCAGACATGACTGCCAGATTCTGTGATTGAGTCTGTCTAGAGCCAGGGAGGGCACAAGTGCCCTTTGACCTGCATGTCAGGGGTTGGACAATCAGTGGGCTTCCCAGGGCAGGGTTGGCAGTGTGGTAAGTCAGTGGTCAGTGTTCTGTGGGCATTTCCTGCGACAAGGGAAGACCCTCCCTGGCCCTTCCCCTTCCCCATAGGAGATATCACATCTGAACCATGTCTTTTCAGAAGTTAACTTCACCTGCTACTCTGCACACAGCAGGTGGCCAGCATCACACATGTGGTGGCTCTGTGTTGCAGGCCATGCCCTCACAGCACAGAGCCTGGTGCATCCCTGCGTGCCATGCGTCTCGTAACCCTCATGCTAGAGGCTATGCTGTGGGAAGGGTCTGGAGCCCACGACCGGCATCTGCAGGCGGCTCTCATCCTTGGCCTTTGGGGGATGCAGGAGCTTGGGAGTGTGCGGGGGAGCAGTGGCAGGAGCCTGTGAGGGCCTTCTCTCATGGGCACTGGCTCTCTCCCGCAGTGCCACCGGTCATCCGCGTCTATCCTGAGACCCAGGCCCAGGAGCCTGGGGTGGCTGCCAGCCTGCGATGCCACGCCGAGGGCATTCCCATGCCCGGGATCACCTGGCTGAAGAATGGCATGAATGTCTCAGCGCAACTGTCCAAGCAGCTTTCCCTTTTAGGTATGGTCTGGCCATCCTGCCTGGGGTGGGGCGGGGATAGGGAGGGAGGGAGTTCCTGAGCGCAACAGTTCCTCCTTTCCCGAGCCACCTCTGAGTCTGGGCACATGAGAGGGGCCGTCGGCTGCCCTTGCCCCCCACACTCAGAGGCCCCATGAAGTGCCTGCAGAGGTGAGGGGTCTGCAGCTGAGCAGGCCTCCCTGAGCCAGCCTCCCTGAGCCCTGTCCCTCCTGCAGCCAATGGGAGTGAGCTCCATATTGGCAGTGTCCGGTACGAAGACACAGGGGCATACACCTGCATCGCCAGAAACAAGGTGGGCGTGGACGAAGACATCTCCTCACTCTTCATTGAAGACTCAGCAAGAAAGACCCGTGAGTCCACTCTCAGTTGCTGGGGCTGTCAGCAAGCTGGGTTGTGGGCAGGGTGCAGGCACTAGTGGTTGAGCACTGCAGCCACCCACTGTGGGCCCCCCCGGCAAGTGGGGCATACCCACTGCCCCCTGCAGATAGGGCAAGACACAGCAAGCACCTGAGGTGAGCAACCTGGACAGTTCTAGAATCACCACCAGGGATGTTCTCTGGACAGCAGATTGAGCCCAGGGCCAGGAGAGGGCTCAGACAGCCCAGCCCAGGCCCTGTATCCCAGTGCACAATGCAGGGGTACTCTGGGCAGTTGGTGGAAAAATGAAGGAACGTGTGTGACTCTGTGAAAGCCACAGTTTCTCCTAACACATTGTGATTTTGGTGAAGACCCTCACAGAGGGCTTGGAACAGCCTTACTCTCAGCTATCCACTGGGAGTCCTGAGACGTATCCCCTGCTTATGGTGGGGTGGGGTGGTGTGGTGGTTGTGCCCACACACCACTGGGACAGGGGTCACATTGACCCCAAGCATGGGTGTGCCAAGGGTGTGCTCCACAGGTGGGCAGGCCGATGTGAGTTCATGGCCACACTCTGCGTTGACTGGACAGTGCACCCTAAGCCTGTATCATCAAGGGAGACAGAGGAGCAGTGTGTTTTTCACGTGATCTTCCCAGGAGAGTCCTGGGCTGACACACGTCCTGGACATGTTTCAGCCACCCCAGGAACAACATTGCTCCCTCATCCATGCCATTCGCATCTGTGATCTCAGGGCCTGAGTTCATAGATTCCTTTAGAAAATGAACAGTCCTGCAAACCAGAAGTATTTGTGCCAAGTGCTCGGGTCATGCTGCCGAACCAGAGGGTGGAACAGAGCCTGTAAGCGAAAGACGAGGCTGTAGCACACTCGAGCCAGAATCACCAGGTGATGGTCTGATGGTACTCTCCTCTCTTCTCCCCCCTCCATCACGCACCTGCTGTCCTGATGGTCTGCTGCCATGGCTGCCACAGTTGCCAACATTCTGTGGCGAGAGGAAGGTACAGGACTGAAGGGTTCCGTGGTGTGCCTGTGATCGCGTGGTGAGGTTGTATAATGGACTCTGTGAACTGCTGTCAGCCCCACTGACACCAAGCCACCCCACTAGCAGGGCCTAGGCTGCGAAACAGATGGGAGGGTAGAAATCAAGGTCACATTCAAGTGACACAGGAGTTGAGCCATGGTTAAAGTCTGTGCAGTGTTATATTTAATAGCAGTGCGAACACGTGGTATTCCCATCAAAAGCTGCTGGCTGCCTCCTCTGAAGCAGACCACCTGCAGGTGTGTACAGATTGGGGCCTCACACACTTTCTTTGCCATTGGTGTTGGTGTTGGGTTTAGGGTGCTTAAAAAAAATTGAAATGCAGAGTTACCATCTGCTGGTTCACTCCCCAAATGGCCATAGTGGCCCAGGCAAGGCAAGGCCAAAGTAAGAAGCTTCTTCCTAGTCTTCCACTTGGGTGCAGGGCTCCAACCCTTGGGTCCTTTACTGCTGTCCCAGGCATATTTACAGGGAGTGGATTGGAAATGGAGCAGGCAGGTATCAGACTGGTACTGATGGTATGCCAGCAGCACAGGATTCATCCACTATACCACCACACCAGCTGGATGGGCGTTTTGTTTTTCGTTTTTGCCTGTCATTAGCTCCTAACCAAGACACACAGTAGATGCTGACAGTGTTTGCCTTGTGGTTAGTGCTGGAAGGAACCTAGAGTTGATGTACAGTAACGAGGATGTTGTGGGTTCTGGATCGATGCTGTGTCATGTCTGCAAGGGACTTGAGAAGCTGCAGGTTGGGGGTATGTGTGGAGAAGAGGGTCCGGGAACCAACCATCATAGACAACAAGGAATGAGTTATGAGAAGACTGGAAAAAGTTTGGGGGAAATGGACTGAAAAGGTAAGCTTGTTTTGGTGAGAAGACTTTGAAATCCAGCACAGACGAAAGGTCTTGGAAAAGCCCATGGAGAGCATGTATTACAACAAAACCATGTTTGAGTTTCCAAATGAGGTGCACCAGAATAAGTATCTTTTCATTCCATTTTCCACAAAGGTTGAAGCAAACCCTAACAGTCTGGTTGGATCTTACACAAATGTTGACGTTCTAGTCTTAAAGGAATGAAGGGGGGGAGGGGGAGACCTCTGCCATTGTCCCTCCTGCATGGCAAGCCGATGAGCCAACAGAGGCAGCGTCGGGGTTCAGGTCTCACCCCAGCTCCAGCACAAAGACAAGCAGCCTGAGCTCAGGCCAGCTGTTTCATCCTTAGAAATCAGAGGCTGACCTCAGTGGTCGCCGAGGCCCCCTTTCCCTAGACAGCCACAGCCCTGGGCTGGGGTGGGCACTGATGCACAATCTGATGGTGGCTTGAGGGAGGGGCCCATAGGCCCAGGCCTAGGATAGCCCTTTCTTGGGAGGGGCACTGGGCCCCATGGGGCCTAGGGGCTTTCCACATGCAGGGAAAATCTAGAGGGCACGTTCCCCGTAGGCGCACTGGGAGGACTGCCTGGGGGCTATGCTGAGCTTACTAATGCAGGCCATCCACTGCCCCCCACCTTACCCAGCCCACGTCAGGTGCTGCAGTGTGTGCCTGCGCCCCTAGAGACCAGGTTGCCAGGTTTGGTGTGCTTCATGTTGTGTGTGACCTTACCTGTGGCCAGGCCACTGAGCGGGGCATGACCATCCTGTGGCCCTCCACCCCCAGGCCTCAGCGTGGGAAACATGTTCTATGTCTTCTCGGACAACGGCATCATCGCTCTCCACCCTGTGGACTGTGAGATCCAGCGGCACCTCAAACCCACGGAGAAGATTTTGATGAACTTGGTAGGTCTCTGTGCCCAGCAAGCTCTACATCACATACACACTCACTCTCCTGCAAGGCAGGAGCTAATCCTACCTGCCACTAGATTCTTCATGTTCCAGAATTTTTACACAGTTACGGATATAGACTGGAAATTTTTTAAGATTTATTTTTATTAGACTAGATTTGGGCCCAGTATAATGGCTCAATAGCTAAATTCTTGCTTTGCACCTGCCAGGATCCCATATGGGTGCTGGTTTGTGTCCCAGCTGCTCAGCTCCCTGCTTGTGGCCTGGGAAGGCAGTGGAGGATGGCTCAAGGCGTTGGGACTGCACATCCACGTGGGAGACCCAGAAAAAGCTCCTGGCGCTGGTCTCAGCTCTGGCTATTGCAGCCACCTGGAGAGTGAACCAGGAAACAAAAGATCTTTCTCTGTCTCTCTTCTCTGTAAATCTAGACTTTAAAGAAAAAAATTTTAAATGATTTCTTTTTATTTGAAAGTCTAGATTTACAGAGAAGCAGAGACAGAGACCTTCCATTGCTGGTTCACTCGCCAAATGGCCACAATAGCCAGAGCTGGGCCAGCCCAAAGTCAGGATCCTGGGGTGTCTTTGATGTGGATACAGGATGCCATGCACTTGGGCCCTCCTCCTCTGCTTTCCTAGGCTACAAGCAGAGAGCTGGATCATAGGTGGAGTAGCTGGGACTCAAACCACCACCCATATGGGATACTGGGCACCAGAAGCAAAGGCCTGATCTACATACCATGAGGTTAGTCCCATAGGCTGGGAGTTTGAACTTCCTTCCTGTGGCACAGATTGGCTCCTAGCCACCACAAGAACACATCACGGCCCCAGCAGTGTCAACAGCCAGCTGCCAGCTGCCAGCGAGACATGCCCAGAGGGAACAAGAGCAGCAGGCAGGAACACAGGCGAACCTCGGGCATCACAGGTGCAGATGGGACCTGAGATTCCACCCTGTGCAGAGGCAGGGAGGATGACGGCT